>NC_092501.1:127822334-128127312 GCF_047511675.1 Marmota flaviventris | reverse complement strand
GTATCAATTATTTACAGTTTTCATTAACTGCCACTCACATACTATATTGACTCATTCAGTTCAACAATCATCCATCAATGATCAAAACATTTTGTTGGGAGAGGTATGGGTACAGAGTTGAATTATAAAAATCACAGAAGTGACAGGGCCAGTTGTGCATGCCTATGATCCCAGTGACTCCTAAGGATTGTAAATTAGAGGACAGCCTCAGCAATTTAGTGAGACCCTGTCTCAATATTAAAAATGGGTATTGGGGCTGAGGATGTAGCTCAGTGGTAGAGTGTTCCTGGGTGGTTCCATTCCCAGGAATGAATACACACACACACACACACACACACACATACCTGTTTGAAGCAAACTTAGTGCCCATTGTCAGATATATGGATAAGCAAAATATGGAGTGTGTGTATGTGTGTGTGTGTGCATGCGCGTGCATGCATACACCCACAATAGAATATTATTCAAACTTAAAAAGGAAGGATATTCTGACACATGCTGAAACACAGATGAACCTTGAGGGCATTATGCTAAGTGATATAAACCAGCGAGAAAAAGATAAATACTGTGATTCCACTCATACACAGTTCTTAGAGTATTCAAACTCATAGAGTAGTGGCTAGGGGCTGTAAGGAGGTTAGACAGGGGGAGCTGGTGTTTCATGAGTATAGAATTTCAATTTTACAAATGAAAAGAGTTTTGGGGATGGATGGTTGCTTAACAGTAGGAATGTCTTTAATACCCAGTTAGCACTATATTTACAATGGTTAACGACGGTAAATTTTATGCCACCTGGGTTTTCCTGGGGGGTGTGGGGGGACATGGTTCCTGTTCTAAGATGCCTACCGCAGCCTCCCAGTGGGGCCCAACAGGAGGGTTGGAATAACACCATGAGTTACAGACTGAAGAGAGGTTAATACGGAGGAGACACATCTCATATGAAGAAACTGACGCAAAAGGTAGACAATTAAGTAATTCCCTAAGATGCTTAAAACCTGTTGATCAGAAACCTCTTATTGCTGCTGGAAAAACTGAAGTCCCAGGAGAACCAGCCCACGCTGTCTCCTGGTTTTGGTCCAGCAATTACTCCCAGAATTTAGATCCAAGAAGCCCTCCCTAAACCAGCAGATGGCGCCGGCGCCCGCAGTGCACCTCCAGAACCATAGAGGGCGCTCTGGCCTGGCCTCTCTACCCCTCGCCTCTGCGATCCTTTTTTCCGCTTTCCCAGCCTGCCTCTCGCGGCGCCAGCGTATACTGCGCATGCTTCGGTTACTGGCCCGCTGGAACATGGCGGCTTCTTTGAGTGGGGAGAAGGAGAAAGAAAGGCTGGCGGGTGGCTCGGTATCGTCTGGCTGTAACAGCACGAGGGAGCGGCTGTTGTCTGCTCTTGAAGACCTGGAGGTCC
The DNA here is from genome assembly GCF_047511675.1 of Marmota flaviventris. Taxonomy (NCBI): domain Eukaryota; kingdom Metazoa; phylum Chordata; class Mammalia; order Rodentia; family Sciuridae; genus Marmota; species Marmota flaviventris. The sequence goes on along the minus strand of NC_092501.1, from coordinate 128,125,910 downwards.
TTTCGAGGTAATGTTCCGGCCTGAGAGCCCAGATAGAGCAGGTTCCGGTCCGCAGAACTGACTCCGGGGTGTTTTGCGTTGGTCCCTGGGAGTCAGTTGGGCGGGTCGAGCTCAGGAATCTACGGTGTACAAGTGTCCTATGTGGGGGTGTCCATTCTTCCTGAACTCTTGAACACCATTTCCGCCCCCGCTAGAGGACATTTTAGTAATTGTAGTTACAATGGAACGCTAAGAACCGTGGAGGATGTTAAGAAATCGCTGAGTCTGAGCCCCTTCGTCCACATTCACCCAGCAGTGAAGAAATGCCTCGTAGGTACCTAGCGCTGGGAGACTGTAGAGAGGGAGGCTGGAGGCCGCAGTGGAGGTGCTCAGTGTCTAGAGGGAGACAGATGTGTAAACAAGGACGGGCACAGGGGCTGTTTTTAGAAGAAAGGTGAGCACAGGGACCGAGTACCTGTTCCGGCCGTGGTCAGGGCAGACTTCCTGGAAAGGGCTGCTTGGGAAGAGTTCGCCAGACCCATTAGGAGGCAGGGAGATGGCACAGCAAGTACAGAAGCCTGGAAACATGAGTATGCACGACGTGGTGGAATTTAAAGTTGTTTGTGTTGGCTGAAGTGTTGCCTGTGTGGCAGAGATAGGAGATAAATTGGATGTCATTGTCCATATTCGTTTACCTTTCACGATAAACCTTTCAAATTGGAGGCTTTCTTAACGGCTTTATGTTAACTTGGTTATTAAATTGCATTACTTCTGTTTCCAGATTTCCCCATTCATTCCTATCCCACTGTCAGGCAGGCCCCTAACAGTTTTACTTGCTTTCATACTTCTGTATTTTATTCTTCTGTAATAACCAATATTAGATTGTGTGTTTAAAAGGGCATCTCATATCACTTTCCTACTAAAAATGATATTTGGTAGAGTACCATTGTCCAATGAGCTGAAGTGCCAATACCTTACTTAGCCACAGATGGACTGAATATGGTTATATGCACTGGTGGTCTGATAAGACCATAATGGAGCAGAAAAAAAAATTATTACCTATCCTAACATTGTAATGCAAAACTTTACTTTTATGGTTATCATGATGCTGGTGTAAACAAATCCATTGTACTGCTGGTTATAGAAAAGGATATCACGCTTATCTACAGCTGATAACTATAGCTGATAATGAAAAGTAAAGGACATTGTTACTGTGTATGTCTTTACTGTATGTTTACATAGATTCATAATTATTTTTCCTTCTTTGCTGGATTTATAGTTTGTTGTATAGGATCCATGAGTTTCCTTATTAGCTAATCTTAAATGAATGCTCACATTTTTTCTTAGTAAAATGAAACTAGCAAGTCAGTATTTGGAGTAAGATATTTCCAGTAAATTATTCACTCCTTTGTTCTGTGTAACCTGGCTATCTTTGGAACAACTAATTGAAGCTTTGTTTAGTTCATATTGTTGTTTTTGTAAGTTATTAAAATTTACATTCTGTAAATGTCACCTAGTCTCCTGCTTTTCTAAATAGGACTGGTGCTCATAGGAAAAATTCAGTATGCTCAGCTTAACCAATGCTTTTAGAATGATATTTTAGTTTCAGTTTCTGAGATACCTTGGAGAAGTAGCCACATAGTTCTGATATAAATTTGTGTTTCATTGAATTCCAAACAACTAATTATTAATTGGAAAGTACTGTTTCTCATGTATGAGCCAGTTTTTCCAGTTTGAATTGTGTACAGTGTTCTACTTGAAATACTATTAATCCTTTTTTTCTGGAAGAATTCTCACCTGAAGTTAAATTTCATACTTGTTGGCTTCTAATATCTTTGCTAAGGAATTTTGGTAGTGTAGTTGAGTGTGAAATTAGTCAACTTAAAATGTTCTTTACTTTTTTGTTATTGTTGTTCATTTTGACCAGCCATATAGTATGGATGGTGGGGGTCAGTTTTTCTGTAACTATAATCTCTGTGAAGTGACACCCTATTTAGGAGGTAGCTGCTGCTGTTTGTTTTGGGTACGTCTTATTAAAAATTTTTCCCTTTGAATAGTCATTGAACTATACTTCTTTTTACTTTAAAGCCCAGTAAGTTCATTTCTTGCTAAGCTTTAATTGGTGTAGCATAATTTTTAAAAATAACCTCTGTGTGTGTGTGTGTGTGTGTGTGTGTGTTTTGTATTCACCAAGTTCAGTTTTTTCCTGAGCCTATCCATCAAGAGTAATGGTCTTTTTTTTTCTTATTTTTATTTTATTTTTTTAGTTATAGGTGGACATAGTATCTTTATTTTGTTTATTTTTATGTGGTGCTGAGGATCAAACCCAGTGCTTCACATGTGCAAGGCAAGTGCTCTGCCACTGAGCTATAATCCCAGCCCCAGGTTAATGGTCTTTATATGTTGGACAACTCTGTAGTCAGCCTTGAGATCTTGTCTTTGTGTTGACTGCTAGGTTGGGTTTCTGAAATGTGTTTTTCTGATGCTTTCAGATTCTGTGGGTTTGCGTATACTTGATATTCATGTACTCTTCACTTGAGATAGCATAATTAATCAGTTATGTTAAATTTTAGTCTAAATTTAGATTTGACCAACTTATAGCTTTTCATATTTGTTTTCTTTCTTTCTTTCTTCTTCTTTTTTTTTTTTTGCTTCATTGCGAGTATAGCATTTCCTGTTTGATAAGATGTATTTACCCACAGAAGTAGTAAATAATTTAAAATTTTTCTCAAAAACCTATTTCTGAAACTTTATTCTTCAACTCTCCAGCTGTACATGATCAGCTGAGGTGCTGAGTTTTCTGTTGCTTTCTTTGAAAGAAACTGTAGTTCTGATGTTCTTCTCCAGAGGTGCCAGAAAGACTGGTTTCTCTTTAATTTATAGTCTTCCTCACTGTATCGATTGACAGATTGGTTTCTTCTTTCTTCAGGTATTCTGCAATCTGTAATAATAACCATAATCTTGTAGTTATTTTTTCTTTGATTTTTGGATGACTTATCTGCTACCGTATTTGTTCATCCCTAAAGAATGACGGTGGATAAGTGAAAATTTACTTCTTAGGATCCTGAAGATGGTTGGAGGTTGGTGGTGGTAGTGGAAGAGATGTCACTTACTGGTTTGCCATCCCTGGGTCATTAGAACTTCTCTACAGAAGTTTAACCTGTATGTACCTGAGAACTCACTGTCCTGTAGAAACCATGTTGATAGGAGTCCTGAGTTTTTCACACCAGGCTCTTAATTATTTACCTATAATTTACTTGAAGTGTAGTGCCACCAGTAAAATAGGCTTTAACTTGTATGTTAATTATAGTCTCTGGGGGAAGGTTTCTGGATTCTAATTTGTTATGCCAGGAATAGACCTTCTTCCTCTGTGTCAGGGCAGGGCTCTTACCTTCACACCTATAACCAGAGAATGGGCAGGGAAGTTCCTTCAGCTTCTTTTCATAATTAAGGAGGACAGAAGTTTTTTCTTTGTCCTAGAGACTGCTATGGAACAGCACTTAATCTTAGCCCCCCCCCCCCCCGACTCCTGTGCCTAAGGTGAGCCCTTGGAAGACTTTCTATAAATGTTTACTCCCAGATTTGCAAGAAAAACAGGAAAAGACTTATTCTCCATTTCCCATCACATTCTCCCTTCCCTAATTACCACTACCGTACCTGAAATCGCCTCTTATGAGGTTATCATCTATTACTCATCTCTGGGGTCCAGCAAAAGGTTGATATAATTCTTCATGTAATGTCACTCTAATTTATCAGCAAGTTCTGTCAGCTCTGCCTTGCAAGTATATCCTAATCTGTCTGTGTTCCCCGTTTTTATTACTAAATCCTAAAGATTACACCCTAGTCAAAACTAGTATCATCTTTGCCTGCAATACCTAACTTGCTTCCCATCCTGGCCCTATTATGGTCAATTCTGTGGTTGTTTAAAAATGTAAACCAGGTCACAGGTTTCCTTGTTTAAAATGATCCAGTGTCTTTTTGCATTCAGAGTGAAACACTAGTCATGTACCAGTACTATGACTATAAAGTCCTACAAACCTACCCTTTTTCACTTAGTATCCCTCTCCTCACTGTTCAGAGGATCTTTGGGCTACTGAATTAGCTGTGTCTTCTGTTCAGTATTCTTTCCTCCCAGAGCTCAAGGCTGGCTCCTTTCATTTAATTCATATCTTGCCTCAAAAAAAAAAAAAAAATTCTCTTAGAGAGGCCTTCCCTGACCATTCAGTTTAAATGTCCAACTCACCTTGCAGACAATCTTTAAAGTAACACTCTGCTTTATTTTCTATTCAACTTTTATCATTCTGGTTTATTTCTATTCTGTATTAGAATTTAAGTACTATTGTTCATTTTTATAACCTAAGCATCAAGCAAATGCTTGGCACATAAATATTTGATGAATGAGTAGATGAATGAATGAAGACTTTGCATTTCCATATCCACTTTTTTTCACTCATTAATTAATTCATACACAATGATATGGGGAAGTAGTAGTGGAGAGGATTCAGTTTACTTGGCACCAGTCAGAAAAATGGTATGAAGCTAGCAGGAAAGGAAGGCAGGTAAAAATACTGTGGCAGCTAAGGAGAAGGTTCAAACACTAGGTCTAACCAGAGCAGTGTCAGGTAGGTAGCCATGAAGCTGTCCTCTCTCACATAATTTTGAAAACTCCCAAATATCAGAAAGTTTGAAAGTAATACAAAATATCACCTGTTATATTTTTCCTAATTTCATACTAATTTTCATATAGGAAAATTGGCATATCTATTAAGATGGAGTTTTTTAAAGATTTTTTTTTTTTAGTTGTCAGTGGACCTTTATTTTGTTTATTTATATGTGGTGCTGAAAATCGAACCCAGTGCCTCACACATGCTAGGCAAGGCTCTACCACTGAGAGTTTTGTTATATGTAAGCATCCTTCTTACCTCGTGGATGTTTAGCTAGTAAATTCAATTAAAGTGGAGAATCATTAAAAAATGATTCATGCATTCCTTAATTGCTTTGTTTTACTTTAAAACAAAACTTACGTTTCATTGCTTATCTTTCATATAAGACAGGAGTCAGAAAGCTCTTTGGTAAAGGGTCAGATAGTAAGTATTTATGCTTTTTCAGGCCATATGGTCCATCCTGCAGACTACTCAGCTCTGCCCTTGTAGAGGGACAACAATCATGCACATACATAACTCACTAGGCATAACTGTCTCCCAAGAAAACATTGTTTACAAAAACTGCAGCTTGCTCAATTTGGCGTGCAGACCTCTGATGTAGGTGTTTTCCACTCATAATGCATTGTCCACATTTTCTACTTGGTTTTCTTTGAAGGGAAATGAGAATTTAGCCTTTCATCAGGCAGACTTTCCTTGAGCTTTTCTGACTTTTCCCTGGTTCTTCACAGTTGTCCTTTGCAAACCTCTGTTGAATCTTTATAAGCATTCAGCTTAGGTTTAATGGAAAGGCTTCTTTCTATTTATAGTCGTATTTTATTGGCATTTATGTAATGGATATATATAACTGTGGCAATAAGTAAAACTTGTATAAATAAGTTAACACACACAACCAAATCTTGGTGAGAGTGCAGTGGGGCTAGTTAGACATAGTCACTACAGGGCAGCAGCCATGAGTGTCCAGCATGCTGTGAGTACAGTGAACCAACTTGGTTGGCTTGAGAGCAGTTAAGGAAATTTCTATTGTATTTACTTTGCCAATTTTTAAATTTTTTTTTTTATTTTTGTTTTAGGGAACTTATAGAAATGCTGGCTATTTCAAGAAACCAAAAATTGTTACAGTCTGGAGAGGAAAACCAAGTAGGTGGTTTCTTTCTTAATTAAGTGTGTGTGTGTGTGTGTGAGAGAGAGAGAAAAAGAGAGAGAGAGAGAGAGAGAGAGAGAGATAATTTCTGTTTCCTATCTTTGGTTACTTTGTGTGGGAACAGAAGGTTTTTCTTGAAACCTTTAATATTTCCTTTATATCACATAAGTTTAATTGTGCTTAAAAATGTTTTATTATTTACCCTGATAATTCTAGTTATAGATTTTTATTTTGTCTTTTGAATTAGCCAACAAAGATTTGTTAAATAGAAATTTAAATAATTTGTTAAATCAAAAGGAATGTTCTCATAAACTTAGCTCTTTATTTTATGCATGATTCCCTTTAATGCAACTTGAAAATGAATGGAAATACAAGAGCATACAACTGTAAATACAGGTTATTTTGTGAGTGTTGAATTTACAGGTAGTTTTTATTATTTTTTTAATACTTTCCAGTTTTCTTTAGTGCAAAGATTTTTTTTTTCTGATTCTGAAATGTTTTAGGAGGTTTAAAGGAATATGTTTTCCCCACAGTCATTTTAAACAGAAAATGAATGGGGAAGATTAACCTTCTTTAAAAAGAGGTAAAAATATAAGAGGAGACAGTATAACAGACTGTATAATAGACTTCCCCATCATCTGCCTCATGATTATCTTAGTTTTATCTTTCAGCATGCTTTGAGGGCAGAGAAATTTGATGACTCAATAGTGTAGTGTTAGAGAACCTGTTTTCTTTGAGGGGAGAGGGAATTCAGATAAGGCCACAAGTGAGAGAACCTTAGGGATGCAGTATTATAGTTTTTGTTTTGTTTTTAGAAAAAGAAAAGATTGAACACATTTATTGTATTAAGATACCTCATCTCAAATAGTCTTTTAATAAATACCTATGAGTTTAAGTAGGACTTAACCTCAACCCCTGTGTGCAGAAAATGAAATCTTAAGTCCTGACTTTATTTCCTAGGCACTTATTAAATGCTTGCTATGAATCAGGCACACAGAGATTCTCTGTTCAGAATGCAATCAAAATAGAACTAAGACCTGTATAATCAGCACTAACCTTCTTAAAATTTTTAAGGAGTAGCAATTCTGCCAATTGTTTTCTTGTACTTAGTACTATGGATTCCTGTGTTATTTCATTGAAACTTGTAAATGTTAGGCATATACCCATTTGAGACTTTTCTAGCCACTGTTTTATTTGAATTTTTATAATTTCATATAGAATCTTAGAGTTAGAAAGGATCTTAATGATCTTCAGTTTAACCTCCTGCAAGATTGAGCTTCAGGGTGAACAAATGAACTAGTGGTTATAGGAAGTGGAACTAGAACCTGGGTTTTCTGACTTTAGTTGAATAAATTTTCCCTGCTGAGCAAACTGAAGAGTCAGTGTTTTTCTCTAGTAGCATACAAATTAGGTCAAACTGTAAACTTCTTGAAAGTTGTCATGGAACTAATGTGTACTATTTGCTTTGATAGAAATGGAAACTTAGCTTTCACCTCCTGTGACTTGGGAAAAATGGGAATTATTGGTCTACTAGATACTATAGTTTTTTTTTTTTTTTTAACCCCAGAAAAAGCTTTAAGTTGTTATTTAAAATATTCTTAATACATGGATAGAAGTTGAAGCTTAATTTTCTGTCTTTTATTGGTAGAGGTTCTTTAAAATGAGAGGAATTTGATGTCAAAAGTAACTTGAAAAAGCATGCCTGCAGATATTAGTCTTCAGTGAATTTTTAAAAATAGTTTAAAAATTGATTTTGGATATTTATTTATTTATTTATTTATTTATTGGGGGGTGGTTGTAGATGGATAGCATGCCTTTATTTTATTTGTTTATTTTTATGTGGTACTGAGGATTGAACCCAGTGCCTCACATGTGTAAGGCAACCACTCTGCCACTGAGCTACAGCTACAACCCTGATTTTGGATTTTTGATAGCCATTTCCTTTCCGAGATTTTATTAAATAAAGTGAGACTTGCATCTTAATTCTGTAATAGGTAGTGATGGCAGTAACTAGCCTTTGCCAAGCTCTCTGTGTACTTAACAGAGACCCTTTATATCATGAGTCCTCAAATAACTTATGCGATAGGTACTACTAGTTTATCCCTTTTTCTAAGCGGGGTAAGTCTGAGGAGGTAAAGTCTCTCGGGCTTGGAGAAGTTGGTGACTTTTCCTAAGTCACACTTGCTAGCAAATGAAAGACTAGAAATTGAACCCCAGACTTTCTGTTTTATGCATTTTAACCTTCATAGCCTTTTGCCATATCCATTTAGCACCTATTTATGCACATATTTACTGTACTTTGAAATTACTCTTTTTTAGGCCATCTTTATCCTAAGCAGTTATTTTTTTTCTAATATATATTCATACAAAGTATAATTATAAGAGTAAGTTCTTGGTGCCACCTAAAATCATCTCAAATACCAAATAATGGGAGAACTTCATTACATTGTATTTTTAAAATATTTTTTTAATTGTAGATGGATACAGTATCTTTATTTATTTATTTTTATGTGGTGCTGAGGATGGAACCCAGTGCCTCATGCAAGCAAGGCAAGTTTTCTACCACTGAGCCACAAACCCCAGCCCATCATTACGTTGTATTTTAAAGAATAAACTTAAAAATTTTTTTCTTCTCTGGGAAATAAATAAACCTGCTTATTTTGGCATATTGCTAGTTCTGAAAGACTAGTTTTGTTTTGCGTGAAAGAAGAAGAGAAAAAGTAGAAAATCTTGATATTAAATCTGCTTCCCAAAATAATCATTGGTAGGCTATTTTTATTATTAACATACTGTTTTAGAGATGTTAAAATTTTATAGTCTGGCTAATTCAGGAATGGATTCTTTGTCTCAATGAAATATAGCCTTTCAATTTTCTATTGTCTGATTCAGTCAACTATTACATGACAGGTCCTGGAATTATTAATTCACCGGGATGGGGAATTTCAAGAACTAATGAAATTGGCACTTAATCAGGGGAAAATCCATCATGAAATGCAAGTTTTAGAAAAAGAAGTAGAAAAGAGAGACAGTGATATTCAGCAACTACAGAAACAACTAAAGGAAGCAGAACAAATACTGGTAAGTTGGCAGTTGGTTCTTAAAGAGAAAGGGATGTTATTAATTTATTTCTGAAAAATAGCTCTATTGTAAGTATTCTGAACAGCAAAAACCTTGACTTTCGAAGTCTGAAAGTGACATTTTGTGAGTAAAGGCCATTATCATTTCCTTTTATACTTTCTATTTTCAGATAGTCTGAAAATTAGTAGTAAAATTGTTACTTTCTAACTACATTTTCATGATTTAAAGATTTCATAATATTGAATTGTAGAAATGAGAAGTTTTAGTTTTATCCTGGTCTAATGTAAGTTTTAATTGTTAATAGGCTAAATCTGCAGTTTTTAAAATATTTCAAAATCAGTAAAAATATGTACTACTTTCATAAATTGATTAAAATTTACATTAATTTATTTGGTCTTCTATCTTAAACCAGGTGGGATTTAGATAATCTCTGAAAGATGTTTAATCTTTCCTTTGCTATTCTTGGCTACTATTTTAAAGAGGCAATTTATTTGATGCTATTATTATTTATATATATATTTTAGTTGTTGATGGATTTTTACATTATTTATTTATATGTGGTGCTGAGAATCAAACCCAATGCCTCACACATGCTAGGCAAGTGCTCTACCACTGGGCCACAACCTCAGACCTTATTTGCTATTATTGGCCCAGTTTGTTCACTAAATACTAACTAATGAATTGCAATTTTATGGTAATACAGAAACAGCTGAGTTTGATTTTCATATGGACCAGTCATTGCTGGCATTCTTATCACTGTTGAATCCCTTCAAAAATGTGTCAAAACAGATTCCAGTATATAGTCTGAGCAGTTCAGGGATAACTTAACCACCCCTACTGAAGAAACACTCTCATGCTTTTTAAAAAATATGTCTATAATGAAATCTGTTTTTCTTATGAAAGTAATATTTGTTTATCAAAAGAAATTATAAAAGTACAGAAAACTGGAAAGAAAGAAAAATTACCTTTAATCCCACAGCTTGTATAATTCCACCATTCACAGTTTGGCCTATTTCCTTTGAGTTTCAGTTGTATTTGGTATTTTACCTTATTGTAATTAGCAGGGTGCTGACAGACTTTCAAGTACTTTTTCTTGCAACTTGAATGTTCATTTTCCATATAATTATATCCTTTTTGTTTAGTTTTTAAGTTTGTGTTATAAAAAATGTTTTGACAAATATCCTTGCAGATAAAGGTTTTTCAGAATTTGGATTATATTCTTTTATTATTTTTTTAACATGCTAGGATTGAACTCAGGGGTGCTCTACTCCCAGCCCTTTTTATTTTGAGACAGAGTCTCACTGAATGCTAAGGCTGGCCTCTAACTTGGGATCCTCATGCCTCAGCCTCCCAAGTTGCTGGGATTTATAGGCACACCCCACCATGCCTACCTTGGATTTAATTCTTTTGATTAGATTTCTGAAAATATGATTATTTATGTGCACAAGTTCCATGAGAATGGATTTTTTTGGTTAGATAATAGCAAATCATATTGAGTACTTAGGTATTAGTCCCTATTCTTTACATTTTATATGCATTATCTCAATCTTTGTAACAATTTATATAAAGTCGGTGCCAGTATTCAAATGAAGAAAGACAGGAAATGAGTAATTTGCCTAATGAGGCTAAAAAAGGAGAAGGGAATTAAACCTAGATCTCTCTGACTTCATACTTTTAAAAATACCTTTATTTTATTTATTTATTTTTATGTGGTGCTGAGGATCGAACCTAGGGCCTTGCACGTGCTAGGCGAGCGCTCTACTGCTGAGCCACAACCCCCACCCCTGACTTCATGACTTTTAACTACTGTGTTTGTAGCTGAGGATATGCACATATTAGCTTAATTTTATTTTGTCTGTGGGTGTACCTTGGGTGATGAGGTGTTGCTTTTGTGATGACAGTCATTAAATATTGAGGTGATGTATAAATGAGTAAGAAAATCAATTCAAGAATGTTGTTTGTAAACTAGAAAAACTTAACATCTATCCTTCAATTAGATGCAAGAATAGGAATTCTGTGTGTGTGTGTGTGTGTGTGTGTGTGTGTGTGTGTGTGTGTTTTGCTGGGGATCCAACCCAGGGCCTTGTGCATGAAAGGCAAGCACTCTACCAACTGAGCTATATCCCCAGCCCCAAGAATAAGAAATTTTTAAATGCATGATCTGTGTCTCTTTTGCAGAGATGATAAATGACAAAATAAATTAGCGAATCATTCAGTTTACACCTTATTTCTAACAACTATTTGTGTATGGCAGGCTGGTTCATGAATATAATCTTTCTTATAGTAAATATAACTACCGTAAATGATATCAAGTGGTGTTTCAGAATATGAAGAATAAATTTGGGGGATTTTCAAATTTAGCAGATTTTTCCAGTGAATATAAGTGATCTTGTGAATTAAACCCAAAACTATGCCTGACAAAGGTGAAAATAAATCATACTTCTTTTAATGTTGTTTAAATTAGGCAACAGCTGTTTACCAAGCAAAAGAGAAACTCAAGTCAATAGAAAAAGCAAGAAAAGGTTAGTACCATGGCAAGACTGGATGACCTGAGAAACCCGAGTTCTTGTTTCAAGAAGCTGATGAGAATATTACTGGTAATCATTTGCTGCTGTTGAAAAGATTCCCAATAAGTTTTCATTTTAAAGTGTGTGATGTTCTACCACTGTAGGAGGCATCCTTAGGGAGGTAGAAGTATCACATCAGCTGATAAGAAAAAATAATAGAAGGCAATTTATGGCTGTATATGCAAATGTACAATAAATGGTGTATAAAATTGTTGAGAGAAGGAAATGAGAAGTGGGATTTGAATTGGATCTTGGAGGGCAGGATAGAGAGAATGAAAGAGAATGTCCATTGGACAATATATATTGGAATATTTTGAAGTCAGAGCTAGCAACAGCTTTGAGATGTAAGCCATATTTAGTGATGTAGGGGCCCAGAGAGCCTTCCTGCCCTGGTCTCCCACTTTGTTCTCCCTCTTTCTCTTTCTTTAAATATTGAAGCAGGAGGATCTCAAATTCAAAGCCATCCTCAGTAAAAGTGAGGCACTAAGCAACCCTAAATACAAAATAGGGCTGGGGATGTGGCTCAGTGGTCGATTGCTCCTGAGTTTGATCCCCAGTACCCCTCCAAAAAAGTCAAATTACTTGCCTTTCGTGACTTGTAAACTTGATTTACATTTAATCACCTCAGATTTATTGTCTGATTTTCTTTCCTCTTTCCTATTTCTTTGGGAACTAACTTTCTGACAGTTACATATGAAAAAAATAGCTAATATACTATGAGAGATGAGCCAGGCTTCTCTAGTAGGAAACAAATCTCCAAAACAGGTGATTGAGGCTAACTTTCTGAAATCTAGTCCGTAGTTTTGAGTTATTTTTAGTCCTCAAAATTTTCATACACTTACACAGTTACTTTGTTAATGGAAACAGATCTAAAGTTTATAGAATGAAAAGTAAGTTGCTCTAACTTTTCAGAGGTAGCTGCTGTTGATATTTGGTGTGTGTATTTCCAGATTTTTTTTTTCTAGATCTGTGAATATGTATTAAAAAAATGCAAATACACACATGCACATATATTATAAAAAATTAGGTTATGCTATACATATTCAGCAACTTAACTTTTCATCTAATAAATATGTTGTATACTTTTCTCTGTGTCTGTTCAGAGCTTAGAGCCATGTTAATCACAAAGAATAGTATGAACTGTCTGCTGATTTCATAGCTTGGATGACATTGGGAAATGAAACACTGTTTTCTCAATTTAATTTTTATCCACTGTTGCTTCCAGAGTAATGATATTTGATGGTAGTTAATAATTGAAATTAAATTATTGAGCATTATCATGGTTATTCTCCCAAATTTGTTTCTGTCAGTTGATTTTGCTGAATGAGTAATCTTGTTCCTTAGTTTGAGACTATGTGTAACTGTGTATTACTCAAACTAAAGAACAAGATTACTCAAGATAACATGCATATGTATGTGCATATGTCTGTAAATAAAATTTGGGAAGGCAGCTGGCTGAGATTATTCTATTTTCAGATATTTTAAGTATGATATGTGACTATTGTACATGTATTTCTAAACTTGTATGTTTATTAGACTAAATGGTCACATTGTCCCCTTCACCCTCAGGTGCTATCTCCTCTGAAGAAATAATTAAGTATGCACATAGGATCAGTGCAAGCAATGCCGTGTGTGCCCCACTGACCTGGGTTCCAGGTAAAAATACTTCTTCTACTAGCTGTATGTGGTTTGAAAATTTTTAGGAGTCTGAATACAAAGGTAGATTTAAATCCAAAATGGGTTTATCCTTAAAAACATCTGCTAATGAAGATGTTTTCATATCTTTAATGTCTTATAAATAATATATGTTTTCTAAATTTGGTTTTCTATAAAGCCATTTACACCAGTAACTGTATTTCTTCTCTTTTTTAAAAAAAGTTAATAGCAGGGCATAGTAGCACATGCTTATAAGAAATCCCAGCGGCTTGGGAGAATGAATCAGGAGGATCTCAATTTCAAAGCCAGCCTCAGCAACCTAGCAAGGCCTTAAGCAACTTAGTGAAAGACCCTGTCTCAAAATAAAATTAAAAAGGGCTGAGGCTGGGGCTCAGTGGTTAAGTGCCCCTGGGTTCAATCTCTGGTAGTTAATAACTTAAAAAATACAGGTTAATATGTGATGCTTCTTAAGCAATAGATTTATATGCTTATAAAACGTAGCCTGGCCAGAAGCTAATTCTTAAGAGCCATTAGGATTTCACAAAGAATCTAGTCTGAGAAACTGACAATCTCAACCCTCTTACGGGCTAAATTTAGACAAAGCGCCGAGCACCCAAGAGCAAACACAACAGGCCTAGAAAGAGCTGGAATAATTAGAAACAGCAAAGAGAGTAACAAGCTGCAATTACGTTGACCATGGATAAACTATAAGAGATTTATGGTAGAGCTTCTTTGGAGGAATAAGACTGTTATTTCAACTTCTAAAATTGATGTTTTACCATGATAAAAGCATGAAGGGAAATACAATTTTGGAGGTGAGTAATCTGGAGTTGGTAAGAAATGTTACTAAAAAGTTTGTCCAAATCTGGCCCTGTTTTTATCAACCCCAGACTGCCATTTAGTATGCTTTCATAATGGGAATGACATTGCTCCTGATAGTCTACTAGGTAATTTTGGGAATTAATTTTTAAATGACAAGATCAAAAAGATAGAAAAAGGTTTTAATTTAGACAGCCTTTCCAATAAACATTTGAGTCCTTCCTATCTTAAAAGTATCCTGATTTCTTCTCCCTCAGAATATATATCTTTTTTTTTTTTTACTGGAAAACCCAGTTAAGAATTGAGCAGTATAATTTTCCTAAATTGTCATTTGGAATGTTTTCTAAAATGACTATTTTCTCATTTTGTTTCATATAGATAATGGTGTATTCTCGGAAAGATTCAGAGAAGAAACCAAAAACATGTATTTTATTATGCTTTCAATGGCAATTGATAAGATGACCTCATTCCAAAATTTAAAATGTAGCTTGAGTTTTTTATTGTGGATCAAGGAAAATTAATACTTCAACAAACATTAATTGTTTACATTAATAATTATATACAATTATATATATATATATATATATATATATATATATATATATATATATAAATTATATATGATTGGATTAAAAGTAGTTTTTAATTTTTAGGGGACCCACGTAGACCATACCCAACTGATTTAGAGATGAGAAGTGGATTATTGGGTCAGATGAACAATCCTTCCACTAACGGTGTGAATGGTCATTTACCAGGAGATGCCCTTGCAGCAGGCCGACTGCCAGGTAATGTTAATCAGAGGAATGTTTTCTAACAGACTAATGTTTTTCAGAGATGACAGTGATGGGCTGTTTGACTGCAAACATTTGAGATTCTAACCAACTTATTTTGATAGCTGGTTCTCTGCCAGTTTATCCTGCTCTCTGCCTATTCCATTTTAAAGACTCATTTCTACATGGAGCTTATGAAATTAGTCGTAGCTGTTTCTCTCTCTTATCTGTTAATATTCCACCACTTTCCTCGGGCATTAGACCTCTACATTTTTATTGTTATTGCTCTAAACATCATTTTTGTAGTTGTGAAATAGAATAATAAATACATATTTTGTAGATAACTTGTTTGATGTAGCAGAACATTGTAAAGTGGAAAAAATCAAAAGGAAAAATGTATCGTTTCTGATGCAGTCACTTTAAATATTTTTATTTCCTTTTTTTAAATCCCTATATCTTTGCACTGTTTTTAAAGAAAGTGCTATAGATACTGCTTTGTTTGCTTAACATTACATTTTAAGGATATTCTTATGTTATTAAAAATGCTTTATATGCATTATTTAGCTACCTAAAGTACAAACTGGGCAACTGTGCATATATTAATCTTAGGTACTCCTGGTCTTTCTCACTGTGATTATACTGGATTATATGCCAGTTACAATCTAGTAACTGGAGACAAACCACACCAGTTATTTGAGGAAGGAAAATTGAAAGAATTTTTAATGACAGCAGGGTATTTCTAAGTTGTCAAGAGAGCTGTTTTTGTTTGTTTGTTTGTTTTTTTAATAAGTACAGGAATAACAGACACGGGGAGCTGCTGCCTCACGTAGGACCAAGACACAGGACCTAAGGAAAGGACAGAGTAGGAGAGGTTTTAGTTAGTCCAGCTGTGTCATTCTGTGGCAGAGAAGTCAGATAAGGTTTTTGAGACCAGCACTTACAAGCAGGGAATCACCCACCGGGTTCCAGGGAGACTTAACTGGGAATCCACCTATGGTATTATGGTGAAAACTACCAGGAAACCACCTTTAAGGATGCCACTGAAAGTTGCTGAGACATGAGCACCTCTTGACCAGCCAGGCCCTGGAGAAGAAAAGGGGAGGGGGAACCCCGCCCTCTCCAGTCCCTGTTCTCTGGTTGTCTCACCAGTGCCCTCTACTGACAAAACTTGATATTGTGGCAGCTGGCAGAAGAGAAATGGTTTCAGAGTCCAGGGAAAGGTAGATTTGAAGCCAACTAGCATACCTGTCTAGTTAATATTATAACACTCTTGTTTAACTCTTAAATTTGACTTATTTTTCTTTAGTCTTGAGCTATACCTATTTATGTGTTCTATTCATTTTCATAAATACAATGTTTCTTGGGCCTTTCCTTATATTTCTTATACACATATTGTCAGTCAACTGCTTTTTGATCAGAATCATTTATAATAACAGTTCTTCTAAGAAAGCATTCAATTTACATTAAATATATTATAATTTTAGTGTTGATTTTATTATTTGTTTATAATGTAGAATAATGAATGACGAACATAAGTATTTCTGCATATAATAGCATGTAATATGTATATAGATGTAGGAAGTACTTGAGTTGTAATTGTGAATCTTGCAAAAGAAAAATTATGTCAACTGTTTGAAGTCTTTTAGTTTTTTTTTTTTTTTTAAGAAACAGGTTCCTAGTTTCTAAAAACATAGTTTTCCTTCATCTTTTTTAATTTGATCATCGTTAATGTGACCAAATGTGTATTTTAATTTTGAGCCCTAAAAACTTCACTTCAAATTATTGCATTAAGGGAAGAATAATTAGGAAGTGGATAAATTACAAATAGAACTGTTCTTATATGCTTCTTTCTTTCTCTAGATGTGCTTGCTCCACAGTATCCATGGCAGTCAAATGATATGTCAATGAATATGTTACCACCAAATCACAGTAATGACTTTTTGTTGGAACCTCCTGGACATAATAAAGAAAATGAAGATGATGTAGAAGTTATGTCAACTGACTCCTCAAGTAGTAGTAGTGACTCTGATTAAAACATGAGATAGCATACAGAATTGAATATTGTAGAATTCTGTTTCTTAAACACTAGCAGGGAAAGTGAATTGCTTACTTGTAAGCAGTAGCCACAAGTATTGGCTCTGATGGAATTGTGTAGCACATTAAAATCAAAGTGGATTTTTTTTTAAAGCCTAAACCCATGGTTTTAGTTCTAATCCACTAGAACAAATGTTTGGGATTAAACAAAATTTATTATTAAAGAAAAGATGATTCAGTAGTTCAGTGCTGCCCTACCTTGTTCTCTTCCAGTTGTGCTGGATTTATATATAGTAGTTCCGGAAATAAGATTTGAGGCAAATGACCCATGTACATATTACTAATAGGCTTCTAGCAATTATTCAAAAGGTATTTTTTTAAAAAGCAGAGGATTACTGAATCTGCATCATATTTCAGAATAAAACCACTCATTTGAAAGTAAAGTCTCTTGGCTTCTGTTGCAAGAAAAGAAGAACTTGCCTCAATTTGTACTGTTTGTAATTATTATAATTTTTGTAAATAAAGTTGCTTTTGTTTATACGTTTCCTTTTTTAATTTAAATATGTTTTCATTGTAAGTAAGATATTGCTGTGAGTCGAATGGCATTTTATAACATTTACATAGCATTCTGGAGTGAAAATGTACATGATATAATGAATATATCTGAACAAGTAATTACAGTCAATGGTAGGTTTCTCAGAGGCCCCACACTTGTATTAGAAGAGATATTTTTAATAATTGAAAATATTTACCTTAGTCATGTCTGATTTTAAGAATAAATTGTATGAAAGATTTTAGAACAGAAAGAAACCATTCTTTCCTCTTATTCCAGATTCCCCAAGGTAATCACTCTTGTGGTTAACCTTCATATTTAAATAAGATACTTGTATAGTTATTTCCGATTTGTCAGTTTTAGTGTGTCCTTTTTCTCACTGCAAAATGTAATTAAGCTTCTGTTGTGGAACGGTTAGTAAATATAGTGAAATACAAAGGAGAAAACTGTTAGCATTTTACCTAGAGTTAGTTCAATTAATAATGGGTAATATTTTTCTTTTTAAAAATCTACATTGCTGGGCTGGGGTTGTGGCTCAGTGGTGGAGTGCTTGCCTAGCATGCGTGAGGCTCTGGGTTTGAACCTCAGCACCACATAAAAATAAATAAATAAAGGTTTTGTGTCTATCTACAACTAAAAAATATTTTTAAAAAAATCTACATGTATACTTTTCTTTAATATGTATATTAATACTTTTCTTTTTCCCGAGATGCTGCTATGTTTTGTTAGTAACCTGTATCTTGAATTGAGAATTCAGTATTTTCAATTTTTTTTTTACTTTTGATTTCTAGAAAAGAAAATAACATGTTATGGTTTGATTATGAGGTGTCCCCCAAAGCTTCTGTTAATGAAGGAATATTCAGAGGTAAAATGATTATGAGAGCTGAGACCGTTTTGATTAGCTTTGAAAGGACTGAATGGTAACTATAGGCAGGTGGAGCATGGCTGAAGGAGGTGAGTCACTGGGGGGTGTGCCTGGAAGAGTGCATCTTCCCTATTCCGTAAGTTGTTCTCGTATGGTATTTTGATCACAGTGACACAAAAGCTGACTAAAACATAGCATTTAAAAAAATCATAATTTTGCTATCTAGAATTAAGAACATGATATTGAATTTCTTTCCATTTAGGAATATATTTTATGAATGGATAATAATTTTTTAAAAGTCTTGCCTTGTTGGTACAGTACTAGGAATATTTTTCCATTTGGATATGTGCTTTATAAATTTGCTGGCAGATATCCCATTAGGTGGAATATGTCAAAATGTATCTGCTTTTTTATTACTGGGTATATATGATTTCTGTTGTAACATTTTATATATGAACTATTTTTAAAATGTAGGATACATTCAAAGGATTTTTTTTTAAGTTTTTTTGATACTGTCTTTTCACTTGCTGCTATAACACATTACATGTTGGCTTAAATTAACAGCACAAATTTACCTCAGAATACTTTTTTTTTTTAATTCAGAAGTTCAAAATAGGCCTCACTGGGCAATAATCAATGGATAGGGTTGCTTTCTTTCCTGCAAGCTCTGGATGTTTCTTTTTCTTTTCCAGGTTTTTGAAGTTACCCTCATTCCATGACTTCTCATGCTTCATAACTGACTCTGTTCTACCTACTTACCCTTCCCCGTTTAAAGAATCCTTGCAATTATACCAGGCTGGATAATCCAGGATAATCCTTTTATCTAAAGTTAGCTGATTGTCAGCAACTTTATTCTGTTTGCTGTGTTGCTAAAGCTATGGTGTTCTCTAGGTTAGCTGTATTAGATACATTTTCCACTTAAAATATTTTCAGCTCACAATGGGTTTATTAGAATAAACATCATAAACCAAGGAGCATCTGTATAATAGTCTATTGATAGTTGGATGAGTAAGCAAAATGTGACACAGGCACATAATTGAATATTATTCAGCCTTACCAAAAAAAAAAAAAAAAGTCTGAAACATACTATACATGTGAAAGAAACCTGAGGACTTAAGGCTAAGTGAAATAAACCAGTCACAAAAGGATAAATGCTATATGGTTACATTTATATGAGGTAGTAATCAGATTCATAGAGGCAAAAAATAGGTGGTTATCAAGGGCCGAGGGAAGGGGAAATAGAGAGTGTTTAAAGGGCATGGAAAGATGAAAACAAAGCATTGGAGATAGGTGGTGGTGTTGGATGTACAGCAGTGATATGATCAAAAAGATGTCTTGGTGTTATGGTTTAATGTGAAGTGTCCCCCAAAAGCTTATGTCTGAGACAGTGCAAGAAAGTTCAGAAACAAAATGGCTAGAGAATCTTGACCTAATTAGTGAATTAATCCCTTGATTGGGATTAACTGGGTAGTAACATGGGCAAGTAGGGTGTGGCTGGAGGAGGTAGGTCATTGGGAGGTGTGCCTTTGGGATTTATATTTTGTCCCAGGTCTGCAGTGTCTGCTTCCTGGTGCCATGTCCTGAGCCACTTCCCTCTTCACACCCTTTTGGCATTATGTGCTGCCCTGGGCACAGCAACAGTGAGACTTCTGAAACCATGAGCCCCAAATAAACTTTTCCTCCTCTAAAATTATTATTGTCAGTTCTTTTGGTCAGTCACAGTGGCAAAAAAAAAAAAAAAAAAGGCTTAGGCTGCTGGTATAAAATGGGGCAGTCACTTTGGTAAACGTTTGTTTATTCCTCAAAAGTTAAACACAGTTAAATGGTATGGCCCAGAAATTCCACTTTTAGGTATATGTCTAAGAATTGAAAACAAGTCTGCAAAAACTTGTTTCTAGATTGGTCAATTTAGTATGCCATAAAAAAAGTATTCTGGTTTGAAATTCTGAGAGCATAAATATTTTATCTCAGTTCAATTTGTTTACTTTGTATTTACCAATACAAATTAGCTTTAATTTATAATACATAAATTTCACCATTTCATTATACAGTCAATAAAATATTAAGAAAGTCAGTACTATAAGAAAAAAGGGATGGAAAGGTGACAGATGAAGTAAATAAGGCAAATGTTGGTACTTGTTGAATGGGTTATAGGTATGTGGGGGTTCACTGTATTATTTTCTATTTCTGGTATGTGTAAAGTTTTCTTTTAACTCCATAGCAAAAATTCCTCCCATGCCCTGTGTTTAAATGCCAGGGAATGGAAAAATTTGAACTCTTCTCAAAGCTTTGATGTTGCCAAAACTCCAATTCAGGATTGCAGACATGGAAGGAATGTTTTTTAATTCTATCATAATACTTGGAACAGAGCTGCGAGATTTAGGCTACCTGTATTAGTTTGCAAAGGATGCATAACAAAATACAACAGACTGGGTGGCTTAAGCAACAGAAGTTTATTTTCTCACAATTTTGAAGATCAGAAGTCCAAGATCAAAGTGTCAGCAGGGTTGGTTTCATCTGGGGCCTGTCTCCTTAGCTTGCAGGTGGCTGCCATCTCGCTGCACCTTCATATAGGTCTTTTATCTACACACATACATCTGGACTCTCTTGTATGTGTTCAGATTTATTTTTGATAAGGACAAAAGTCAGAATGGAAGAGAGCCCATCCTAACGGCCTCATTTTAAACTTAATCACCTCTTTCAATATCTTACCTCCAAATATAATCACATTCTCAAATATTGGGGGTTAGGTTTTCAACATGTGAACTTTGGTGAGACACAGTTCATTCAGCACATAACACAAGTTAAGAGCCTATATAAATTACTAAATGTTTAAAGAATGTTTAACTTACTGAAATATTTGGTTTTTATTTTTGGGGGTTGAACCCAGGGGTGCTTTAGCACTGAGCTATACCCCAGTTCTTTTTATTTTTAGTTAGGGTCTTGCTAAGTTGCTTAGGCTGGCTTTAAACTTGTGATTCTTTTGCCCCAGTCTCCTGAGTTGCTGGGATTTAGTGTGTGCCAATGTACCTGGACATATTTTTTTTTAATATTTATTTTTTAGTTGTAGTTGGACACAATACCTTTATTTATTTATTTTTATGTGGTGCTGAGGATCTAACCCAGGGCCTCGCATGTGCTAGGCGAATGCTCTACCACTGAACCACAACCCCAGCCCCTGGACATGTTTTTTAAAATTTTACATTTCCCTTTATTATATGTATATTTGCATGTTGAGTTCCCTTGTATAAACAACTGATCTCAGGATCTTTTAAAGGAAAGTGGTTGTTACAAGATCGGTTCTTGTAAAAGAGGCATACTTTTCCTAAATCTTTTGTTTGAATCTCCCTTTTAAATATCTTAGCTACCTTACCTTTTGATAGTCAGCTTTTTGTCACTGTAACCAAAATACCTGACAAGAACAGCTTAGAGAAGGAAAAGTTTATTTTGGCTCATGATTTCAGAGGATTTGGTCCATGGACAGCTACACCAAGGCAGAAACATCATGACAGAAGGCATTTGGGAGGGAAGCTGCTCAGCTCATGGCAGCCAGGAAGCAGAGAGAAAAGAAGGGGCTGGGGAGAAGATGGACTCTTCCAGGGTACACCCACACACAATGACCTACTTCCTTCAACTAGGTCCCTCCTCCCAGTAGTCCACCAATGAGGCCAGCAACCTCACGATATAATCATGGCCTAAAAGCCCTGCCTCTGAACCTTGCTGCACAAGGGACCATACGAACTCTGGGGGAAATTTCCAATCCAAACTATAATATCTTCTGTTTCATGGAATCAAAGAATATTAGCATTAGAGATCTTTGAGGTCGTGCACTTCAGGGATATGGAACAGGTTTCAATTATGTATCCTTTCCCAATGAAAAGGCTTCCTAGGCTGATTCTGGGGGCAGTCAGTGAGAAAGAATATTTGCCATACCTGATGTAGCTTAGTGCCTTCAGAGGTGCCATTCAATCATTCATTCATTTACTGTAAATTTGAGCACCTCTTATGCTCTAGGCACTTCATTACATGCTGAGGATACGGCACTGAATAAGAGTAAGCCGGCCTTCTTGGAATTTATGAAACAGCAGGAAAAATAGATTACAAGCACATAAGTAAATAAATAAATAAAATGAATCCAGATAATTTTAAGTATAATAAAAAAGAAAAAAAAAGAACCAAGTTTCAAATTCAACAGTTACTGTAATAACTTTGTTTATCAAAAGAAGGTAAAAATACACCTCCCAAGGGTTATGGAAAAGACCAGCAAAATATTCAAAAGCAAATAAATAGATATATACTATGTGGCTGGGGTTGTGGCTCAGCGGTAGAGCTCTTGCCTAGCACATGCAAGGCCTTGGGTTCGATCCTCAGCACCACACAAAAATAAATAAATAAAGGTATTGTGTCCAATTACAACTAGAAAATAACTATGATTAATATTATATTTTATGATAAAAATTTTTATAGTTGATCACAAGGGTCTCTCAAGAAGTGTAATCAAAAGTTTTCATAAACTTTTAAAACAAAAGCAAGAGGGGCCAGGGTTGTGGTTCAGTGGTGGGTGCAGTGCTTGCCTAGCATGCGTGAGGCACTGGGTTCGATCCCTGGCACCACATAAAAATAAAATAAAGGTATTGTGTCCATCTTCAACTAAAAGAGAAAAAAAAAAAAGCAAGAAATGTCATGCTTTTGGTGTGCTGCTTTTCCCATGCTAAAACATTCACCTCTGATCCTAGAGTACTTAAAAGGAAAAGTCCAAGACTCACGAACATTATACTTTTATCAAAATGAGTATTCCTGATCCTGCCTTTGATTCTATTGTGTGTAGCAAGTCTGAAAAAAAGAAATATTTCTGAAAGGGAAAAAAGTGTGTCAAATAGAATAGTTACAAAGTCAACAATGAGTGTTAATTATTTCGCTGTCACTGAAAACACAGTTGTTTCACATTAGTATGAAAATACTCTCAGGCATTGCTATTAAGTGCTTTAAGGATGGATTTTTTTCCAGCCAGGCATGGTGGCGCATATCTGTAATTCCAGCAGCTCAGGAGGCTGAGGCAGGAGAATCGGGAGTTCAAAGCCAACCTCAGGAAAAGCAAGGTGGTAAGCAACTCAGTGAGACCCTGTCTCTAAATAAATACAAAATAGGGCTGGGGATGTGATTCAGTGGTCAAGTGTCCCTGACTTCAATCCCCAGTACCAAAAAAAATAAAAATAAAAAAAGAATGGACTTTTTCCAAATTTCCTCTGCTCAGTCTTATTCTAACCTGTTAAGTTTTATGTGCACAGAGTACTCTGTAACAATAGGATTTCTTTTTGATGAAATGTAATTAGTAATGTTGGTATTTCATCAAAGTTATTATAATGTGATTTTGTTACAAGTGTCAAAAGTTTCCTGTGCTTGGTAAGCTGGAGCTGCCTTTAGCAAAGCACACCTCATATTAAGGAAGTTAGACTTGTGCAAAGTACAATGGCTGCTATCTTAAAAGTCGTATTTCTCAAAGTGTAGCCACAAGCCTTGCCAAAATCACCTGGGTATTTGTTAGAAGACAGGTTCAAGAACCTGCTCCCTGGCAGCTGAATAGCAATCTTCATGTGAGGCCTTATGCACAAAGTTTAGACACCCGTGCCCTGGTACCCTCTTAGCCACTGCCATTTATTATCTGAGAATTCTCTCTAGGAGTTCTCATTTATAAACCAAACTAGACAAAGAATATACCAACAAATATACCCAAACAGAAAAAAATAATGGACACTTTCCATTGTGCAAAATTCAGTGTGTCTAAAGCTGAGGAATACGCATTTATCAAACTTGAACTCCTCAAACATTCTGACATCAAAAATATGTAAAGCTACAACTCACAGAAAATGAGGTTTATACATGTTAAATTATATACATGTAAAATTCTGAAAAGGCAACAATTAAAAAAGAACTTAAGGGCTGGGGTTGTGGTTCAGTGATAGAGTGCTTGCCTCCCACGCGTGAGGCACAGCGTTCCATCCTCAGCACCACATAAAAATAAATGAAATAAAGATATTGTGTCCATCTGTAACAAAAAAAATATTTAAAAAAAGAACTTAAAAATGATATTCACAGACTAGAAAAAGATTCCTTTGTAGCAGAAATACCAGAGTCTTTTGAAAGCACAAAATTCAAATGTAAATTTAAAAGACAAGCACAGGATTTCAAGAAGTGGGTTCATAAAGGATATGATCTTACGGTCTAATCCAGAAGTTTCAAATTTTTTGGTTTTCAATCCATTTGTACTTTTTTTTTGTCAGGGTAGGGTGGTACTAGGGATTGAACTCAGAAGCACTTGGCCATTAGCCACATCCCTAGCCCTGTTTTATATTTTATTTAGACACAGGGTCTCACTGAGTTGCTTAGCACCTTGTTTTTGCTGAGGTTGGCTTTGAACTCTTATTCCTCCTGTCTCAGCCTCTCAAGCTGCTGGGATTCAGGCATGCACCACTGTACAAGGCTCCATTATACTTTTAAAAATTACAGAGATTTTGTTTTTGTAGGATTTTTTGTTTTGTTTTGTAAGATTTCTATTTCAACTGAAACACTGTTCTATTATATCTACCCCATCTGTAGATATTTATCATATTAGAAGTTAAAACAAAATAATTTGAATTTTTATTAATCATTTTCAAATAAAAATCTAATATATGTTAACATAATTTTTTGAAAGATAACTTTTTCTAAAACAAAAAAATCATTAGTGAGTACAGTGTCACACATTTTTGCAAATACCTTTAATATCTGACTTCATATTACAAAGCAGGATTCTTATATCTGCTTTAACATTTAGTCTGTAACCATATCACACATCAAGCAGCCTATGCAAGACTCCATTGTATGCTCATAAAGGAATGAGAGTGAAAAAGTTAAATGATATCTTAGTATTATAATAATAGCTTTGGCTTTGAATACCCTGAAAGGTTCTTGAGGACCCACCTAGACCACAGTTTAAGAGCCACTGCCCTAAAGTACTCTCATTTTACATATAAGCCTACTGGATCTCAGCAGAGGAAGTGAGACACTCATAACTACATGCATGTTAATGGCAGGGTACAGATCTTAGATGGTTTGTCTCACTTCTCTTAGTTTAGGTTCTCAATCACAAACCTGGGAAATATGCCTTATTGGCCTATCCTGTTCTCTCTAGTTACAAAATTGTCACAATCTAGTACCAAAAAAGTTTTTTTAATGAAAAAGGGAAATCAACAAACATAATAAATCCTGCTATAGATATACTGTTTGAATTTAAATTATATCTGAATTTGAACTGAAACACTTATAAGGCAAGTTCCATTGTAATTATACCATGCAAACTGTAATGACAAACCACACAGGAAATATCACAGATAAATATGGAAAGCAGATTAACCACAATATCCCTATTTATCCTACATTCTGTGTCTGAAATACACTACAATGACCTATTTCAGAAAGATCTTCCCAAGGATAGTAGATATTTAAGAGAATGCAAATAAACTGGCAATCATATGGAACATTTTTAGATAAAATGAAGTTGTTCTGAAATGTATGTATTTTACATTCCCTAACTAAACCTTATTTTTGTCTTTTAAAAAATAAAATCAAGGAGTCTTCTTGGCACCTAGAGATTATTTCCCTTGTATCCTACCAGATGGTTCAAATCTTCTTTAAATGGATCATAGCCTTGCTTCTTTAAACAACGGAGTGCCCAGAAAAGTTGGTCTACTGGAGGAAATTCTTCCCATGGAACCCATTCCCAACCTAGAAAAGAAAGAGACCAAATCAATGTATTTACCTGACAGGGAATAAGCAGTACTTATTTTGGTAAGCTTTTTTTTTTTTTTTTTTTGGTACTAGGAATGGAGCCCAGGGTTGCTCAACCACTGAGCCACATCCTCAGCCCTTTTTATTTTTATTTAGAGATAGTCTCACTAAGTTGCTGAGGCTGGCTTTGAACTTGCAATCCTCCTGCCTCAGCCTCCCAAGCCACTGGGATTACAGGAACGTGCCATGGTTCCTAGTTAGTAAGCTAATTTATATGTAGAGAAAAATGAATTAAACTTAAAAGTGATCTATTAATAAACTCCAACATTGATGTTCTGCATTAGCTTAACTATACAAATACAATTTGCATTTAAAATGAATATTTTAAAGAAGAGAATGATCATGTAAAACACTGTTATTTGAATAGGAAGTTTACAAATACCACATCATGATAAACCCTGATTTAGTATTTATTCATTGTTTATTCAAATATCTGTCTCAAAATGCAAAACACTTTATATAGTATAGGTTATGCTACATTAAAATAGATCAGTTTCTTTCCCTATAAAATAAGGTAGATTACAGTATTCTTAAGTTCTCTTCCATCTCTTACCAAAAAAAAAAAAAACTAACAGAAGCTGCACAGAGGAAAAAAAATACTGTGCCTTAGAATATTTTCTATAGAAAGACAAACACAAAGGGAGCTGATTTAAAAGAATCCACTAAGAAGATCTAACAGTGTTTGTTAGTTTTAAAATGCATGAAATCCTAGAAAAAGATTCTAGGGAATGGTATTTCTTTAATGATTTACAAATAAATAACACAAAAGCACAGATACTCAGTTTTTTCATCTACACAGGAGAAACAATAACTTCCTTTTGCAGAGAATGATTATTCTGACAAAGGTGAACATACAAATATTATTATATTAGGATGTACACTTCATGTTCTAAATAGGACTTTTTATGATTACATGTTTTTACCTTTGTATGAGTGCTTTTTATTCTACTAAATATTTCTTTCTCTGCCTATGGAATACAGGTTATGTATTTTTAGTCTAATAAGGCATGAAACAAAGAAGCCATGAAATTGGTACAAATACAGAAAGAGTTGATTAGCCACCATTGACTACACACTAACTACTAGAGAGAGATCAAGAGGAATAGAGACAGAGAAAGGGAGATGACTGCCCAATAATGTGCTACAGATACTGAATTAACTGATCCTCAAGAGAGCTGTCTGTAGCTAGCGGGTAGTACATACCTGAAATTCTTAGTGAGACCATATCTCAGAATAAAATAAAAAGAGCTGATTACATAACTCAGTGGTAGAGCACCTTTGAGTTCAGTCCTCAGAACCTGGAGTGGGGTGAGGTGAAAGATTGCATGTGTGCTGAGTTTACCCCCATCTCCAAGAAAATAAAATGTTTGAGGAGCTGGAGTTGTGGCTCAGTGGTAGAGCGCTCGCCTTGCATTTGCAAGGCCTTGGGTTTGAATTGTTTCTTTAGCACCACATATAAATAAATAAATAAACAAACAAATAAATAAACAAATAGATAGATAGATAGTTAGATAGATGAAATAAAGGTATTGTGTCTAACTCCAAAAAAAAAATTTAAAAAAATGTTTGAATGATTCTCCTAATATGAACACACAGCTGTTGGAAGGATAAAATAAATGGTAAATTGAAGTAGGCTCTCCAAATCCAGGACCTGAGGAACATGGGAAGGAGACTGCATCATTACACTACAAATAAACCCACTGCTATAGTTGGTCTGAATGAGTGGATCTAACAAAAGTTCCCATGCTGGAGGCTTGGTCCCCTGTATAGTGATGCTGAAACTGAAAGGTGATGGAACCTTTATGTGGTGGGGCCTAGTGGGAGGCAATTAGGTTTTTAAGAGGGATTAATGCTTTTCTCATAGGTTCTCTATAGTATATTGTTATAAAAAGAGTGAGCCTGGCCACTCTCTGGCCTCTTGTACTCTTGTTTGCACACATCTCTTCTGTATGTGGCTGCTTCCCTTTCCCCTTCTCTGCCATGTCTTCATTTTGGAGAAACTAAATGTTTACAGGGGATGTCCAGTACATGAGACCTCTCGGAGTGTGTATGTATATACCCATATATTAAAAATACATGCATTTAAAGATTTCGATTTGTTTCTTTAGTTTCTTGAATGATACAAGGTACAAGGTATTGAACCTAGGGGTGCTTTACCACCGATCTATATCCTCAGTCCTTTTTATTTTTTGAGACATGGTCTTGCTAAACTGCCCAGGCTGGCCTTGAATTTGTGATCTTCCTGTCTTAGTCTCCCTAGTATAAGGGATTATAGGCATCAGCCACTGTGCTTGGCTTTCTTAGTTTCTTGTGGAGAGATGATACACATGAAGCCCTTAGAACAATGTTTTTGTCATTAAAGCTTTCAGAGTGTTCAATTCAATATAGAAGGTAACAGACAACTGCTTTGTCAGAGTAATCATTCTCTGCAAAAGGAAGGTATTATTTCTCCTGTGTAGATGAGAAAACTGAGGAAATCCTACACACAAAAAAATTTTCTTAAAAATCACAACCTGGGGAAAAAAAAATAAACACACACACAAAAAATGAACACTTACTGAGCGCTTATTATGTTTACTAGGTTTATATGTATATTAACTCATTTAATCCTTATAATACCCCATGTAAAGGGGTTACTATTGCCGCAAATGAGAAAAGAGGCCCAGACATTAAATAATTTTAAAAATAATAATCATTGCCCAAGGTCATAGTGCAAAGTGAAAAAACCAGGACACAAACCCAAACCAGCTGGTTTCTTATATTCCTCAGGATTTTAGCATTTCTACATATCTATATTAGCCAGTCTGTTTGGACTGCTGTAATACTTTAGAATACTTTAGATTTACTTTAGAATACTTTAGATTACGCATCTTACAGACAACAGAAATTTATTTTCTCACAGTTCTGGAGGCTGGAAGTCCAAGATCAAGACACTGGCAGATCTGGTATCTGGCAAGGGCCCATTTCCTGGTTCATAGACAACCATCTTCTCTCTGAATCCTCCTATGGAGGAAGGGGTGAGGAGTCTATCTGGAGTCTTTTTTATAAGGGTATTAATCCCATTCAGGAGGCCCTACCTCCTGTTAGCATCACCTGGGTAACAAATTTCAGCATATGAATTTTGGGGGAACACAAATATGAAGAAAATATAATCCTCTTCATATGGCAACAGAATGTAATACTCCTTCCAATGATACGTCCTCCACAAAGAAAAATGCATTATTCTATATAATTCTCTTACTTTCATTTTTTTCAGGTTCTACATTCTTTGGTTCTGAACCATGAGTCAAATCTACTTCTCCTTTCATTAATATAGTGACATAATGGTAATTCTCTTTCTCAATGAAAGAATTCACCACTGAGGCAAAGTGGACATTTTTCAGGCGAAGAGCTGCTTCTTCCCAGGTTTCCCTTTGAGCACATTCTTCCCAGGTCTCACTGGAAAACAGAAATGTACTATTGTAATCAATTCTATTTATGTAAAGTTCTTTACCACGAAATACTTGGTTAGAAATTTCTAGCACAAAGCAAATACAACTGCAATTAGTTTATACTTTAAAATGACATATCAACAACTCAGCCTTCAACATTCTGTACATCTTATATTTAGTTACCTAAATACCAGAAGGACTTCATGTTTTAAAAAATTTAACATTTAGCCAATTCAGCACTAATTCATAGGTCTGAAAGTAAGCCTGTGCAACCAGGGGGAAGTTTAGTGTATTAGTTAAGACTCTGTAGTCAACTAGACCTTGGTTGGATAAAAGTCCATTACTTGCTACTTTGGATAAGCAAAAAGAGGACTATTACCTTCTCATGGGGTTGTTATAAATGTATATGGAAGTATATTATGGCTTTTCCTACACTCACAGAATTTCAGTTTAAGCTTCAAAATGGAGGACAATAGGCAACTAGCACCTCTAAATTCTCATGAGTATAGCAGAAGAGCATGTCATCCAGGCTCACAGGTTTGCTAAGGAAGGTAAGGCTAGTTTTCTGACCCTAATCCCACACAGGCTACGTAAGAAAGGCAGGAGATATTTAGGAGGGAGTAAAGCTGAGAATTTTCAGCCTAATATGAACATTTCTCCTCTTCCCAATGAGGGGTAGACTCTTTCCAACCATCTAAATGAGAGACTCTCCAGGAGAATCAGTTGAGATTGGGTATGACTCCCAAGAAGGAGATACTGATGTGTCCCTGCCAAAGACATCATAAGCTGCAGAAACCCAGCCCTACCCCGGTGCATCAGGGCACGGGTGACAGTAGGGTAAGAATTCTTGTATAAAACTGAAATGTGTTCCTTAGATTTTCCATATGCATGTGAATACAGAGGTTGATACTTATTCCTGCCTCAGGAATTTCAAAGGTGAGACTGGCTAGAGAGGTCATTCCGTGAAAGCTTAGCAAGGAAAGGGGGCAGCAGTGAAAAATCATCATTTCTATTACATATTTCCTTTGGGCTAAGCGTATGTCACAAAAGACTGCTGGGTAATCTAACAGAAGACCCTAGCAGGAAAAAAATGCAGGGTGATGTACTAGAAGCAAGAGCTAGAGAAGGGGGACCAGTGTAAAAAAAAAAGTTGTCCCTGTCAAGGACAAAAATCCTTGTGGGATTTCCAAACAACTGTCAAACACAAACCAAGAAAGAAAGCACGAACTTGGATAGTGGATACCAACAGAGAGGGCACCAGTGGAGGGATTAAAGCTGCCCTAGTCACATAAAAAGTTCACCCCTTCTTCCTCCTCAACACACGGGAGAAGGAAAGTCAGATACAGCAGAGTGAGGAGAGGAAGAGATGGAGAAAGAGCAAAACAATGGCTTTTATTTCCACATTACAGGAAGGGATTAGACATGAGAAGTGAGACTGAAGGTTTAAACTGGCTTGGACTTTCAAATGCTTGGAAATAAATCATAATAACCAAAACATGATTTTTAATGAAATAAATAATAGAATTTACAGGAAAAGTCACTGAAACAGAGATAGGAAAAGATAACTCAAGTTTGAAGACTGTGGAAGGAGAAAAGAAACCAATTTTCTACTTGCTCCCCCATGAAGTTAGCTCATTCAGTATACAGTTATGTAAAGATCAAGTGAAAGGGTACCTGAGAGGAGCTTAGCATGCCATCTAGCGCTTCATTCAAGTACAATATTACGATCACCTGGTAACTGAGACTCCTACACTTTCTTGTGTTAAGATAGTTATCTCTAGCCATTACTCCAGTAATTATAATTCTAGACTGTGTTTAGTTTGTGATCTAAATTTGGATAATCCCACTAAATTTGGATAATAATTCTTGGTACATCAACAAAGTACAATGTGTAGCTATGTGAGCAACTGGTTCATAATCTAAGAAACTGTATTAATGGTTTATCTTAATTATCTGAAAATGATAAACATCAATGCTTTTTTTAAATTCTGAAGACCATTTAAAAAACTGTATATGCTAAAAGAACATGAATTTCATATTTTATGAAGGACAAATTCTGATTAAGCATCAGACCTATACTACTACTACTTCTTTTTTTTTTTTTTTAGTTGTTGATGGACCTTTATTTTATTTGTTTATAGCAGTGCTGAGAATAGAACCCAGTGCCTCACACATGCTAGGTATGCTCTATCACTGAGCCACCACCTCAGCCCCAGACTTATACTTCTAACTATCATTTTGTAAGAAATATGAGTGGACTAGAAAAACATGGACATAACTACATAAACTCATATTCTTCAACAAATAAATGGCATGAGCAAAAGGGGATGGAGGATTACTTTTAGAGTGAGAAATAATGCAATATGATTCATTTGATCCTGATTGGTACAAAAACAGTGAAAAGACATTTTAAAGAAAACCGAGGAGGACCATACACAGACTATCAGAAGATACTAAAGAATTATTTTGAGCCAGATGCAGTGGGCCACACCTGTAATCCCAGCAACTCTGGGGGATGAGGCAGGATTCCAAGTCCCAGGCCAGCCCTCAACAATTTAGTGCAGTCCTAAGCAACTTAGAGAGACCCTGTCTCAAAATAAAAAATATGTATATAAATTAAAAGGGCTGGGGATGTAGCTTAGTGGTAAAGCACCCCAGGTTCAAGCCTTAGTACCAAAAATAAAATAAATTTATTTTGCAGATCACACTGAATTATTTAGGGATAATATAATGGAACATCTGAGATTTCGCGTAACATTGTCTACAAAAGGAGATGTGTGAGGTCCGTATTTTGGGTGAGCAATGGAGGAGCAGTTAGATGGAACAAGAACAAGCTCTGTGGAGGTTCCTAATGATTCACGCTTTTCTCCACTTTATGTATGCTGGATTTTCAAAAATAAACTAAAGATAAAACACGCTGGATCTGGAGACTTTAGAAGACGCTGTTTAACTATTCTTGATTTTAACCTTCTCACTTCAGAATTCATTTTTTGCAACCTATGTTTTCTTCACTTTCGTACAGAACACTTAATTGCCCAACTCCCTCTGTCTGTCTGATATACTTTTTTTTTCATTGTTTATTTTTTTATTATGCTCGCTTCCCTTTTATTAGTTGTTCATGACAATACCATGATCTTGACATATCCGTCTGATATATTTTACAATCACAGAATGTCAAGGCAGACAGGAACGTTAAAAAACATTTCGCCCACCGTCCCCATTTTAAAGACGAAGAAACTGAGGGGCAGAGTCTCACTAGCTCTTTTGCTCAAAGTGTAACGCAACCAGTGGATATTAAATATACCTGTGCACGTCTAAATAGCACGGATGCCGTGCAAATGTGGTGACAACACCCGAATGCTCGAAGTTTAGAAACGCCCACTGTCCTCTCGGTGATGCCCACTAAGAAGCCCTTTTCACAGAACAATTCTCAGCAGCCACCAAGCAAGGTCAGCCTTCCTTCCTCAACCCAGCGACCCCTCGCAGCCGGCGCCTGCAGGGCGCAAAGAGGAACCCGGAAACCAGAGAGAAACGACGCGACGTCAGCGCGAACAAACGCACGTGAACGCGCACGGCGCACGCACGGCGCGAACGTGTCGTGTAGTGCACGTTCCGTTTTCCAGGGTCGAAACGGGGGCTGCTCACCCGAATTCCAAATGACCCCCTGGAAGCTGAAAGCTGCCGTCTCCAAACGACCCTTTCCTCTTCCCCAGGAGGACGCAACGAGGATGCTCGCAGCTCGTCACCACCACTCCGACCCCTACCCCGGGCCGCCGCCGCCTCGGCGGCTCAGCGCTGGCCGTCATAGGGCAGGTGGGCGGGCCTGGCCTGGCAGGAAGTGACGTGCTCCCTGCGCTCCTGCGGGCTCCAATCTCTGTGTGAGCTAGTGCTGGCGGCAGAGTCAAAACAAGAACCTCTCCGCCCTGTCTCTGGCCTGTGTCGAGGTTGTCACTACCTCGCCTGGGTTGTCAGCTTGTGAAGCTGTGTTTCCTCTTCGAGGACGGCGGACCACCAATTTAAACTAAGGCCACTTACCGTCTCTTTTTTTGAGGTAGGCTTGAAGACATAAAGAAGGAGACATGGGGGACAACGCAGGAGTGGCCAGATTTAAGTCACTTTAACATATCTTGATTACAAACAGCAATATTAAATAAATTTTTGGACCTTATCTACAGGCACATTATTGTAATGCTGTGTTCAAAAAGCAGAATGCATCAAAAACAAGAAAGGAAATAATACCCGATCCCAATAATGGACCGCCTGTCAGTAAGTGCCCCCCCCCCCATCCTCATATGATCAACTTATCTGTGAATGACTCCCCTAATCCTGGTAATGGGGAACCTGCCCAGTTACCAACACAGGAGAAGTAAAAACGACCTCTTAGAGCATATCCCTGTATTACTGATCTTACCTGTGTAAATAAGCCTCGTTAATGATAGGGGACAGACATTTAGTAGTGGGAACATGAGGTGAAGGAAATAATTTATAAACTGGGTCCACTGTGCTGACCCCCCACTCCCTACGTGCTTTCACTTTTAAAAAGCCTGAAGCCTGCCTGGCTTAAGTCAGCAAGATATGTTACATTTTTCAGCAAACTGCCTATTATCTGTAGGGGAAATGGAGGTCTGAAATGCCCATAAAAAGAAAACAAGTTACCCTGAAGTGGGGATGGGTGGACTTTCGTGACTCTTATACAGACCAGATCCCAGAACCTAGGGAGATAAGGATAATTCCTCCTGACCATAAAATCTTTTAAGAACAGGTTCCAATTAGAACTAATCAGCATGGGCCAAAGTGACTTAGAGTTGTCATGCCCTGTGGGGTCTTGAAAGTTTAATGTCATCCTGCCATCAGTCAAAAGTCAAGAGGTGGACCTGGGCAGGATTCTGGAAACTTCCCTGGGATTCCTGCCCAATAAAACTGGAGGGTAGGAGGATCATGCCTTTCCTGTCCTCTGAGAAAACCCAGTCTCTCCCTTGAGAAGGTCCCCCATTTTTTTCTTTGTAATTCCTTCTGATAAATTCATGCGTGTTATTTTGAGCTACATATCTGAAATCTTTCTGGCATGATTGAAAGAATTGGGGTGAAAGGGGCCTCTGCCCTGTAACAGTTAAGAAGTAGTTAATGTGTTCTCCAAACCCTGATTCTAAGTGCACTTCTTTCTTTCTCTAAATAAATTCATCCATCTTTAAATTCCTTTTCGCAAGGATGTAAAGGATCCTCACCACTTGAGTTGAGGTCCACTTCCCTTTTGGGGTACTTCATCAAGACCTTCATCTAGGAGACACTTTCAGCACTCATTTATTTACTCCAACCCAATGTTTATAAGATCCCTCTAAACCAGTGTTTATAAGCCTGCTTTTATAAGTAGCTGTGCCATTGTACATTGTTTTTTTCCATAAATGACCTTCTCCACACCAGAGAACTTATTTCTCACTATGTTTCAAATCAGTGAAGTATACCAGGGCAAGGACAAATTGTGTAGAAACATCCCCATATAAATTATGACTTGAGAGCACGCATAAGTGTTTTGGGGGAGTAAAGTAATTTATTTAAAAAATAAATTGTGCTAAGACAAGTTAGTTACCAATATGAGAGGGGAAAAGACACTATTTCAAATGTTTGTACATCATGCACCAAATAAAAATAAAATATAAATGAAGAAAAATCCTGCTGAATGAAAGAGCTATAACTAAAATTAAAAACAAATGACTAAATCTTGGGATGGTGAGTATTTACTTTAAAATATATAAATTTATATTTCTACTCAATGGACATGTACATTATTTAAAAAGTCAGAGGGTACAAAAATTGCATTAACAGTTCTAATCAGTAGTTCTACTTTGAGAGACATTCAGTTTTATTCTTTGAACTATTATTTCATTATTTGCATAGGTACTTCTAAGTATATGCTTATTCTGTATCCTGAAAAGTCCATTTAAAAAGTTACTAGAACAACTAAATGAGTTTAGCAAGATCATAAATTTCAAAGTTAATATACAAAGTCAATTATATAGCAAAGAATGATCAGAAAATTGGATTTTAAAACCATCTATAAAAGCATAGAAAACATAAATAAGGATAAATTTGGCAAAAGATATGTGTTCATCTTATTAAGTCTTAAAATTTAAATTAAAAAAAATATTATGATCATGGATCAGAAGATTTAATATTGTTAAGATGACAGTTATTTCCCAATTGATTTATATACATTCAGTGTAATCCCAACCAAACACCAGATGGTTTTTTGTTTCTATCCCTATTCCCCACAATGGTAGAAATTGATAACTGGCCTGATTCGAAAATTTATTTGGATATACAAAGGTTGAAAATAGTCAAAATAATTTTTTCACATGAAAAATTCAGAGGATACACACATATACACAAGAAATGAAAAGATCCTCAAATGGTACTTGGGACCATAAATAAAAATTAACACAAAATGAATTGTAGATAGAAAAACATATAAAATTTCTAGAGGAAAATCTTTGCGATTTGGGTTAGAGTTAGGCCTAGATGATATCAAAAAGCATGACATCAAAAGCATGATCCTTAAAAGAAAAATTGATAACTTGGATATTATCAAAATTAAAAATTCATGGGACTGGGTTCTGGCTCAGTGGTAGAACACTTGCTTGGCATGTGTGAGGTCCTGGGTTTAATCCTCAGCAACACATATAAATAAAGTAAAAAAATCCATTGGCAACTAAAACATTTTTTAAAAATTTAAAAAATTCATTCTCTTCAAGAGAAATTGCTATGGGTTGAGTTGTGTGGTACTTTCAGATTCATATATTGAAACCCTCCCCCCTAACATAAGATATTTTGAAAATGAGGACTAATCTAATGGGGACATCTAATTAACTTAGATGAGGTCAAAAGACTGGGAGCTCTTGTAGGATTAGGGCCCTTATAAGAAGAGATCAGAATCCTTCTACTCTGGCCCCAATCCTCCAGGTACAACAAGAAGTTGACTATACAGGAACCAGGAGAAAGTCCTCACTTTGGACTGAATTTACCAGCACCTTGATCATTGACTAAACAAACTCTAGAACTATGAGAAAGAGATATCTTGTTTATGCCACAAAGTTTGTGGTATTTTTTTATAGAGTCCAAGCTAACCAAGATGCTAAGAGAATAAAAAGACTGGGAGAAAATAGTTGCAAAGTACGTTATCTGATAAGGGAATGGATCTAGAATATATAAAAATTCTCCAAAACTCAGTAATAAAGCAACTGAAAATAAATGGTTAAAATAATCGAATAGATATTTCACTAAAAAGAGGTCGAATGGAAAATAAGTACGTGAAAATATGCTAAATGTCATGAATTGTTAGAAAAATGGAAATTTAAATTACAGTGAGATTCTTCAATGCCTGTATTAGAATGAATAAGATTACCACACACTCAAGTGCTCCCCCCCATACCCAAAACCCTGTTAAAGATACAGAGCAGTTAGAACTCTCATGAGCTGGTGGTGGGAATGCAAAATGGTACAATCACTTTGGAAAACAATTCATTGTCTCAAAACATGTTAAGTATATGATTATCATACTACTTAACAGCTCACTCCTAGATAATTACCTGAGATAAATGAAAGCTTATACAAAGATCTGTATATAGCTATTATAGTGGCTTTATTTGAAATTATTAAAAAGTGGAAACAACTCAAATATTTCTTCCACTGGTGAATCAGGGTGGTACATTCATAAATGGAAAATTACTCCACAATATAGAGGAACAAAGTTCAGATAACCACTATGACATGGATGAATTGCAGTTACATTAGGCTAAGTGAAAGAAATCAGATGTAAAAGGCTACATGCTGAATGATTCTGGGAGGAGGGGCAAAAGGTTAGTCAGTGTAGGTAATAAGTAATTGGGCCTGATCAAAAAGATAGGGGCTGGGGCCTGAGTTGTGTCTCAGTGATAGAGCGCTTGCCTGCAATGCGTGAGGCACTGGGTTTGATCCCCCGCATCACATAAAAATAAAATAAAGGTATTGTGTCCATCTACAACTAAAAAAAAAGAAAAGAAAAGAAAGAAAGAAAGATGGGGGTTGATTCAAGAGGAAAGGAAATAAAATGCAATGTCTCCAAAGCCCTTACCCCTTCTCCTGCAACTGGTTGCCAAGGCAAAAGCAAAGATAATATGGATAGGTCCAACTCTAGTCACAGAAAACAGGTCAGTGTTTGCCTGGGACTAAAGATACAGAAAAGGGTTGACTATGAAAGGGCATAGGCATTTTCTGTGGTCATTGAGGGATTCTATAAGATGGTAGTGACTTGACTATGTGTTTGTAACTGAGGATTATGTATTTAAAAGGGTGAATTTTACTATGTATATATTAAACTTCAATACATCTGACATTTTAAAAAAAGCAAAATAGAACAATGTAATGTTTGCTTGCAGAAAGGATAAGCCAGGATGTAGTTTAGCAGTGAAGAGGGTCCAGACAGTGCATAACTAAACTGTTGCACTTAATATCAAAATTTGTCATCCTTGTGAGACTGGGGCACAAGGACAGTCAGTGTAGGTAATTAAGGATTGGATCAGGAAGATGGGGGCTGATTCAAGAGGAAATAAAATGCTAATACTTCCAGAGCACTTTCCCCTCCTGCAACCTGTTGCCGAGGTTACCTGCCTCCAGGGAATTGTTCCCCCCAGCAAGGAGTTGTTAATAAGTAGTTGCTGGGTGGCTCCATTCCTGCTTGTACCCCTGGGTATCTTCATCCTCCCCCTCTTGGATCACTCTATCTTTGGGGTCACATAGGCAGAATGGGAAGAGGGGATATGAGAGTAAAGGAAATCTGAAATCTA
This sequence comes from Marmota flaviventris, assembly GCF_047511675.1. NCBI lineage: Eukaryota > Metazoa > Chordata > Mammalia > Rodentia > Sciuridae > Marmota > Marmota flaviventris. Next base: position 128,087,707 of record NC_092501.1, on the reverse strand, counting down.
TAGAAGGAGCAGGACACCCCCCCATTCCCTTGGGCACCAACTTAGACCCCCTCTTCTGTAGAGGAGTCTCTCTCTATCTCTGTTCTATCATTTAAATAAAACTTTTGTCCTTGCCTTGGCATTTCTCTGGTGTTCAGTCTTCAACAGTGGGGATATGGGACTCAACATGAGTTTTATCTCTGGTCTCACTTGTGTGTAGAGTCATGTCTCTGAAGATTATATTTCTGGGTAAGCTAGCCTTTGCTTGAGCTATCTAGAGGCAGGCTCCTTCTCTCACTGGGCCTTGGAGGACTTGAGGGACTGGTGGTATTTATCATAGGCATTCCTATTAAAGAGAGCAGGCTGCTCCTAAAACATAGTAAGAAGTTGTGGGCTAAGAGTGTGCAAGTATGTGAGGAGGACAGCCTATGACATTCAGGATAAGTCACATTCAGTGGTTGGTTTCGAGTTTTCCTTTACTGCATTGTAATTCCATTTTATAATCCCAAAGTCTTGAATGAAGTCTGACTATATGTTACTATCTGATCTTAGCCATGCTATGAAGAGATGGAATGGACAAGAGTCTACCTTGGCATAAAGGAAAGACCAAAGAGGAACATCAATGCAGAGAAGAATTGAGATCAAGGAGGAGGTCTTTGAGTTCTGTATTCCCAGTACCCTGAGCAGGGACTCGCACATAAGTACCCCTAAATGAATGCCTGAATGAAAGCTGCTCTCTATACCAATGAAGCAGAATAGTTTCAATGTGTATACACAAGCTAGTTATTGATTTTTCCTGAAAACTTTATGCTGTATGTAAAAAGATTGCATAAGTCACATGATGCACAAATGGTTATGAAAGGAAAAGACATCGTACTGAAAAATATGAATCAGGTAAGAGAAATACAAACCAACCCATTTTAGATGTTACTCACTCTAATTATTAGAGAATCCACATATCAAATTCCCTTCTATAGGGTCCCAACCAATTGAACAGGATACACAGTAATTACTGCAGCATTAGATCCTAACAGTGTCGGAGTCCAGCTCCAACAGGGGGTCTCAGGAGACGAACGGATGGTGAGGAGTCGGCGAAAGGGGGTGGAGAAACAACACAGACACCAAAGTGAAGGTGTTGATCTCAATCTTTACTTGTGAAGTTGATCATATATACTTTTCATTTTGGCAGGCTCACAGTACTTTGTGGTACAAAACAGGAATCATTATTCAAAGAAACAAAATATTACGTAGCTACAATTAGAATAGAAGAATGTATCTTGGCTTATGCATAAGCAAGCATTTTTCCTTTCAGTTCGCGTTTTGCTTTGAGCTGTTTCTGTTTAGTTAACTTTTAATAATAGTTAGAAATGTCCCAACTATTGGCCTATACCTTGACTATTCTTTCTTGACTTACTGACTGGAACCAGTGCCATGGTTACAGCAAGTGGTTAACTTGTTGTTAATTTTAATCAAACAAGAGTAAAAGCACAAGCCATTGTGCACAGGAACAAGAACAAGTTGCCCAGTACTAAGCACTAATCTGTTTTTTAACATTAATTCTTCTTCTCTAGATTTTAATTTAATTTCTCAAAAACTTCCTTGACAGGAATACAGGGAGTTTTTCATTAGACATTAACAATTTATGCTCTACAGCTGAATCATTGCATTTAGAGCAAACAGATCTACTCTTAGAAGTAGTTGCATTAATTGGGAAAGTCATGTTTTTTCCTTCATACTTAATGGTCATATGAGAAATCGCAACTATACTTATTAAAGGAATACAAAAACAAACCAGCCCATTCCCAGAAACATACTGCGCTCCTCCAGAGGATGGACGCCTTGCGCCATCCACCTCAGTAGGGCCTTGCCATTGCCTGAGTTAGGGGAGGCGCGCAGCATAACAGAGCCTCCTTTCTAGTTTATCCACATTCTCAGCCGAAGGGTAGAGGCCCAGACACAGGGGTCCCACTTTGGCTTAACTCCAGGATTTTTCCAAGTGTGAGCTCTTCTTCCTTCCCCTTTACACAGAAATTTTGTATTCTCATTCTGCAGGATGCTGAAATTCTCCCCAAACTGACTCTGGTTCTGCTCTAATATATCCTTGTTTTAATGACAGTTTATCTGTTTATTTTCCAGTCATCTTATTTATCTGTTAAGTCTGTTCTTAAATCTGAAAGTTATCCTATCTTACTTAGCAATTTACACAAAATAAAGATCTCCTCCTTGAAAATATTCCTAGCAATGAATTACTAACAGGACTTCCTTTACTTTCCTGAAAGTTACCTTACTAATACAGTTAGGATAGAAGGTGAAATGATTCAATTAAGGTAATGTTGCCGAATTCCTCCTTCCTTCACTCATAACACCTCAGGGCACTGATTTGGGAGAGATCCCACGGTAGTAGCATCTATTTCTTCATTCTACCCTGCCCTACACAACCTTGTCCTGAGTGAATATTCTTGGTTCTTCTCCTGCCTCAGCCTCTGGCTTGAACTGAACCAGTTTCTTTTTCCTCCTTCCTCTTGGCAAGTCCCTGCGTTTGACATTTGAAACTCAATATAATTTAAAACCTACCTTGCAGTTTTCTGTAGTACTGTATGGTGCCTATTATAACTGAATTGATATGAAAAGCTCAGTATTTTTTTCCAGTAGTAAGAGGAAAAATGAGGAGGAGGAAGAGGAGGAGGAGGAGAGGGAGGAGGGGGAAGAGGAGGAGGAAGAGGAGGATTATTGCTTTGCTAGCAAAGGAGAAACAGAAGGGACTCCTGCCCCAGAGGCTATGATTCTATCAGCCAGCAGGAACAGTGGACTTTTAAAGAAGGGACATAAAGGCTACATTCCAGTTGTTCCCTGACGGGAGTTATATTTCATTTATAGCCTTGAGAGATAGCTGTTTCTTAGATCACAGGTGCTACCCACAAGTCTGGATTCTTTCATTCCTGTGGTCTGTGAGCCAAAGGACAGATAACTCTGGAGGACACATTACTCAACCTAGGACTGGAAGAAAGTTAATCTTGCTTTCCCTGTGATTACAGTGGGGGGGGGGAAAGAATGAGGAAAGAAAAAAATGTTAATTTTATTTATTATTTTTTTTGCCATGAACCTTGTCTCAGAACAATGTTTTTTGTTGTTGTTGTTGTTTGTATGTGGTGCTGCGGATCAAACCCAGGGCCTTGCATGTGCTAGGCGAGCACTCTACCACTGAGCCACAACCCCAGCCCTTAATTTTAAAAGAAGCAGAAAGGGTTATATTGAAAGCATGAAGTGGGCCCCTGTTAGAAAATCACATATTCAAATTATACCACAATTCAGATGTCCAAAGAAAATGATCTCTTACTCTCTCTCTGTCTGGCCTTTCCCCCAACATTCTTCATCACTAGCTGAAATGTGAGTCTGTGCAGAATTAATTAAATATTCATTATGATTTAACTTGGTATAATCAAATAATGTAATCAGTCCCTTTAAGTCATGTTCTGTCTTGATAAATGATTGAACTTTCAGCTTTATCTTCCTTGTGTTTCTTTACTACAGATGCCCTAGATGTATGAGGTTTTTGTTGTGGCTCATACAACATTGTAATGCTTTGAGAAGAAAGTATCATTTAATTAATATGGATTCAGCATGGATTCCATAGACCAGCAAGGGATCAATCCGTTACTCATTTTCAAAGTGGCTGTACAATTTTGCATTTCCATCAGTGATGTATGAGAGTTCCAGTTTGTTCTACTTCATTGCTGACACTGGATATCACCAGTCTTTTTAATTTTAATCATCCTAATATGTCTGTAGGAATAATTCATGCCTATGGTTTGGATGTGTCACCTCCAAAATTCATGTGTTGGAAACTTACTCCCCAGTATGACAATACTGGGAGGTAGGGCCAAATAGGAGGTATGTCAGTCTTGAGGGCCCTACCCTCATGAATGAATTAGTGGTACTATAAAAAAGTGCCCTCTCTCTTCTTCTCTTTTTTCCATGTGAGGGCATGGTGTTCCTCTCCTCTGCAGAACTCAGTGCTCAAGGTACCATTTTTGAAGCAGAGAGACTGGGCTTTAGTGTGCCAGTGCCACTTCTCAGCTTCCATAACAGGGACAAATAAATTTCTGTTCTTTACAAATTACTCAATCTCAGGTATTTTGTTATAGCAGCACAAACCAGACTGAGGTACTCGTTGTGATTTTAACTTGCATTTCCCTAACAATGATGATGTTGTTAATTTGTGTGTGCATGTATTCTTGTTTGCCATTCATTTATCTGCTTTAGTAAAGTGACGTTTAAAATCTTTTGTACATTTTTAAAAATTGATATTTGTATTCTTACTTTAGAGTTCTTTATTCTAGATGAAGGCTCTTATCACACATTTGCTTTGAAAACTGGATGAGATCAGCAAGGGAATGAGTGCATTTAGAAAAGGGAAATAGTTAAAAAACCAACAAAGGGAGCTAGGGTTATAGCTTAGTAGTATAGCGCTTGCCTAGCATGTGTGAGGCAGTGGGTTCCATCCTCAGCACCATGTAAAAGAGTAAAATAAATATAAAAAATTTAAAAAAACAACAACAAAGGGAAACTAAGGAGAGTCCTAAAATATGAAAAGAAAACTAGGGGATGATAGTGTTCCAGAATCTAAGTTCAGAGAATGTTTCAGGGATACTGATCTTCTATGTTCAATCCTCCAGTGGATACTGTGAAGTGAGAAAAGTAGACCATTTGATTTAGAAGTGTGGAAACCAAAGGCAAAAGTAGTTTGGATACTTGAGTAAGTACAATTTTGATGAAATGCTAGAGAACTAGAAAGGCTCCTCTTGTGATTATTACAATCATGAAGAATTATGAATGGATTAGTAATGGGAAGAAGAATAATGGATTTAAAGTGGAATTAAACTCTTCAAGAAAATGAAGGTATGTTAATCAGTGTAAAATTCAGTTGTAAAAATATCAGGAAAGTGGCTTAAAGAATAACAACCAAGAAACTGGGGTTGTGGCTTAGTGGTAGAGCACTTTCCTGGCATGTGTGAGGCGCTGGGTTTGATTCTTAGCACCGCATATAAATAAATGAGCAAAATAAAGGTCCATCAATGTCTAAAAAAATATTTTTTTAAAAAAGAACAACAACCAAAAAAAATGTTTCTTTTTACTAACAAATTCAATGTGAAAGGTCTATGTTGGTGCGGTAGCTCTGATGCCCAGGATCTTCTAGGGACCCAGTTGCATACCAGTAGTTACTGTCAGCTCCCAGGGCTATATCAGGGTATACATAGAACAGCACTGAGCAGTCTGCTGAGATGTCCTTGCTTATTATATGCCATCTTTATGGTAGATATTTTTGCTATGGTCTTCACTCCCTTTGAAGAAAATCTTCTAAACTTTCAACACTATTCATGAGCCAGGTTTTGAAATTCCTTATCTTGTCCATTATACAAGGTTCCTGTCAAATTTAGGACAATCTCAGGATTAGGGGTGAGGATAAATATATGGCAGGCTACACACATATTGAGGAGGAAAAAGAAGAGCAGATAATTATTTCATGGCAAGGCAGAAAAGAAATATGGTATTGTGGGGAACATTCTGCAATTAGAGTCAGAAAATCTAGTTTTGAATGCAACTCCATTGCTTATTAGCTAAGACTGTAAGCAGAGTATTTCAGTGAGCTCAAAGGCTGTTTTCTTGTGTGTGTGAAAAAATATACAGTATTACCTACAATCTAAAAAGTATTATAAGGAACAAATGAGGTAACCCATGAGAAATTGTATGATAAGTTGCTATTCAAAACCACATTTGGGGGGTTGTTCTCAACACTTATTTATGACTTGACTAATTTCTTTCTACAGTGTTTTGTCTAGAGGTTCTCAAAGTGTGGTCCACAGACACTTGGGGGCCATGAGACCCTTTCAGGGGATCCACAACACCAAAACTGTTCTCATAATAGTACAAAGATATATTTATTTTGCCCTATTATTTGCATTGATGATAAAAAGCAGTGGTGGGTAAAATTGCTAGAGCTTAGCAGGAATCAAGACTATGACATAAAACCATTCAATTATTATTGAATCCCTCACCACCATACCCATGCAATATAAGAAGCATACTAATTTTACCTAAGATTTTCCTTAATGAAACAGTAAAGATTAAGTCCATTAAAACAATCTATAAGAACATATCTGTTCAATCTTCTGTGTGATGAAATGGAAGATGGTTCATACCATGTTTAAAGTGTATAATTTGATAAACTTGACATAAATACACAACTGTGAAATTATCACTGCAATCAAAATGGTAAACATGTCCATCACTCCCAGAAATTTCCTCCTGCCTCCCACTCCTCTCCATTCTAATAGGTATGTAGTGCTCTCTACAGTCATTTTAAGGTGCATTTCTCTAAGGACTAATGGCATTAACCATCTTTCATGGATTTACTTGTATCTTTTTAGTGAAGTATTCATTTTATGATACTAAGTACCAAGTACATTGAATTATTTCTAAAGCTACCTTTATAATCAGGAAAAAATAAATGTTCATTCATTGTAATAAAATTTTAAAGACTTACAAAAGTAAGAAAATTTCCCATAATCCCATCAGAAATTCAAACATAATTATACTGCAGTTTGTTGTTTTTCCTAGTCTATCCCATAAACAGCTTAGTCAATCCTTTTGTTTGTTCATTCATTCAACAAACATCTGTTGTCTGTGTGTTGAAAGCCAGGTGCTCATCTAAAAGGGACCAAAGCCCTGAGCAAAGCCCTGCTGTCCTGGTGCTAATAGCAGCAAGATCATTTTGCCTCATACCCATGAGTCCCTTTTCACTTAATTTTCATCTCATACTGGTTTTTCTCTTTTTTAAAATTTAGTACTGGGTAATGAATCTGGTTACATGAAGCATTTTTAAGACTGCTATATTTTGCAAAATTGCTTTCCCAAAAGATGTTCTAAGTTTCTTACCTCTCCCCTCAGCCATGGATAGAGAATGGATATTTTTATAAAGTAGTTCCACAGATGGATTACTTGCCCTCTTCCTGCCATTCATTCACTTATTGTACTTATTGCAGAAAGGCTGATGGAAAAGGACAAGCGACCATGGAAGGAGCATAGGTGGGGAGCTGGCCTCCATAGATGTAATGTAGCCCTGTGCCTGCCTTGTCCTTTCTGGACTGTGAACCCAGGCAGGTCCCTATTCATACTGTACACCTGCAAGATCTCTCAGTCTGTCATACTTGTACCTGTCTGACTACACAGACAAACTTCTTGCCATCTGCCCTCTGAAGGAAGACAGTCCATTGAAAACATCATCACCAAGCTTCTATTAGGTCTGCAGAGTGTCTGGAGTGGAATTGGAGCTGTGGCCATAGACACACAGGACATGCTGATTAACATACTGCCAGGGTTAGCCATCCATCTTGGGGCTGCAGCTGGCCTCCTCTGCACTGAGTGTAGCGGCAGTCACCGTGATGGCAGCACCTGCTGTCAGATGGGCAGGCCAGCAAGTGGGTGCAGGCAGGGAGCTCTCCTGGCCATCCTCCCTTGTCAGGACTATGGGTGAGTGAAGACTCCTAAGGACCCAGTGCCCTTCAGCCAAAGTTTGATTTCAAGGCTGGGAAAGAATCCCACTGGCCCTTGTGTGCTCTGCATAGCTTCTATCCTTGGCCATGCTCAGGCAGGGTCCCTACCTGATGGCTTCACTCTCTGAGTCTCTGGGTCCAGCCTCGTATGTCACCATTTTTACTTCAAAAAAGGACTGACCAGCTGGGGATGGTGGTGCACGCCTATAATCCCAGCTCAGGAGGCTGAGACAGAAGGATGGCAAGCTCAAGACCAGACTCAGCAACTTAGTGAGTCCCTAAGCAACTTAGACTGTTTTTAAAAAAGGGGGGTGGTGGGCAGTGGCTTGGGATATTGCTCTGTGGTAAAGTGCCCCTGGGTTAAATCCCCAGTGCCTGAAACAAAACAAATAATAAGGACTGTCAGACAAACTGATTTTCAGACTTAGGTATCTGGGAGACATTGTCTCAAAAATCAATAAAGTGAATCTGTCATTTCAAGGTAAACAACTGATACTATTTCTTGCCAAAATGGCATAATTCAAACTTTCAAGTGAATGTTAGAATTTTGGAAACTTATTTGCCACCCTAAGCTTTACAACTTCCTAATATGTAAAGGCTTTTATAATGATATGAGATGACTATGTGTATCTGTATGTATACATACATGTGTACACAAACACACACACACATAAAAATGTGTGTGTGTGTGTGTGTGTGTGTAATACTGTAATACTGGGGATCTAACCCAGTGCCTGTGCATGTTAGGCAAGCACTCTACCACTGAGCTACATCCTCAGCCCAAGATGGTGATCTCAATGAATGTCATTTTAAAAATATTTTATGGGGCTGGGGTTGTGGCTCAGTGGTAGAGCGCTCACCTAGCACATGCGAGGGTTCGATTCTCAGCACCACATAAAAATAAATAAAGAAAGATATTGTGTCCAACTAAAAAATAAATATTTAAAAAAATATTTTATAATGGAATATGTCCACATTGAGAAGGGCTACATAACTCAGTGAACCAGTACTTTTCCCAAATAATCATTGGTGGTACAAAATTATAGATGGGTAAAGATTCATTCAACATTCACAATAGACCAGTGGATTTTAAAGTAACAGGATGAAAAATTTATTGGTATGATTTTAGATTCTACAGTGAAGCAAATCGTAAGAAACTAGTAATTACCAAGTTTTGGTATCAAAGACATATATATTCCCTTTTTCTTAACTATTTATTTGTACATATTTCTTCATGTATTTCATCCCAGACGTATTATAGCCAGAATCTAGCTGTCTTCTACTGACAGCTATTTAGCATAAGTTCTTTGTGGGTATAAATAAATTTAAGAGTTTTTAAAGAACCCTTAGACCAAAATGTTTGAGAACTACTGTTTGGTGCTGGTTTGTATTTCTAGATACTTACAGCAGGGGTTCCTCGTTTGGAATTCTTGATGATTCCCAGGACCCACACAAAGAGTTGTGGCTACACCAGCTGGCACTGTTACTATTCATAGAAGATGGAGTGGACACTGGAGCCTTTTCTTGCCTGTCTCTGTCCTTCACTGAAGGTGCTAATGGGCCAATGAGTGGAGCAGCCAGGCCTGTGGTTACAGAGAAGACGTCCTGTGCTTCAGTGAGATTGGTTTCCAGTTGTAAAGCCAGCTGGAAATGTCTGATGGAGACTTTTTTAGATAAGCTTTCCTAAATAAGTGAATAATTTAAAGACTCATTCACAGATAAGATTTAGGCGTAATTTCTTTCTTTCTTGTTTTTTTTTTTTTTTTTTTTAGATAATGTGCACAAGCTTAAGGTTTATTATTTTAGGTGAACAGAACAAGAATAAAGATATCAAAGTGGAAAGAATGCAGTCATCTTGATACTCTCACTTCAACCAAAATGATGATATTATCCCATGTAAGTGAAGATACATGTGCATATGAATTTTCTTAATCTGCTCTTAGGCATTTTTTTTTAAAAAATATGTATTTTTTAGTTGTAGTTGAGCACAATACCTTTGTTTTATTTATTTTTATGTGGTGCTGAGAATCAAACCCAGGGTCTTGCACGTGCTAAGTGAGTGCTCTACCGCTGAGTCACAACCCCAGCTCCTAGGTACAATTTTAATGTCTCATACTCCAGTGAGAGTTAAATAAACCTCACTATGTCCATTTTAAAAAACTGATTTGTTTACCCTGAAGAATGTCCTCCTGCTTGTTTCAGTTACAGTTTAGTGTTTTATATTTTAGCATGTGATCAACTTTGAGTGAATTTTTGTATGAGGTGAGAGTCTTTGGTGGAGGTCTGTGTTGTTTGGTTTGTTTGCTTATGGATATCCAAGTGCTCTAGCACCATTTGTTTAAAACATGATCTTTTCTCTGTTGAGTTGCTTTTGCATCTTTGTCAAAAGTCAGTGGAACAGGTAGAAGAGAGAGATTCTGTTCAGTTCCATCAACTGTGCGTCTTCCCGGCTACCAATACTACACCATCTTGATCGTTGTACCTATGTACTAAGTGCGACACTCAGGTAGGGTCTTCCAATTTACGAACATGTTCTACCTCTGCACCTGTTTCAAAATTGATTTAGGTATTTGTTATGGTTCCATATTAGTGTCCCCAAAAGCTTATGTATGAGACAATGCAAGAAAGTTCAGCGGTGAAATAATTGGGTTATGAGAGCTTTAACCTAATCAGGGTTTTAATCTCCTCCTAGGTATTAACTAGGTGGTAGCTGTAGGCAGGTGAGTGTGGCTGGAGGAGGTGGGTTGCTGGGGGGTGTGCCTTTGGGATTATGTTTTGTTCATGGTGAGAGGAATCTCTCTCTTCTACCTGTTCCATGTCCTGCGCTGCTTTCTTCTGCCACACTCTTCTGCCATGCCTCACCCTCTGGCCCTGATAAATGGAGTCAGCCATCTATAGACTGAGACTTCTGAAACATGAGCCTCCCAAATAAACTTTTCCTCCTATAATTGTTCTTGTCAGGTCTTTTGGTTACAGCAATGAAAACAGCTGACTAAAACAATATCCTAGTTTCTTTGCCTCTATTCTTCCATATACATTTCAGAATACTCTCATCTATGTGTACAAAAAAAGTCTTGCTTGGATTCTGATAGGAATGATGTTAAATCTCTATATTGACTTGGTGAGAATTTATATTTTTACTATGTCAAGTCTTCCAAATTATGAACATGTTCTACCTCTGCACTTATTTACCTTTTTAATTTCCTTAGTATTTCTTTAATTGTTCTCATGTAGTTTTGAACACACAAGTACTAAATATTTTATTATACATTTCATTTTGGAGCAATTGCAAATGATATATTTAATTTATCTTTTTTTGTGGTACTAGGATTGAACCCAGGGACATTCTACCACTGAGCTATATTCCTAGCCCTTTATTTTTTATTTTTCAGACAGGGTCTTTCTAAGTTGCCCAGGCTGGCTTTAAACTTGCTATTCTTCTTGCCTCAGTCTCCACAGTCTCTGGGATTACAGACAAGCACCACCATGCCCAGCTATATTTTTAATATGTGTCCACATGTTTGTTGCTAGTACACTGAAATAAAATTGATTTAAAAAAATATCCTGAGATCTTGCTGAATTCACTTATTAATTCAAGAAGATTTGGATAGAATCATTGACCATAATGTCACCTGTAACATGATAGACACTTTAATTTCTTTTTTTCCAGTCTGTATGCATTTCTAGAATTTCTACCTAGTTCCTACTTGTATATTTTTGCTGAGAATTTTCTTCAGCTGTCTCAAGCATGTTTATAATTGCCTGAAGCATCTTTATTTTGGCTGCTTTAAAATTTTTGTCCAATAATTCTAACACTGTCATTTCAGTGTTTGCATCTATTTATTTTTCCTTTTCTTTCTTTGGTGCTGGGGATTGAACCAGAGGCACTTTATCACTGAGCTACATCCCTAGTCCTTTTTATTTTTTTTTTATTTTGAGATAGGGTCTCACTTAGTTGCAGAGGGTCTTGCTAAATTACTGAGGCTGATCTTGAATTTATGAACCTTCTGCCTCAGCCTCATGAATTGCTGAGATTACAGTGTATATATACCACCACCTGGCTGCATTTATTAATTGTCTTTTTTTTTCTTGTACCAGGGATTGAACTCAGGGATACTTAACCTCTGAGCCACTTCCCCATCCCTATTTAAAAAATATTTAGAGTCAAGGTCTCCCTGAGTTGCTTAGGGCCTTGCCACATTCTGAGGCTGGCTTTGAACCTGCAAACCTCCTGCCTCAGCCTTCAGAACTGCTGGGATTACATGTGTATGACACTACACCTGGCTTTATTTTGTGTGTGTGTGTATGTGTGTGTGTGTGTTTTGCCCCAGTTTGAGATCCTTCTGGTTCTTGGTGTAATGAGAGATTTTTCTATTGAAATCTGGATGTTTTGTATTATGTTAGGAGATTTTGATCTTATTTAACCCTTCAATTTTAGCTGGCTGCTTCTGACATTGCTCTGGCAGGGAAAGGGAGAAATATTGTCTAGGCACTTCTAGGTAGAGGTAGAAGTACAGGTTCACCTTTTGGTTCACAAGTATCCCGAAGGTGTACTTGTGGGTTTCTCATTACTGCTGGACAGGTATGAGAGTTAGAGTTTCCACTGACACTATAGTAAGGATGGCTAGAATGGTGAAAACCTTGTCTCTCCATTGGCCTCCTCAGAAGGGGAGAAGTACCTTGTTGATGGGTTGGAACAGAAGTCCAGGCTTTCTACGTGGCCTCCATTGACATTGTAGGAGGAAGGGAGTTCTTTACTAGTCACTGGGGATAAGATTCTCAGAGTTCTTCTCTGATGCCACACTCCATGGGATGTTGGAGTACCTCCTTCAGCCTGTGGGGTTGGAATTCTTGGCTCCCCTTGGATCCTACTGATCATTGAGATGGGGCAGTAGTTTTATCTGTGATGTTGGGCCAGAGTAGAGCAGTCTTGCTGGGCTGCACTTTTCCTAGTCCCTCACCAAAAGAGCAGAATGTTTGGGGCTTCTTTTTCTATACCCAGATAGTATTTTCAGTTTGCTGGATCCCTGAGCACATATTTTGGGAACTATAAGGCAAAGAGAAAACAGGGAACTCAACACCATGTAGTTCCTTGGTTCCAGAGGTCCCTACCTTACCAGCTTCCCTGTTTCTGTCAGAGGCATCATGTGTTTATTTAATATATAATGTCTACTACAGTGTTTAATTGTACTAAGAAAAAGTAATAGAAAAACTATAGCTACTCCGTCTTCCCTACATTTATTTACTATCTTGCGCAAATTGTCTCATAATTGGCCAATGGGAGCTCTTTCAAATTGACTTCTAAATATTTGTGACACATTCCTGTCATTCTTTGAGTACATTCTTATTTTTTGGCTCAACAAAATATTCTAGGCTTATCTTTTTTAAAAAATATATATTTTTTAGTTGTCAATGTACCTTTATTTTTGATACATGGTGCTGAGAATTGAACCCAGTGCCTCACACATGCTAGGCAAATGCTCTGCCAAGCCACAACTCCAGCCCTTCCAGGCTTATCTTATAATTTTCCTGCCAAATCCTGTAATCAACTATTTCTCCAGAAAGTTCTGGTTCCATTCAGTGGAGAAAGCTATTAGAATTCAAGATCTTGGATGGGGGTGTGGATCAGTGGTAGAGTGTTTGCCTAGGATGCGTGAGGCCCTGAATTTCATCCCTAGCACTACATACAGAAAAACAACAACAAAAAAAAAACATACAGAAAAACAAAAAGCCCAAACCAACACATATAAAGGGAATTCAAGAACTAGAAACTAGGTATGCTTTATTGTTATTGAATGTTTCTGATCCCAGGGCCTTTCAGCATACACATACACACACATTTTTACCTGTGATGATTAATTTTTTGTGTCAACCTGACTGGACCACAGTACTCAAATATTTGGTCAAACATTATTCTGGATGTTTCTATGAAGGTGTTTCTGAATGAGATTTATATGTGTGTTGGTGGACTCTGAGTAAAGCAGATGGCCCTCCGTAAGACCTCTCCTGAGCCAGAGGGTATTCTTCATCTTGATGGCCTTTCAACTTCAAATGCAATATTGGCTCTTCCTTGGATCCCTGCTAGCCTGCCTTGCAGATTTGGGGTTTGCCAACCTCCAAAATATCATGAGAAATTCCTTAAAATAAATTTCTCTATATACACATCCTATTGGTTCTTTTTCTCTGGAGAGCCCTAATATGATATCTATATTTATGTGTATCCCTATTCCTACATATTGAAGACCATGAATTTACACTAAAGTTTAATTCCTGAATAACTTCATAGTGTTCATTCTAATTTTGTTCTTTCCATATTTGTAACTCCCTCCTCTGGTAGAAACCTGGTTCCCACTAGTAATATATTTCCTTATTTGCTCAATTCCTTTTACACTATGTTTTTGAGACTGTAGAATACATTTTTGTCAATTTTCCGACAGCTAGGAGTAAATGTCTTGAGAAAATGATTTCTTGATTATTTATTATTTACTGCTACTGGGGATTCAATTCACGGAAACTCTATGACTCAGCTACATCCCCAGACCTTTTTTTAAATTTTGACATAAGGTCTCATCAAGTTGCTGAGCCGGGCAATCCTTTTGCCTCAGCCTCCCAAGTCCTCCTATTGTAGGTATACACCACTGTGCTGGTGTCCACTCACTTTTAATTTTTTTGCTTTTTTTTGGTACCAGAAATTAAACCCAGGGGTACTTAATCATGGAACCACATCCTCAGCTCATTTTTGCCCTTTTTTTGGGTGGGGGGAGGGGTGTACCAGGGATTGAACTCAGGGGCACTCAACCACTGAGCCACATCCCCAGCCCTATTTTATACCTTATTTAGAGACAGGGTCTCACTGAGTTGCTTAGCACCTTGCTTTTGCTGAGGCTGGCTTTGAACTCTCAATCCTCCCGTCTCAGCCTCCAGAGCCGCTGGCATTATAGGTGTGTGCCACTGTGCCTTGCTGCTTTTCATTTTCACAAATGACAGTATAGAACCCGAATAGACCTGGCTCTGCCTAAGGGGGGATGTTTTGGAACTGCAGAAGTGAAGTGCCAGGACTGCCAGAGGCCCAGCACACCTAATTCATTAGGTATTTAAATCTGAGTCCCACAAAAAAACAGTAATAATGATTACAGATTGCATAATATTGTAAGGTGCTTTAATATACTTATCTTACTTGTTTCTAACTATGACCCTGCAAGGTGGACAGGATATTCATTATTAGCCCGACTGTGGCAGACTAATAATGGCCTTCTGAAGCATGTCCAGGTCATAATGCCTGGAACCTGTGAATGTTATCTTCTATGTCAGAAAAGGAGTTTGCAGATGTTATTAAATTAAGGATCTTGAAATAGGGACACTATATTGGATTATGGTGTACCTAAATGCAATCACATGTATCCTTATAAAAGGGCAACCAAAGGAGATTTGACAAGGAAACAGAGATGGAGTAAAGCAATCATAAGCTAAGGCATGCCAATAGCCACAGGGAACAGGAAAAGGCAAGGAACTGATCTTCCTTAGGGCTTCCAGAGGGAGCATGGCCCTGCTGACACCTTGAACTGGACCAATGATAATGAGTTTGGATTCACTATCCAGAATCCAGAGCTGTGAGAGAATGAATTTCTGTGCTTTTTAAATCATCATGTGCAATTTGTTACAGCAGCTAATTCATCCTTTACAGCGAATGTGGAACCTGAAACTCAGAGAGGGTAAGTGACTTACTTAAGACTGCACAGCTAACATGGAGCAGAGCTGGAAGTCAAATATAGATCTAAGGACTTTAAATCCAGTGCTCATCCATGGTGGCTTCCTCTTCTCCTACTGACTGCTCCCTTCCAATGAGATGGAGATGTAAAGTTCCCGCGAAACGTTGGAGAAAGAGACCACCAAGTGACCACTCATGCAATTGGCAGAAGGGGATTTATTGAACCAGCATGCTGGGGCTCCGTGCCCACTCAAGAAGGGAAAGCAGCCCAGAGCCCCGAGCAGGGGCTGAGCACTGCTTAAGTACACTTTTTGGGGAGGGCGGAGGGCTTTGTATACATCAGAACAAATCATCATGAGGCACGGGAAAATTGAACAACAACTCCTAAACATGATTAGTTCATTCATTGGCAGGAACAGGTCAGGCTGGAGTGATAGGTCATTTCTAAACGGGGTACACATTCAAACTGATTGGTTCAGGCCCTGCAAGGCCTACGTGCAACCACACAGAGCCCTTCAGTTATTAAACAACCAAACAGTCAGGGGAAATGTTTACTGGGCGGTTCTAAGCATTGTCTTAACAGCTACAGAAATTTCAGGTTTTGCAGGTAGCATAGAAACCTAACAATACCTAATCCTTTACATTTTAACTCAGACCTTGCAGCTTAGAAACTTTACAACACCCAGTCTTTTACCCTTTAACTTTTACGCTTTAACTTCAATTTCTTTTACCCTTACAGAGAGGATAATAGAAAGAGCAGGACAAG
Source organism: Marmota flaviventris (assembly GCF_047511675.1). NCBI lineage: Eukaryota > Metazoa > Chordata > Mammalia > Rodentia > Sciuridae > Marmota > Marmota flaviventris. The sequence continues at coordinate 128,071,701 of NC_092501.1, read as the reverse complement.
AGTGGTTGTCATTCCTGAGTACTCATTAGAAATACTAGGGAAACATTTATAAAATACTACCATAGGTCCCACAACAGGCAACTAAATTATAATCCTTGATGATGGGGCCCAAGCAAAGATATTTAAAAAAATTTTTTTTAGTTGTCAATGGACTGCCGCATTCTGGCTGGGCACAAAATCACGAGCCACTCACAGCCTTGTAGATTCAAACAGCAAGTCTTTATTCCCGACCTCTCACCGGCACTCTACAAGCACGTTCTGGGGAAAATTCATACTCTCCACCGGGCTCTGAATCCCAAATACTCTCCGAATCCCAAGAGAACTCAACACTCAAGGAGCGGGTGGGCGCCTGAGGCAGCAGGATACGCCCTATTCCCAGCAGGAATCACCTTAAACCTGGAACCGCCCTAAACCCGGATCTCCCTAAACCCTGATCCGCCCTAAACCCGGATCCGCCCTGGTCCTTGAGCAGGGTCACCTTACTCAAACATTCATGCAATGTCACTGTAAATGACCTGGGTCCAAGGCAAGCCCATTTCCACAATGGAGAGTCCTCCCTCTAAGCAACATTGGGTAGGCTGACAAGGAAATTGCCATGCGTCATTCCTACTTGGCAATGGCTCTCAGCATCGGACCTTTATTTTGTTTATTTACACGTGGTGTGGAGAATCGAACCCAGTGCCTCACACATGCTAGGTAAGTGCTCTACCACTGAGTCACAACCCCAGCCCAAAGGTATTTTTTAATAAGCTTTCCAGGTGATTCTTGGATACAGTCAGAGTTGAACTATATAGAATAGTTCATTCTATATGTTCACCTGTATGAGAAATATGGCTTATTTTTCTACATCTGAATTTGAACTCCGGCATTAATCCTTCTTATACCAATTGCCAGAAACTTAATGTCTGTTAAATCAGGATCTGTTCTCTTTCCATACACCTTAGATCTGGGAAATATATGTTTCAATAGATCAAAGGAAACATCTAGCCCTTGGTGTAATTATCTAAGGTGGTGTCTATTGACATATCCCCCTTACCATCTACTCTGGGTCATTGTTCATTACAGGTATAATCCATATTTTTACCTGTGGAAGCACCAAACTTATCTCCACAGTCTTAAGAGCACTGAAAGCCTAGGCCTCCCCACTCTGTTGAGTAGGTATAAATCCCAGCAATATGATTTAGCTTCATCTACAAGGAAACACCTGCTTACTAGGTTTTCATTTCTTCCCTGTGCTCAAGACATTTTGAGATCTTGAGTGTCCCTTCAGTGCTCTTTGTTCTAGATTCCCAAATCTCTCTAGGGGTGGACTTGCCCTTTGTCCTAGACACAGTGGCTCTTGGGAATACACAGCACAGGCATCCTTCTTGGGGAAACATCACTAAGTTTCTTGCTTCCCTTCTTATTCTCCTCTCCCCATTCTCCCTAGGGGTGAGGTAATTCCAATTCTATTTCTGACACATAATTTTTCCTGGAGTCTGAGTCCTTATGGACTTTGACTTTTTGAAACTCAAAGTCCAGTCTCTTGCAATTCAAAGTACAATATGTTTATTTGCAACTTCAAATCTATCCTCTATCATTCTTTTCTTTAGGTGGTGAATATTATTAATTAAATGGTATGAAAGATAAGGGGCAAAAAAATGAAAAAGAGAGGCATGAATCTCAATTATAATCTCAAATTTTCTTCCTACCATGCTGAATCGGGAAGTAACCAAAATAAAAATTGTGATACTAGGAAAATTATGTATTGTTTCTAAACCTCTATTTTTCCTTCTGTAAAATGTAGGATTGTTGTCAGGACTAACTCAGAATATTTATGTAAGAATGTGACTAAGTGTTCAATAAATGGCTATTATTCATCTTGGCCCTAAGTAGAAGTTTGGGTAAGCAAATCTTGTGGTGGTGTTTCTACAGCACTTTGTATTATTAATTCTAAAGTTAACAGTAAAACATATCAGCTAAGGCTTTGTCTCTGGTCATCAAAATGTGGAGGGTATAAAAATTTAAAGTGATTTAAAGGATTGGGGGGATATTAAAATCTTCTCCCCCTCAGGAAATTTATTTTCTCTTTTTTCCTGCAAGCAGAACTCTGTGCCCTTACTTTCCTAGTGAAAGCAAATATAGAGAAAGGTCAAAGGCAGGAATTCCATTGTACTTGGAGAACAACTAATTTTCTCTTCTTCCTCGCAGCTCCCCACACCAAACAAAAACAAAAACAACTCAGCATCTAATGCACTCATTATATTCTGCTGTCCTGTACTTCCCACTACTAATTTCTAAGATCATTATGTATAAGAATTGCAAGTTTTTGCTGTGAAAAAAGTAGCTTCTGTGTAAAGCTTCTGTGTTAATTTTTCTATGAACACACAGTAACTGTACATATTAATGGGACTCACTGTGATATTTCCATACATGATACTGCATGCACAGATCAAATCCAATCTCTTGTTTTCCATACTCCACTCCCCTACTTGCTAGTAATCACTATTTTGCTTTCAAGTGAACTTTTTAAACTTCCATTTAACAGAGAGAACATAGTGTACTTGTTTTTCTGTGTCTGGCTTATTTCACTTAACATAATGTCCCCCAGTTCCAGATTGCCTAAAAATATAACAAGGTTAGCAGGTGGGAGGCTCATCATCATTTTACCTTCTTGAATTTTTTTTAAGTATTTATTTTTTAGTTGTAGTTGGACACAATACCTTTATTTTTATGTGGTGCTGAGGATCGAACCCAGGGCGTGCACATGCTAGGCAAGTGCTCTACCACTGAGCCACAACCCCGGCCCTTGAATTCTTTTTTTAAAAAAATTTGTTCTAAGTATTTATACATGACACATCATACTTAAATGGGGTATAACTTCTCATTCTTCTGGTTGTAGTTGATGGAGAATTACACCACTCATGTAATCATACATGTACATAAGATAATAATGTCTGATTAATTCTACTATCCCTCCCTTCATTCTCCTCTGTCTAATCCAAAGTACCTCTATTCTTCTATACCTACCTCCAATTGTGAATTAGCATCTGTATATCAGAGAAAACATTCAGCTCTTGTTTCTTTGGGATTGACTTATTTCGCTTAGTAAGATGTTCTCTAGCTCAATCCATTTACTGGCTAATGCCATAATTTCATTCTTCTTTAAGGCTGAGTAATAGTCCATTGTGTATATATACCACATTTTCTTTATTCATTCATCTATTGAAGGGTACCTAGGTTGGTTCCATAGTTCAGCTAGAGTGATTGAGCTTCTATAAACATTGATGTGGAGGAGTGGGATAGTTAGGTGAAATTGTGGATTCATTCCAAGTTTTTTGAGGAATCTCCATATTGCTTTCCATAGTGGTTGCACCAATTTGCAGTCCCACCAGCAATGTATGAGTGAACCTTTTCCCCCACGTGCTTGCCAACATTTATTGTTGCTTGTATTTTTGATAATTGTCATTCTGACTGGAGTGAGATGAAATCTCAGTTTTGATTTGCATTTCTGTAATTGCTAGAGATTTTGAACATTTTTTCATAATTTTTTGGATCAATTGTATTTCTTCTGTGAAGTGTCTGTTCAGTTCCTTAGCCCATTTATTGATTAGGTTATTTATGTTTTTAGTGTTAAGTTTTTGAGTTCTTTATATATCCTGGAGATTACTGCTCTATCTGAGGTGCATGTGGTAAAGATTTTTCTCCCATTCTGTAGGCTCTCTCTTCACATTATGATCGTTTCCTTTGCTGAGAAGAAGCTTATTAATTTGAATCCATCCCATTTATTGACTATTGATTTTATTTCTTGACCTTTATGGGTCTTGTTCAGAAATTCAATTCCTAAGCCAACATGGTGGAGGTTTGGTTTCACTTTTTATTCTATTAGGTGTAGGGTCTCTGTTCTAGTGCCTAAGTCCTTGATCCACTTTGTGTTGATTTTTTGCAGGCTAAGAGATAGAGATTTAATTTCATTTTGCTACATATGGATTTCCAGTTTTCCCAGCACCATTTGTTGTAAAGGCTATCTTTTCTCCAATATGTGTTTTCAGTGCCTTTGTCTAGTATGAGATAACTGTATTTATGTGGATTTGTCTCTGTGCCTTCTATTCTGTACCATTTGGTCTATGCATCTGTTTTGGTGCCAATACTATGCCATTTTTGTTACTATGGCTCTGTAGTATAATTTAAGTTCTGGTATTGTGTTGCCTCCTGCTTCACTTTTCTTGCTAAGGATTGCTTTGGCTATTCTTATTTTTCCAAATGAATTTCATGACTGCGTTTTCTATTTCTATAAAGAATGCCATTGGGATTTTAATAGAAATTGTATTAAATCTGTATAACACTTTTGATAGTATGGCCTTTTTCACAAAGTTAATTCTGCCTATCCAAGAGCATGAGAGATCTTTCCATCTTCTAAGTTAGTCTTCTTCAATTTCTTTCTTTAGTTTCTGTAGTTTTCTTGTAGAGGTCTTTCACCTCTTTTATTAGGTTGATTCCCAAATATTTCATTTATAGATAGTATCATGATGTACAGAACTTTATTCTGGGTTTAACTACTTGTCCTTAAAATACCTGCTTTTGGACTCAGATGGTTGGTTGTGTGGTCCTATGTGATGGCTCAACTGCTGTCTTTATTACCAATTAAAAAAGAGAGCTGGCTTGACAGCAAGTAGGACCTCTTTATATATGATGGGATATGTGCTTCCAGCAGAAATTGATAGGTTCCTGCCCTCCTTTCAACCAGATCATCCAAACCTTATTTGATTATAATGAGCAGTAGGAAGGTGAAGCAAGAGATGTTTGAACTACCAATGCCGTTTCTCCCCTTTCCCTGTTTCTAACAATGCAGAATATCTATTAGTGATGAAAGAAACCTTGAGGCCAGTCCTCTACTAGTACCAATGGAACTAAAATGTCTATAAGGAGGTCCTGTCTTTATGAAGTTTAAGAATGCAGAGATTTTAGGAGCTGCAAAAAGCAGTGGATAGGCGACCACTGAAATCGGTTTTATACATTTTAAAGCTCCATGATGGTGAAAGCCGAACAGGCGTTGAGCACGCGTCTTTATTCCAGGGGGCAGATTTTATTGGGAAGCCCTATGTGCATCAGAGTCACCTAGAAAACTCCCAGAAAGGGCTGGGGTTGTGGGTCAGCGGTAGATCCCTCGCCTAGCACTTGTGAGGCACTGAGTTCCATCCTCAGCACCACATGAAAATAAATTAAAATAAAAAAGAAAAGAACTCCCAGAAACACAAGTGTCCTCACTCCCCTCAGCGGGGGTTATGGCTTTCCAGCTGATTTCACTGTGCCCTCAGCTTTGGTAACTAGTACTCCATTTCTTCTTCCCGAGCGTCAGAAAAGCTGTTCCCCCCCCCTCCCCCTTCCCTAACTATTGTATCAGCATCAGCGCGGTGTTTAACACAAAGCAGAAATTCAGTAATCATTTCTTGAATGAACCCCATTTTACGGAAGATGCAACCGAGGCTCGAAGTTAAGGTCGCCCAAGTAGCGACTCTGGTCATCTTTCCACTGCAATTCATAAGAAACGTTCACCTCGCCTTCAGGCTTCACGTTTAATAAGAGGCTGCAGTGAAAGTTCCAAAGGTCAAAGCTAGCTTTGCGCGGGTCAAATCCAGCTTAACTTCAGCAGGGAAGACACTGCTTTTCCCAGGCACTGGAAGCCTGGCTGCAGCAGTTAACCCGAGGCCCCGCCTTCGACGCGTGGTGGGCGGGGCGGCGAGCGCCTCCGGAGCCTCTGCGCTTCGGGCCGCAGCGCGCCTTTGCGCCTGCGCTAGGAGCGAGGGTACCCAGTCGAACTCAGAAATGGCGGCCTCCATGTTCTATAGCCGGCTGTTGGCCGCCGCCGCCCTTAGGAGCCACCGGCCCCGGACGGCGCTTAGGGCCGCCGCCCAGGTATTTCTGTCTAGACTGCTTTCACCTCAGGGGTCGACAGGATAAAGGGCGAGGTGGGACTCGTGGCCCCTGTGGCCGGAATATGAGGGGACCTAGGGCCCGGTTCGGGGTCACTTCGCCGGCGATGACATTTCCTGGGTGCCCTAGCGGGCCCCATGGGCGGCTTGCCCGGGAGTGCTGCTAGCCAGGACTGCGAGCAGGCCCATGTTGGCGCCGCTGGTCTCCAGCCCTCGGCTAGGAGGTCCGGCTTCTGCTGCTCGCGTACTTTCTGAGGAGACTACGGGGGAGTGGGCGGGCTCGGAATGGAAGTGAAGGGGCCGGGGTAGTTTGTGCCGCCACCCCACGTTCCCGGCCGGCAGGCCGAGGCCTCTGTGGCCCCTCTTTGGGTGGGGGGGGAATGCCCTTCAAGTGTACTCTGTGTCTCTGGGGAGCTGTCACAGGTAGGAAAGACTGAAGACGACCAGCAGTGACTGCCGAGTTGCCCTCCCCGAAGTATTGATGTTATTGTTCTGTTGGTTAGTAGAAGTTCAACAGTTGGGGAAGGAAAATAATCTTTTGAATCACTTAATTTCTGGACAGACTGTAACTTAGTAGCCACTTTTGTTGTTTTGTTTTTAAGTATTCATAGTGTGTCAGATAGTGTGCTACTAAGCGCTTTAGCTTTTTCAGCAGCACTGAGAGAGACAGTAAGACCTGCATGGTTGATACTGTGACTGTGGCTACGAGAACAAGTAATTTGGGTCAGGTAACCTAGCAGGTAAGGTGAAAGCTGAGAATTTTTAATTTCAGAACTGTCTTGTTCAGAAGCCAAAGTGCTTGAGTCTGCTCTAAAACAGCAGGAACATGAAATTGGCCTATTCTTTCCCATACTTAACACCAAGAACGATGGAAGAGTATGATTGTCTTATTGAACCACTTCCAGAGTATTAGGTTATTTTTTGAAAGAACTTTTCAGACATACCATGAATGAATAGACTTAGGCTTTTTTTTTTTTTCCCCCCCAAGCTATTTGTACTTTCAGTTTAGGGTTAGTGAGTTCTATGAGTTTGTTTCCTAATAGAAGTGATTTTTTTTTTTTAATTTCTTTTTGGCCTCGAACTTTCTTAGAGTGCTGCCTAGTTTGTAGATAATAGGGATTTGGAGAACAAGTATGTTTTCATTTTAATCATAATCTTTGTCCTTTTGGAAATTCCTTTAAAAAAATCTTTGTTTCTCCATATGGTGATGCCTAATATATTGTCTTTATAACAGCTTTGCTTCGTTGCCACCCTGGCATTAAGATATTTAGCTTTAGAGTTTCCAAAGACATTGGTCTAAACTCTCGCTTTTTGAATGGGGACACAGAGTGCATAGTCCCAGGAGATGTGTTCAAGGTCACACATTGAGTTTAGCATTTCTCTTCAACATTTTGTGTAGTCCTCATTCTGGGTTTTTTTTTTTTTTTTTGTATAATTGTTGAAATAGCCCATGTTATGAGCATATAATTAAGAGATTTTCTTGAATTTGACCAGGAATTGTTAACCTTTTGGCAGTGGGATTTTTTTTTTAAGTTTTATTTTCTATTTAGTTGGCACATAATTTTATATATTTTTGGGGTTTAGTGTGATGTTTGAAAAAAAAAAAAAAAATATATATATATATATATATATATATATATATATATTTTTTTTTTTTTTTTTCAATATAAGTCTACCAGGGTAAGTAGCATATCCATCACCATATCCATTTTTCATTTCTTTGTGGTAAGAACATTAAAAAATCCTCTCTTCTAGCTGTTTTAAAATAAATAATACATTGTTGTTAATCACAATCACCCTGCTGTGTGATAGTCACTAGAACATACTCCTGCTGTCTAATTGTAACTTTGTATTGGTTGAGCAACCTCTTCTTTCTGGGGGCAGGAATCTTTTCTTCTGATCCATTTAGCTAATTAGGTGCAACCAGTAACTTATCTACTACTGACATAGTGTTCTGTATATATTACTATTGTTTATTTAGGTATCTGTGAACTCTATGGCTGGGACCAACTTGGCCTTGGTTTTTAGCACACTTTCTGTTATACTGATATTCAAAAACTATTTGAGTGTATGATCATTTTCGCCAGGCTTACACTAAGTACTCACTTGCTGCCCCCTGCCCCTGCCTCTTTAACCACAATCCAGATCAAGATATATAATGTTTTCAGCTCAGAAAACTTCTAGGTTCCCTCTCTTTATCAATATTCTCCTACAGAAGGTCACCACTAATTATGACTTCTACCATCATAGATTATTATTGACTGATTTTGAACTATATAAAAAGAGATATATAGGAGTGTATTTTTGTGTCTGGCATCTTTCCTTCAATATTATGTTTGTGTGATTAATCTACTGATAGATGAGCAGTAGTTCTTTTTTTGTTGTTTGTTTATTGCTCTTTAGTATCCTATTATATGAATGTAACACAAACTATCCATTCCCTTGTTGATGGACAGTCAGGTCATTTACCTTTTGTCTGTTTCGTAAAAGCTTACTATGGTCATTCTTATATATGTCTGTTGGTAGACATCTGTCTCATTTCTGGTGATACATACCCTGGAATGAAATTTCTGGGTCAGAAGATAGATGTTCAGAAAAGCTTGGGAGGTTGCTAACTTTTAATATTGAAGTGACAGTATCAAGGAATTGAGTTCTCCAGCTGAAATGTTAGTCAGGATTTTAGCATACCAAATGAATCATAAATGAGCTACTATATACTGTAGGGTCCTTAAGAATCAACTGAGTGAATTGTTACTAATGCAGGTTTCCTTAGGCCCAGTTCAGAGATTCTAATTTTTTAGATGAGGCCTGGGCCCAGGAATCTGCATTTTTAGAAACAGATTTAATTTTGATGCCATGGATCATGATCCTACTCTAAGAAACAGACTTTTTATTAGACTCCTTTAAATTCAATTCTTGTGATATTGTGTGTTTCATATGAACCATGTTTCAGTATATTGCATTCTGTGTGGACATAATGAAAGTATGTGGCTAAACCTTAAAGTGATTCCACTGTAGTCATCTTGTATAGTACTTAATTTGTTCTGTATATTGCTTTGCAAAGGTGATAGGATTGAGTAGTTTGAAAAAAGAATGAAGGTGTTTCAACATGTTATATGATATGTTAAGCCTGGGCTGTACCTTGGTGGAGACTTTGGGACGAATAGATGATGGAGATCTTGCTGATGGTCATCCTTCTTTAGGTTTTCCATGTTGTGGCCCTGATATGGGAAACTGAAAGTCTAACCCTCATATTCCTTTTTCTTTAGGCAGTAAGATAAAACTATTTCCTACTTCTTTTTGTAAGAGTAATTCTGACTCACCTATACTCAGGGAAATATTAGTTTTCTTTTCCCTGTGTAAAACAGCACTCCCTCATCTTTATTTTCTTTTTACTGTCTCTTACTGCCATCTGGCATAATGTTTATTTATGGTCTGTCCCTGTCCCTAGTGTTCTAAATGTACACACTAGAATGTAAATCTTAAGGGATAGAGTTATATAGTTTGGTTTACTGCTCTATTTCTAGTATCTAGATGCTCAATAAATATTTGATATGATGAATGCATATGCAATCAATAGATTGAAAAGCAAAGAGTTTTTACTTGGCCTTCTTGGAAGCTTTTCTACTCCAATTGTGAAGGACAAACACCTGGACTGGTCTTGTAAAAGAGGTACTAGGTAAGGGATAATTTGGAAGGATACCTTGTTGCAGATTGGTGCTGAGCTTTGAAGGCTGAGGTAGAGAGTTGTGTGGAAGAAATTTATTGGAAAGTGGTCCCTGAATCAAAACCTCTTGGAGAGTGAAGACAGAAGAATTGACTAGTGGGAGTAGAATTGTGATGCAGTTGTAACAGACCTGCCATTCCTGTGGGAGATTTGAAACCAGGATGGCTATTCTAAATTGTCCCTAGTTGGAATGAGGTGCCAGGTCTTTATATTCCTCCCTCTACTCCTATTGATGTCAGTGTATGCAAGCTGCCATTAGGAAGGAGGTGTGATTTTGGCCAAAGAGTTGCCAGTGAGAGGACTTACCTTAGAGCTGTCAGCAGTCAGCTATGGCTATAAGTGCCTAGTCCTGAAGGAGGGATCTGGGCAGCACACCACAGTATGCACTACAGGTGATGCCAAGGTTTCTGAGTCTTTGAGTGTTTGAAAAGTGATTGTACCAAATCATTCAGTCATTACATATTTAGTGCCAGATGATTTGTTAGGTGCTGGAGAAATGGTAGAGGGAAGTTGGGAAGGATTTTTTGGTTTGGTGTAAAAGGTGAAATTGTTGTTAGATCTGCTGAATTTGCCATTCAGGTAAAAATGACCAGTCATTAGAGATGATAGTAAAGCTCAAATGTAAGATAAGAACTTGAGATAATGAGGAAATAGTTAAAGCTGTAAGAATAATGTTTGATAATTAGCTAATAGATTAGCTTTCCATTTTCTAGTTGATGATTTAATATAACAGTTTTATTATGCTTATGAAGAACCAAGTACTCTATATACACAAAGTATTTCAAAAAGTGTTTCTAACAATAACTGCCAAGTCATTGTCATACATAATATGTTCCTAATTTCTCTAGGTTCTGGGAAGTTCTGGATTGTTTAATAACCATGGACTCCAAATACAGCAGCAACAGCAAAGGAATCTCTCATTGCATGAATACATGAGTATGGAATTGTTGCAAGAAGCTGGTGTCTCCGTTCCCAAAGGATATGTGGCAAAGTCATCAGATGAAGCTTATGCAATTGCCAAAAAATTAGGTACTAAATTAAAAACAAACAAACAAAAAACAAAACAAAACTTATGCCACCTTGACGTGGATTTTTTTTTTTTCTTTTTTTGGTACCAGGGATTGAACCCAGGAGTGGCTTAACCATTGAGCCACATCCCTAGCCTTACTTATTTTTTATTTTGAGACAGGGTCTCACCAAGTTGGACCTCTTAGGACCTTGCTAATTCGCTGAGCCTTGCCTAAAACTTGTGATGCTCTTGCATCAGCCTCATGAGTTGCTGGGATTATGGGCATGTACCACCAATACTGGCCTTGATATGAAATTTTGATAAGATGTGAACTTTACTTTTGGTTTGATGACAACTTTTAGCTTTTATTTAAAAAATAAATTTCATTTACTTAAACGGTTGAGTTTCATATTACTTGAAATTCTAAAATTATTATGAAACAATTTTGAGCTCCTGTAGAGCTGGTGACTTAGGAGTCACTTCTGTTGGCATTAGGAAGTTGAAATCCTGTTTTTAGTTGGAATATAATTATGGGGAAAAATATTTTGTTTACTTTGTTGCATGAAGGATTGGTGGCTGTGATGATTTTCAGGGAAATGATGAAGGAAAAATCTTAGTTATTTATGTGGTTATAAAGAGAGGCCCCAGTACATTCCTCCTTGGGTCTCCCTAGGAGTGCAGTACCACTGAGCTACATCTCCAGCCCTGCCCTCCTTTTTAAAGTTTATTTTTTGTGGAGCTAGGTATTGAACACAGGGACTCATGTATGCTAGGCAAGTGCTCTACCACTGAACCACTTCCCAGCCCTTTTATTTTGAGCAGTGTCTGAAAAAGTTGCCCAGGCTGGCTTTAAGCTTGTGATTCTTCTGCCCCAGTTTCTGGGAAATATAGGCATGTACCACCATGCCTGGTTTCCTCCTTGTTTTTGATGTGAAAAACATGAACTCATGGGAGAAAAAAGTAGTTGAGCTCTAGAATGTAAGCTCCATGAGAGCAGGGTTTTTTTGTCTTATTCATTCACTGATATATATCAAAGTCTTAGAAGAATGCCTGACACTTAGGAAATCAGATATTAATATATATTAAATTAATTAAATATATGCTTATGTTTATTAGAAGATTCTTTTATTGATGACAGTAACTTTAATAACTTTGTTATTTTGAACTTGTATTAATCTCTTAAAAAGCCAATTTTTGACTTTAGAAAATAAGGTTGTTTACACTTAACATGAGAACATAATAATGAAATAATGTACTAGTTATGCACTGCCTTTCATCCCACCTTATGTACACAGTTTAGCAAAATTAATCTCTCTCTTGTATACACATTTGATTAATATGGCTTTAAGTATGCTTTGGTTAAGACTTTGCTCTTATTAGTTTTTCAAGAAAGATACAGAAAATTTAAGAAATGTTTAAACTTTAAAGTTTTCATCTTGATTTGTATGTATTTGTTTCTTGAATGGGATTTTCTCTGAACAGTGAGGGCATATACAACTTCAGAAAATTATTACATAAGCTCTGTTTTTGAATGAGTTGTCCATGATTTCCTTGATTTGGAAGCATGATTTTTCTTTTGTAGTTTTTTGTTGTGATTAATAATCACAAACCCTTTTATTCAGTTTAGAAACAAAGTTCTTTCTTCTTCAGTAAAAGCTTTAAGTTCATATTAATATTAGTGAAATTTTTGTTAACTAAAGGTGACTTGTAGTTTGAATTTGTGTGTGGTTAATATTAATAGGACTTGGTTTATATATCATGAGGTCAGTAAAAACTTTCTCTATTTCCAAATCATTTATAATTGGTTTTCTTTAACTACTTTTCTGTATGTTTTATTGTTCTGTCAGAAAAAATAATTTTTGTAAAAATTTGTTCATAAAAATGCACAGGATTTATTCTGATGCCAGTCTTTTGATTTATTTACTCTTTATAAAAACCTTTAATAATTCTTAGGTACAGAAGAAAGAACAGTTAATACATGCAGGATAAACTATAACTGAGTATTTCTGGCAAGTTCTCTGGGACCAGGATTTACAAGTAGTAAGGAACAGGAGCAGGTAGGAGCTCTGATTTTGAGCCCCTTGGAACAGGGGGATATCTTATTAATTGAGAAAGTGTGTTGTCACAAAATACTGTAAAAATGTTTATAGTATGGGTATGGGATTATTGAATAATGAAGACCATTAAATCTTTTTTTTTTTTGAGAATTTTTTAATATTTATTTTTTAGTTTTTGGTGGACACAACATCTTTATTTTTTATGTGGTGCTGAGGATAGAACCCAGCACCCCGCGCATGCCAGGCGAACGTGCTACTGCTTGAGCCACATCCCCAGCCCCCAGACCTTTAAATATTGAGGAACAGAAGTGCTGCTTTTTAAGAGACATATTTAGTAACTACTTTGAAGACATTGAGGACAGTTTGTATTTTTGGTGTGCCATTATGTATCAGAAGATACTCATTATGGGATCTAAATGTACAAGGGTGTGTATGGTTTTATCGATCTATATAGTAATTCCCAATGCTGATTTTTGGCTATTTCGGGATTATTTTGGCTTCTTAAGTTACTGCAAAACTGATGTAATGCTAATTCTCATTTATTAAAAACTTTTTTTTAACTTTTTTTATATATTTATTTTTTAGTTACAGTTGGACACAATATTTTTGTTTTATTTATTTATTTTTATGTGGTGTTGAGGATCAAACCCAGGGCCTCGCATGTGCTAGGTGAGTGCTCTATTGCCGAGCCACAACCCCAGCCCATATTAAAAACTTTTACCAAGAGTTCTAGTCATCAAAGGATATAATAGGGCATAAATGATTGCAGATTTGCCAAACCATTGCTTCCTTTCAGTCCTATAGGTGGTAGGAGATGCTGAGGTAGCATGGAGTCTGTGGCCACCAGATTCTACAAGTGGGCTTCTGAGATGGCCCCCCTTCCTCAGTATTTCCTACAAATTTTATCATTTTCTGTGTGTCTTATGATATAAAAAAGTTGGGAAGTATTGTCCTGCAGGAGGTTAGGAATGGAAGAATGGTTAGAAAGAATCTAATGCTAATTTTAAAAAGACATATATATGAGTCCACAAAATGTAAGTTGGTGAGCTTGAGGATTATTAAGAAGTTTCTGGAATTATTAGAGGGATTAATTGTTAAGCGCAGACAAATGAAGGACTTGTAATTTGGGGTCAGTTGTTAAGAGCAACTTACTATCACTTTCTCAAAGTTAATTGCTAGTTCACAGAAATAGGATTTCAGTAAAGCATTTGGCAGAGTTCTGAATTGACTATAGAAAGATAGTTTGGCTTCTGCTGTAATTAGAGTCTCTCTCTAGTTTAGTAAATGTGCAAATTAATGAATGTCAGCTTGGAGGGAGATTTTTAATGGCTTAATACAGAACTTTGCTTTCTTTTTTCTTTTCAGTATTTTGCTAGATGACTATATTATGAGGAATATTTAAAGAGTATGCAAAAGATTAAAGCTAAGATGGATAGTGAATATATTTTAAAGACAGTGTTGGGATCCAAAAAAGATCTTGGACCTTGTCTGACTAGAGCGTCGTGCCAAATCTGTAGTATAAGCAGAAGACTATAAGCTCTAGGAGGGCCGGTTAGGCCTCTCTTGCTCATTGTTTTATTTACATTTCCAGCACAGTATCTGGTATGTACATGAATCTGTTGAATGAATTAATGGAGTTGAATACAATATTTGTTTTAATTAGTTGTCCTCTGACTTCTAATCCTCCCCTTAACAATTGATGAGATTGTCATTAATTCTTATTTATTTTAGGCTTTTATTTAGCTATCAAGGGCTGTTTTATTTATTTTTTGCAGTGCTAGGGGTTGAACCTATGCTAGGTAAGCCCTCTACCTACCACTGAGCCACATTCCCCACCCACTGAAGGACTGTTTTAGAAGGAACTTTGAAGAACCATCTTTTGCCCCTAAAAACTTTATATTCCTAAATTTAAAAAATTGACATTTTTGATGAAGAGTTCTTTTGTCTTATAAAATGTTTATGAAAAAAGAGCTTCCTTACTCAACAGGTCAGTATGTTAAATTCCCAGTTTAATGATTAAGAATGATTGAATTTAGTTCAGTTCACTGATTTATTGACCAATTGCCATATTACATTTATTTTTTATTTTTCAGTATTGGGGGTTGAATATCCCCAGCCCTTTATATTTTTTATTTTTTGAGACAGGGCCTTGCTAAGTTACTTAAGGCCTCTCTAAGTTGCTGAGGCTAGTTTTGGACTTGGAATCTTCTGCCTCAGCCTTCCAAGTTGCTTATAGTCTTGTAAGCTTATAGTCTTCTAGTATACTACAGATTTGGCACTACTCTCTAGTCAGACAAGGTCCAGGATCTTTTTTTAGATCCCAATACTGTCTTTAAAATACTACAGGCATGTGCCGCCACATGTAAATGTGGCTGTGTTACATTTACATTGTTTGTATTACAGTTATCTTCTTTGATGTAAGTGAATATTTTTAAAGTACTAGAAAATCAGGACTTGGCAGGTAACAAGCAACAGGTAAAATAAATAGTGCCTGTTCCCTTTTGGACATTATTTCTCTAATTTTCTGTAGCCCTTGAGACTACTAGTTGTCTTCTCAATAAGAAAGTTATTGTTGGTTTTAATGAAATTATTAAATTGCCTCTAATCTTTACCTAATATTGGATGTTGAAATACTTGTGAATGATAGAGAATGTGGCCTACTGAAAAGGTTGATCTTATCTAAACAAAATGCTTTTAATCACAATCCTGCTCTCATTGCAGGATTATGGGCTTCAAATTTTCAATTCTGAGTTTTTGTAAGAGCAGTGATGAAGTCTAGATTTACAAGAATTCTGTCCCATTTTTGTAATGTCCTGTCTGTCATATTTGTTCAGATTGTCTCAGGATAGCAAGTTTACATGTGAGAGACAGGGAGGCATTAAGAAAACATCTGAGTATCAGTTTTGTACTTTTAATACCTTCCAAAGCACTAGCAGTTTGAAATGTTAAGGGGTGGTTAAATTATTTTCAATATATAGTACTTTAAGAAATGATTTGAGTGACTAATTTTTTAAAAGTCATGGATCTTTTAGATGATGAATGTTATACTTTTTGATTCAAGAAAATCTGTGTACATTGAATGGCTCATTTTTTGATATTATGACTAAATAAGACTATTAACATCTATTGCTGTGTATATTAAATAAAATACTGTGTCTTGCCTGTGGCTCCCTGCTTGATATCTAATAGGAGTGTTTTTCTTCTAGGTTCAAAAGATGTTGTAATAAAGGCACAGGTTTTAGCTGGTGGTAGAGGAAAAGGAACATTTGAAAGTGGCCTTAAAGGTGGAGTAAAGATAGTTTTCTCGTAAGTCATATATTTTTTTTAAAAGAAAACTCATCATTATTAAAGATTGATTAACTTAGCTGATAAAAAACTGAGATTTAAATTTTAAATGAGATAGGTTTTGGCTGTGATGTCTCAATTGGAAGACAAAGGAATTTGAGTTATTTTTTTTTATTTTAGTCCAGAAGAAGCAAAAGCTGTTTCCTCACAGATGATTGGGAAAAAATTGTTTACCAAGCAAACAGGAGAAAAGGGCAGAATATGCAATCAAGTTTTGGTCTGTGAGCGAAAATATCCCAGGAGAGAATATTACTTTGCAATAACGATGGAAAGGTCATTTCAGGTGAGTAACTCTAGACATGACACAATTAGGACAAATTTATGACATTCATTTTCCAAAATTGAATATATGGGAAAGATTTTTAGATTTTTAAAGTATTATGCAATCAATGTGTATAGCAGCTCAATTCACAATAGCTAAACTATGGAACCAACCAGGGTGTCCTTTGATAGATGAATGGATAAAGAAAATGTGGTGTATATATTCAATGGAATATTATTCAACTTTAAAGAAGAATGAAATTATGGCATTTGCCAGTAAATGGATGGAGTTGGAGAATATCATGCTAAGCGAAATAAGCAAATCCCAAAAGCCAAATGTTTTCTCTAATATGTGGATGCTAAGGTGGGGGGGCACTAGAGAAGAATAGTGTTACCTTAGATTAGGAAGAGGGAAGTGAAGGGAGGGGAGGGGAGAGGAAAGGATATGGGAATAGGAAAGATAGTAGAATGAAATAGACATTATTACTATATGTATATATGTGACTGCATGACCAATATGATTCTGCAACATGTACACTCAGAAAAATGATAAATTACATTCCGTCTATGTATAATATATCAAAGTGCATAAATGCATTTTACTGTCATATATAACTAAAATAAAAAATTAAAAAAAGAAATATCTTTACCAAAAATAAGTGTTATGCATGAATCCATTTGTTTATGTCATGAGCATAATATTTATGTTATTTTAAAAAACAGCATGATAAATGCTATAAAATTTGATATGTAATATTGTGATTAAAAACACTAAGCCAGGTGTGGTGGAACACGCCTGTAATCCCCAGAGGCTTGGGAGGCTGAGGCTGGAGGATTGCAAGTTCAAAGCCAACCTCAGCAACTTAGTGAGGGCCTAAGAACTTAGTGACACCCTGTCTCTATTAAATAAAGTTTTAAAAAGGGCTGGGGATGTGACTCAATGGTTAAGTGCCGCTGGGTTCAATCCTTGGTACTTAAACTCTAGGAAAACCCCTGCTGTAATAAATATGGAATTTCCAAATTATTAATTCACTGAGATCAACTTACATCATCTCTGGATCATCTTTGATTCTGAGATTTTGTTGACGGAATGTAATTTCTAGCAAAGAATCTAGTAAGGTGTATCTATGGCTTCATCTTTTTCTTTTTCCACCTCTTGGTATTTTTATATTTTGGTTTCTGTTTCACCACATGATTTGGTACTTGGTAAATTGAAGGTGACATTAAGTAGCAAACAGTATAGTTTTAAAGAACATTACTTTAGCCCTGCTATTTTTTCTTTATGGAGACTAAAATTCTAGCATTGGATATAGTCATCAAGCTCAATGAAAATCCTTTCTAGACCTGGTGTTTAGAGAGAGTATTAATAATCATTTTATACTATAATTATCTGCCTCCTTGAATGCATTCATCAGGTGTTATAAGCTGAATCTCTGTTAACTAGCTTTTCTTGGAAACAAACTGGGTACATATGAGGAAGTCTTCATAATTTGATGTAGAATATTACTATATTTAATTTAGAATAATAAATTTTGAAGGTCCTGAAAATAGTTTCTTATGTAAAAAAAAAACCAACTTTTTTTTTAAATAAAATATTGATGGGCCTTTATTTTATTCATTTATTTATATGCGGTGCTGAGGATCGAACCCAGTGCGTGCTCACACATGCTAGCCAAGTGCTCTACCACAGAGCCACAACCCCAGCCCCCCAAAAAAACTTTTAAAAAATATTTTTTTAATCATTTTTTCCTAAACTTATCATATAACAGGCATCTTTCCTATACAATAAATACTGATGTTCATTATTAAATTTTTAAGTAGATTTTCTTTATTGTTATTAACACGTTAATTGTATATATAAATGGGATTCATTGGGATATTTTCATACATGTATAATTACGTATCTATCATGTCCATCTAAATTTCTTCTAAATTCCACCCCCTACACCTACTGATATCTTTCCTAGTCTCTATTCCCTAGTAATCCCTCTTCTACTTTCAGGTTGCCCTTTTTTGCCTTTTTTCCCTCCAGTTTCTACATGTAAGAGAAAATGAGTTAACTTGTCTCTCTGTGTCTGGCTTATTTTGCTTTAACATGAAGTCCTTCAGTTCCATCCATTTTGTTGAAAATGACAGGATTTCATTCTTTGTCTTTATCCATTCATCTCTAGATAGGCATTTATTTCCAAATTATTGTCAATAGTGCCCCAGTAAACATGGGTATGTAGGTGTCTTTTTTTTTTACACTGAGCTGACTTCATTTACTTTGTATATATATATGTGTGATAGCTAGATCATATGGTAGTTCCATTTTTAGTGTTTTGAGGAACTTCTATACTGTTTTCCATAGTGCCTTACTAATTTACATTCCTACCAACAGTGTATAATGTTTTTTTTTTTCCATGTTTTTGTCAGCATTTGTTATTTATTTATTGATTGATTGATTGATAATAGCCATTCTAATTTGGGTGAGATGGTGTCTCATTATAGCTTTGGCTTGCATTTCCCTATGACTAATGATATTGAGGATTTTTTCCCATAGAATTATTGGCCATTTGCACTGCTTTTGAGCATGTGTGTTCAGATCTTTTGCCCATTTTTTAACTGGAATAATTGATTTTTGTTGTTAAGGTTTTTGAGTTCTATATTATATATTCTGTATATTAGCCCTCTGTCTGGTGAATAGCTGGCAGAACATTTTCTCCCATTTTGTAGGTGGTCTTTTTATTATGTTGATTGTTTATTTTGCTGTCAGAAGAAATTTCACAACAGTTTCTTTATTGTCTATACCAATATCTTTTTTCTTTTTTTGGTACTAAGGATTGAACTCAGGGGCACTTAACCTCTGAGCCATATTCCCAGCTGTTTTTTGTATTTTATTTAGAGACAGGGTCTCACTGATTTGCTTAGGGCCTCACTACATTGCTGAGGTTGGCTTTGAACTCTCAGTCCTCCTTCCTCAGCCTCCTGAGCTGCTGGGATTACAGGCATGCACCCGGCCTATATCAATATCTTCAAATGATTCCCTTTTGTTTTCCTCTAGTTGTTTTAGAGTTTCAAGAGTTACATACAGGTCTTATATTAGAACAACTTTTTTTAAATAGCAATTTTTAGACCAGGTGCAGTGGTGCACAGAGACTTCGGACTTGAGGCAGGAGGATCTTTCTCAAGTTAGAGTGGAGGTCAGCCTTAACAATTTAGCAAGACCTGTTTAAAACCAAACCAAACCAAAAAAAAAAAAAAATCCAAAAAAACTCCATAATTTTTTTTTCTATATTGTTTTTCCTCTTGCAATTATATTTTCAAGTAAAAGTGTCCTTTGCAATTTTCAATTTTTATAGGAAAGTATTTCTAAAGATATAACACTAGGTGGTAGTAAAAACCCACTCAGAATACAAGATAAAATGTTTTATTCTTAAGCAATAATTTTATCTCTATAGGTTTTTATGTGGTAGAATTTAGTTTTATAAGTTATTTTAGAAATTAAATGACACAAATCTTATATATTATACAAATTTGCAGAAATTATATTTTTTACACTTATTTTCACAACAATTTCTTTTCCTTTTCATTAATGTTGTTTATCAGCACCTATCATTTTCTTAGTTATGTTTTTATATTTGTTATAGCCAGAACCAAGGTGAAAATGTCTGGACAAATTGAGATAGGTGTTCTATCCAGAGTAATCATCTTGATTGCAGTCAATGTAGCAAATGGAATATGTTATTAAATATACATTAGAATGTTTGGGAGGTAGATCAAATTTGAGTTCATTTTAAGAACTTGAATTTTCAGAGAACTATTTGAGTTTTGTTGAGGAAAAAATGTTATTTCAGTTATAAAAGCATTACATGATTACATGATTGTAATAATTCAGGCTAAATAGCATAATATTAGTAAAACTATTTGGCCAAAGATATTATAATGTTCTTTGATATTGTCACACTAGTTCAGAGTAGAGTTGTGGTTGTTGCTTTTTGAGGTATAGCCAACCTTTTTTTTTTTTTTTTTTAATCTCTATGAATAGGTCTCTGTTAAATGACAAAAATCAGTTTGCTATTTAAACCAAAACAGAAAGAAAATTTTTGATTTAATTAAAATCCTATGCATACAAATTTACTGATCACTAAAAATTGCTTTTGTTACCTGTTTCTAAGAGATGAATCATAAGCTCAACTGGTCTTCTTTAGTATCCATATCATACCGGGGTATATAGCTATAATAGGGTTGGTGTACCAAAAAGATCAATTTAAGTGCCTACTCTGTTTGGCACTTTTGTTAAATCAGATTTGTTAACACTTGTCTAGTGCCTGTTAGTACTTACTTTGGGTCTTAGACAAATCTAATTTAACAAACCACATTTGCTATTTTCATTTTCTACTGAAACATTATGGTCTGCTGAAAATGAGTGGCACATTTAACTGTGTCAGTTTTTAACTTTGCTTAAAATAGATATAAAGTGTGCTACAGCAATGCCAAAACTTTCTTTTTAAAAAATGTATCTTTATTATATTAAGTGGCTGCTTTATCATATACTATTTTTTTATTAAAAAAAAATTTTGTTACCAGGGAATGAATCCAGTGGTGCTTAATCACTGAGCCTCATCCTCAGCCCTTTTTTATTTTGAGTCAGGGTCTCGCTAAGTTGCTTAGGGCCTCGCTAAATTTCTGAGGCTGGCTTTGAACTTGTGATCCTCTTGCCACAGCCTCCCACACCATTAGGATTACAGGCGTGTACCACTGTATCAGGTTTATCATACATTTAAAAAAATATGTTTATTTTTTAGTTGTAGTTGGACACAATACCTTTATTTATTTATTTTTATGTGGTTCTGAGGATCGAACCCAGGATCTCGCACGTGCTTTGTGAGAGCTCTACCACTGAGTCACAACCCCAGCCCCCTAGCATACACTTTTAAATTCAGATCTCGTTTAAGGCAAACATTTTTGCAAAACCAATAAGAAAAATTTAGGTTAAGATTATGAAAATAGCATTACTAGTTTATTTGAAATTATAACTATTTGTTTAAACTAATTTGGTTTGAAAATTTATTTCTAAGGTTTAAAAATTAAACTAATATTCTGTATTGATTTTCAAATTTAGATCTATACTCATTGTTTTAACTGATCCTTTATTTAATCAATGCAAGTGGTTGTAGAATTAGCATAAATAAGGTTGTTCACTTTCTTTTATATATTATAATTTTATATATTTTTTAAAGCCTTAACCCTAGCTTTGTTAGATACTTATTATTTTAGTGAGACTTTAATATTATCTTTTTCCTGCCAGTAGTGCTGCCCTTAGTGCCGGTAGTGAGAACCCTTCATTTCTTTTATCAGTTTATATAAAAAATAAAACTAAAATAAATGCTCAAATTCTTTGAAAGTTTGTTGGTCTCTACTTCTCATATTGAACATATTTTGTAGTTATTTGTAGATTTAATTTATCTGTATCCTACTTCAGTAGCATGTTAATAATTGGATAGGCTCTTCTTAAATATGACTCTTCCTGTTCTCTAGATCTTTGTAAAAGCCTATAATTATGAACTGCCTTGCAAGAGAGGAAATGAAGAATACCCTTCCATTTGAAATTTATAGAGGATCTTCAAATTAGATCATAATTGCAAGCATTCTCTTTCCTTAGACTTGCTAGTATATTTTCTCCTTTAGTTTCAGAAGGCTAGTGAATTCTTAAAACCTTGGTGGGAGAGCAGTTAACTGTAATGACTTCAGATACCAAGTACCCAGAGTTAGACCAAACTTCAGAGGATAAGGCATAGTCCTGCATATGACACCTCTCATGTCAGACACCAGCCTCAAGTTTGGGGATCCCCATTTCTGACCAGCTGACCACAAATTCTGGGGAACCCACTATCCCTCTGATTTAAGGACTTCAAGAGCTCAAGAAAATGCTATTGTTAGGATTATAGTTTTATTGTAGCCAAAGGATACAAATCAGAATCAGCTAATTGGAGGGACATATAGGGCAATGTCTGGGAGAGTCTCAGATATGAAGCTTTCTTTGTTCTCAAGAATAGATTACCCCCTTGGCTTCTAGATGTGTGACAATATCACCAGACTTCTGGGGTTCAGAAGTTTTCTTTTTTTTTTTTTTTAATATTTTTAGTTGTCAATAGATTTTTTTTTACTTTATTTGTTTATATGTGGTGCTGAGGATTGAACCTAGAGCCTCACACACGCCAGGCAAATGCTCTACCACTGAGCCACAACCCTAGCCCAGAGGTTTTCTTATTTAAAGAAAATGTTTTAAATTGTGGTTAAAAACACAACATAAAATTTATCATCCTACCCATTTCAAAAAATTATTTTTATTGATACATTATAACTACATAATAGTGGGATTCATTATGTCATATTTACACATGCACATAAAATAATTTGGTCAATCTCATTCCTAGTTCCTTTTTTTCCCTTCCATTTTTGAGTATACAGTATGGCAGTATGGTTTTATGTACTTTTTTTTTCTAGATGCATATTTTGTGTAACAGATCACAAGAACTCTTTTGTCTTACAAAATTGAAACTATGTCATTGAGCAACTCACCTTCCCCCATGCCTCCATTCCCTAGTAACAACTCTTCTACTTTCTAAGAGTTTAATTATTTTAGAATACCTTTATGTGAATGGAATCTGGAAGTTTTTGTCTTTTTTAAAATATATTTTAAATTGTTGATGGACCTTTACTTTATTAACTTATTTATATGTGGTGTTGAAAATTGAATCCAGTGCCTCAAACATGCTAGGTAGGCACTCTATTACTGACTCACAACCTTAGCCAAGTTTTTGTCTTTTTGTGACTGATTTATTTCACTTAACATATGTCCTCAAAGTTCATTCATGATGTAGCATATGACAGGATTTCATTTTTAAAGACTAAATACTATTCCATTGTGTGTGTGTGTGTGTGTGTGTGTGTGTGTGTATAAGGTTTTCTTTATCTGTTCATCTTTTGATGGATATTCGGGTTGCTTCTACCTCTTTGTTGTGAATAATGCTACAATGAGTATTTAAAGTCTTTAAGGTCTGTTTTCTTTTTCTTTTTTTTTTTTTTTTTCGATATTACCTAGAAGTAGGATTACTGGTATTTCAATTTTCAATTTTTTGAGGAACCTGAAGTGTTTTTCCATAGCAGTGCACAGGGATTCCAATTTTTCCATTTCCTTGTCAAACCTATTTTCTGTTTTTTTTCCCCTGATAGTGGCTCTCCTAAAGAGTGTGATGTGATATCGCATTGTGTTTTGATTTACATTTCCCTAAGGATTAGTGATATTGAATGACTTTTCATAAGTTTACCAGTGATTTGTACTTTTTTTTTTTTGAGAAATACCAAATGTTCAAGTCTTTAGCTCATTTTTTAATTGGACTGTGTGGTTTGCAAATATTTTCTTCCATTCTGTAGATTGCTTTTTCACTTTGTTGATCATTTCCTTTGCTGTGTAGAAGTTTTTAAGTGATATAATCATATTGGTTTATTATTGCTTTCGATGTCATATATAAGAAATCATTACCAAAATCCAACATCATGGAGCTTTTCTTGTTTTCTTCTAGCAATTTTATAGTTTGGGGTTTTTATGTTTAAATCTTTAATTATTTTAAGTCAATTTTTGAATATAGTATAAAGTACAGGTCCAGCATCATTCTTTGGTATATGGATACCCAATTTTTCCTGCACCATTTGTTGAAGAGACTTATTTTCTTCCTCATTGTGTATCCTTGCCACCTTGTTGAAATCATGAATAATATATGTGAGAGATTATTTCTGGGCTCTTTTCTCTTTCGTTGGTCTTTACATCTGTCTTTATGCCAGTGTGATACTGTTTTGAGTACTGTAGTTTGTGTAATGTTGTTGAAACCAGAAAGTGTGAGGCCTCCAGCTTTTTATTTCTTATGAGTTTTTTGACTGTTCTGTCTTTTTGAGATTACCTATGAATTTTAGGGTGGGTTTTTTCCTGTTTCTACAAAAAATGCCTTTGGACTTTTCATAGGGATTGCCTAGAATCTGTAGATTAAAAATGGTAATATACACATTTTAACAACATGCACCTTCCTATCCATGAGAACAGGAATCTTTCCATTTGTTTGTGTCTTCTTTGATTTCTTGCAATAATGTTTTGTAGTTTTCAGTGCATAAGCCATGTTGGTTAAATTTATTTTTAAATATTTTATTCTTCTTGAATTTATGTAAATAGGATTGTTTCCTTAATTACTATTTCAAATTGTTTGTTGTTAATATACTGAAATACAATTAATTTTTTTCATTTTTTTTCCACTTTTTTATTGTTACATTATAGTTGTACATAATGATGGGATTTGTTGTTATATATTTACACATGCACATAATATTAACAATATAATTTGGCCAGTATAACTCCCCAGCACTTCCCTCCTCCCTCTGTTTCTCCCACTGACTGGTCTCTCTCTCTCTCTCTCTCTCTCTCTCTCTCTTTTTTTTTGTTCCAGTCTTTATTATTTCTTTTTACTAATTTTGGGTTTAGTTTTTTTTTTTTTATTTTTTTGGGTTTTTTATTTTATTTTATTTTTTTAAATACATGACAGTGACTGGTTTCTTTCCTCTTTTGATCTCCCCTTGATTTTCATGAGATCTGCTTCCACCTTTCTTTTCCTTTTTTCTCTCTAGCATCCACATATATCTGTTGACCTTCTGAGTTTTCCCGCAAATGACATAATTTAATTTTTCTTTCTGGCTGAATAAAATTCCATTGTGTGTGTGTGTGTGTGTGTGTGTATCACATTTTCTTTATCCATTCATCCATCGAAGGACACCTAGGCTTGGTTTCGTAGTCTAGCTATTGTGAATTGTGCTGCATGTATCACTGTAGTATGGTGACTTTAATTCTTCAGGATAAATACCAAGGAGTGGTATAGCTGGGTCACATGGTTGCTCTTTTGAGGAACTACCATACTGATTTCCATAGTTGTTGTATTATATAATCTCACCAACAGTGTCAAAGTGTCCCAGTTTCCCCACATCCTCCCTAGCATTTATTATTGTTTGTGTTATTGATAACTGCTATTCTGACTTGTGTGTTGTAAAATCTCAGTGTTGTTTTAATTTGCACTTTCCTAACTGCTAATGATGTTGAACGTTTTTAAATTTTTTTGTTGGCCATTTGTATTTATTTCTCCTTTAGAGAAGTGTCTGTTTAATTCTTTTTGCCCATTTATTCATTGGGTTATTTGATTTTTGTTGGTGTAAATATTGTGAGTTCTTTATGTATTCTAGATATTAATCCTGTATCAGAAGAGTAACAAAGATTTTCTCCCATTCTGTATGATCTCCCTTCACATTCTTATTTGTCTCCTTTGCTGTGTAGAGGCTTTTTAATTTGATGGCATCTAATTTATTAACACTTGGCATTATTTCTTGAGGGGTCCTATTGAAGAAGTTGCTGTCTGTGCCTTTATGCTGGGGTGTTGACCCTACATTTTCTTCTAGGAGTTGCATAGTTTCTAGTCTAATTCCTAGGTCTTTGCTTTTTTTTTTTTGGTATTTTGCTACTGAGGATTGAACCTAGGGGTGCTTAACCATGGAGCCACATCGTAACCCCCCCACCTTTTTTTTTTTTTTTTAAATTTTGAGACAGGGTCTTGCTAAGTTCCTAAGGGCCTTGCTGAACTGCTGAGGCTAGATTTTAACTTGTGATCCTCCTGCCTCAGGTTCCTGAGTGCTGGGTACTGGGATTGTAGGTGTGCACCACCACATCTAGCCTTTGATTCATTTTGAGTTGATTTTTGTGGAGGGTGAGAGATAAGTGTCTAGTGTCATTCTTCTACTTGTGGATAACCAGTTGTCCCAGCACCATTTATTAAAAAGTCTGTCTTTTCTCCAGTGTATGTTTTTGGCACCTTTGTCAAGGATCAGATGACTATAGATGTGTGGGCTTGTCTCTGTGTCTTCGATTCTGTACCATTGGTTTATGTGTCTTTTTTTTTTTTGCCAGTACCATGCAGATTTTGTTACTATAGCTCTGTAGTGTAATTTGAAGTCAGGTATTGTGATGCTGTCAACATTGCTTTTTTGGCTTAAAGTTGCTTTGGCTCTTGTGGGCCTTTTATTTTTCTTTCACATGAACTTTAGGACTGTTTTTTTCTATTTTTGTGAAGAATATCATTGGTATTTGATGGGGATTGCATTGAATTTGTATATTGCTTTTGGTAGTATGGCCATTTTCATAATATTCTGCCTATCCGTGAACATGAGAGGTCTTCCATCTTCTGAGGTCTTATTCAATTTCTTTCTTAAATGTTCTGTAGTTTTCATTGCAGAGATCTGTCACCTCTTTGCTTAGTGTGATTCCTAGGTATTTGTTTTTTAGTCTATTGTGATTTGAATTGTTTTCCTGATTTCTTTCTCAGCAGATTCATTGTTGGTATATAGGAAAGTATTGCTTTTTGTATATTGATTTTTGTAACCTGCTACTTCACCAAATTTGTTTATTAACTCCTTTTGAAGAATTTTTTGGATCTTTTATGTATAGAACCATATCCTGTGCAAACAGTGATAATTTTACTTCTTCCTTTCCTATTTTTATCCCTTTTTTTTCCAATTTTTTTAATCCCTTTATTTCCTTCTTGCCTAATTTCTCTGGCTAGAATTTCTAGCACTATATTAAATAGGAGTGGTAAGAGTGGACATCCTTGTCTTGTCCTAGATTTTAAAGGAAATGCTTTCAGTTTTGCCCTATTTACTATAAGGTTGGCTTTGGTTTTTCATCTATAGCCTTTATGATGTTGAGGTAGGTTCTGTCTGTCCCTAGTTTCTTCAGTGTTTTTATCATGAATGGGTGCTAAATTTTGTCAAAGGCCTTCTCTGCATCTGTTGAGATAACCAACTGATTTTTGTCCTTAATTCTATTTACTTGATGAATTACATTTATTTGTATATATTAAACAATCCTTGCATCTGTGGAATAAAACCAACTTGGTCATAGTGTTAATATGTTAATGCAACTGATTTTTGGTTGTTTGTATTATTTCCTACAATTTTGCTGAACTTGTTTAGTTTTTTTTTTTTTTCCTGTTGGGATTGTCAGGGGTTTTTATATATATTTGTGAAAAAGATAATTTTTTATGTATATTTGTGAAAGAGATAATTTTAATTTTCTTTTTTTTTTGGGGGGGGGGTTGTTTTTTGTTTCTTTTTCTTACCAGATTTTTCTGTCCAGGACTTCTAGTACTAAGTTGAATACAAGTAGAGAGAGCTGACAACCTTTGTATCTGATGTTAGAGGGAAAGCTTTCAAAAGGTTTTGTATGACTTAGTGTGATGTTGACTGAGCTTTTTGCATATAGTCATTACTATATTGTATTTTATCCTGAAAGTGTTGAATTTTGTCTACTGTTTTTTTCTGCATCAATTAAAATGTTTGTGGTATTTGTCCTTCATTCTGTTACTATAGCATATTTGTCTTTTGATTTTCATATATCAAACCATTCTTGCATTCCAGGAATAAATTTCACTTGATTATGATGTATAATTCTTTACTTGTTATTTAATTGGGTTTGCTGTTATTTTGTTGAGGATTTATGCACCAGTGTTCATGAGGGATATTGGCTTATGGTTTTGTTTTCTTGTAGTGTCTTTGTCTGATTCAGGGTACTGTTTGCTTCATAAAATGTGTATATAAGTTTTCCATCCTTTTCACTTATTTTGAAGAGTTTGAAAAGAGTTGGTATTAATTCTTCTTTAAATTTTTGGCAGAATTCTGTAGTGAAGCAGTCCTTTCCTAGACTTTTCTTTGCTGGGAGGTTTTTGATTAGTTGATGCAATGTCATTCCTCTTATCGGTCTGTTCGTTTTTTTTTTTTTTTTATCTCTTCTTGGTTCAGTCTTCATAGTATGTCAGTTTCATATTACTATAATGAAATGCCTGAGATAATCAACTTATAAAGAGAAAAGCTTTATTTAGTTCATTGTTTTGGAGTTTCCAGTCTAAGATCTGGCAGCTAAATTGTTTTGGGCCAGACAGCAACAATGGGGAGTGGGGTGACAGTGAACTGCTAACATTACCAGTTAGGAAGCGGATCCCCTCTAAGGACATATCACCAATGACCTCTGGGCCTGCCACAAGGCCTCACCTCCTCAAGGTTCTACCACCTTCCAAAAGCACTGCCGTGGGGGACCAGGCCTTCAACACCCAGACTTTTTCGGGGACACTCATCCAAACAATAGCAGTAGACTGTATTTCTAGGAATTTATCTATTTCTTTTAGGTTATGCAGTGTTTTTTGGTGTATAATTGTTCATAGTAATCTCATTTATGTTCTTTCTATTTCTATATTATTAGTTGTAATATCTCCTCTTTTATTTCTGATTTTTGTTAATTGAGTCTTTTGTTTTCTCAGTTAATCTAGTTAAAGGTTGGTTGAGTTAGTTGGTCTTTCACCAAGTTAGCTTTTTTGTTTTGTTGATTTTTTTTTTCCTGTTTTTTGAATCTTTGTTTCTTTTATGATTTGCCTCCTTTGCTAACTTTAAGCTTAGTTGTTCTTTTTCTATTTCCTTGTGGTATAGATAAAAAGTCATGAGCTGGTGCTTTTTCTCAATCATGGTGAGCTGTGTCAGTTTCTGGTGAGGGTATGAAAGTTTTCTGGTGCTGCCACAAACCTCTACATTCTCTTTTGTTCTCAGTGGCCCCCAGACATCCAAAGTGTGCTGGTTCTCCATCTGCATGTGGAGTCAGGTGAGACAGAAACCAGTCCCTTGGACAGCTCCTGAAGAGCCAGAGTGTTGAAAATATGTTCCACTCTTTTCTTTCACTCTCAGGGGAGAAGGCTTGTGTTTTCTTTTGTGATCACAAGCTGAGTATGTTATAGAAACAGTAGATCCTAGAATAGAACCCTGAGATTAGTCTTTAAATTTAATAAAAAGTCATGTTCTTCTTTTCTGAGTGTAAAACTGTTTATTATAAATATTTTTTGAAAATACTTTAAAAATAACATTTTTTTATATTTTCTCTCCTTTGTGTCAAACACTATGTTAAAAAACAGTTGAGAATATACTCTAGGATTTTATCTTTTTTTACATAACTCTGTGTGTGTGTACATATATATCTCCCACCATTGATCAGTATTTTCCTATGTGATTTGATAATATTTAGTAATGGAATTTTACCATTTCCCTGTTTTGCATGGATTAGCAAATCTACTAGATAATTTGCTTTAAGATTTGTTTAATTGGTTTTAGAGGACTTTGTATTTATATCTTCACTTTTTACATTGTTCAAGATAATAGCCAGAGATATTCCTTTTCTTTCAAGGTGTTTAGCTTTCTTTTTTATGAGTTATAGTAGAGCTAAAGCTCAGAAAACCTACAACTTTTTCCTTATACTTTCTCTTTCAAATATCAATCCCTTACACATTATTTTCTGATGTTTCTACTTTACTACTTTAATGTCTCTTTAGTTCTTAAGAAAAATATGTAGGTTGTATTTAATATTTTATTTTTTTATGTATTTTCCTGTAAGTTTTTGTGTGTATTTTTAATCTTTTTTTCCTTCTCAGGCAAGTCATCATCTTTGTCTTCTTTTTACTTCTCCATGGTTTCATTTAAGCGTTTATAAGGACACTGTGTGGGAGATGAGATAAATTCTAAGGAAATTTTAAAATGAGAGTAGGAAATAGTAGATGTTTAAGTCTAATAGTGTGTACAGATAATTTTAAAAATTTTATTGATGAATCCAAAATAAAATCTAAATATTTTGGCTATTTCCCCTTGTCAGGGTCCTGTATTAATAGGAAGTTCACAAGGTGGTGTTAACATTGAAGATGTTGCTGCTGAGACTCCTGATGCCATAGTTAAAGAACCTGTTGATATTATAGAAGGCATCAAAAAGGAACAAGCTGTTCGGGTATGTTATATTCTGAAAAATGTTTAGTTTGTAACTAGATAAATGTAAGTAAAGATAATCAACTTTCTGTAAATGAAATAATTGTCAAACCTCAGTTGTCAGGATAAGTATATTGAAATTGCAATTTTTAGAAGTATCCACAATATTTTTCTTTATATCCTCCATAAATATTTCAGTTTATATCATGAAATTATAAGGATTCCTTTAAAAGTGTCACTATACCATTACCGTGTCTCGTAACATTAACAATAATTCCTTAATATCATTGCTTATCCTGCCATTCAGTTTTTCCTAATTGTCTCAGATTATTGTTTCTTATATAGTTTGAGTCAGGATTCATATAAGTCTTCCATTGCTATTGGCTAATATGTCTTGTAGGTCTTTTCCAAATTTATAGGTTTCCCTTTTCCCACTCTTTCCATCCTTTTTCCATTTAATTGTTGAAGAAACTGAGGTGATTATCATTCATCATTTATAGATTTTTGAGCTTTACATTCCCAGTATGCCATTTTAAATGTTCCTGTGTCCCCTTTATTTCCTGTAAATTGTACAGAATGGTAGGAAGACTCTCTCATATATCTTTGTGAGAGATCAGTGGTTTTATTTTGGGGGTGTTATGGATATTATTAAGAATTTCATGAAGTCTATGGATTTTCTTTCAGGGTATCCACATATACAATAAATTTTTGCTTATAATTTCACTATTTTTCTGTATTGTCCTCCTCTAGCCCCTCTCAAAAATCATGATAATATTTTAATTCTGCTATTGAATTAAATTATTCAGTTTGATTATAAAAATAAGTGACTAATCATAAAAGTTTGAATATTAAACTTTGAATGAAATTAGCCTCTGTTAGAAAACAATGTCAGAATAAGTTTATGGTATTGAAGTACAGCAAGAGCAAGAATTTTGACTGGCACAAGATTTAAAAGAGATAGTGATATTTTCCTGTTGAATAGTGAAGCCAATAATTTAGGCAAATGAATGGTATAAATGTTTGAAAGGGACAGAGATTTGACTCATTAGGTAGTTGTATGAGAGTATGCCTGCAGAGGAAGACTTATATGAGGAAGAAAATACTTGATTTACAAGAATACTTGAAAGAATAATCTAGTGAGATTATATATCATCTTGACTAATGAGCAGAAATGATGCCTAGCACAGTGTTTGCAAATTAATGTCATCATGATTTATCAGAATTATGTTGCAATTTTCAAATATTTAAACCTATGAAAGTAATAAGTCACAACCTTGCAATGAAATGGCATTTTATTTTTTATTATTCTTTATTCAAAATATCTTAACCAAAAATTATATTTTTTTGCTTGGTCAGCCAGTTATTTATTGGCATTTGACTCTTTGCAAAAATCATACTTACCCTCATAGTTTCATATTTTCTGTTACTGAAAGTCAAAAGAATGTGTTGTAGGCTTAAGTAGCAGTTGAAAATGAGGAAGGAATTCTCAGTGGTGTTCTTGAGCAGTGATGGCACCATTAGGATAAACATACAGATACATATTCTCTGTAGCAGTGTTTCAAAATTGCTTGTGGAACTTTAAAGTGATAGATGCTTGGTCTGCTGTAGAATTTGTGAACCAGAACTTATGGGTTGGGATACTGATATTTTGTTTAAAAAGCTCTATAATATGGTGGAAGGAGTTAGACATCATTATCCTAAGTATATGTATGAAGACTCGAATGGTGTGAAAATACTTTATGTATAATCAGTGTCTAATACTCTAATTAGAAATCTCTGCTCAAGAGATTTGAGGTTAAATGGTTAAATTCCTGTGTCTTTTGGTTTTTGGCACAGTGCCTGGCATATGTTAGGTATTCAGTAGATTTTTAAATGAACAGGATAATATTCATTTGACTGTATGTGTCCTAAATTACCTAAAAGGGGAAATAGAGTGTTTTAATATTTTGTCTATTGTTAGAACCATTGGGATTGTCAAATAATTCTTTATTTGTATTTTAATAAAATATAAGCCTCTCTTTTGAGTTTAGGTTGGCCATTAGGCTTAGTGGCAGTATGGAGGCTATGGAAACAAATTGTAGTCTAGGTGAATGGCAAGTCACTTGACTTTTCATTTATCATTTGTGAAATGAGCATAATACCTGCCTTGTCAGGACTTTAAAGTATTAAGTTTTGTTTAACCATGTAGTGATAGAAGCTGCAATTCCAGTGATTAATGTTTGACTATGAGTGACTCATGCTTATTTTTTTTAAATGATAAATTACAAGGTTTTTTATTTATAGTACTTTAATGCTGACTGAGCATATACAGAGTACTTAAAATAAAAAAGACAAATTGCTTTCAGCTTGCACAGAAGATGGGATTTCCACCTAATGTTGTGGATTCTGCAGCAGAAAACATGGTCAAGCTTTATAATCTGTTTCTGAAATACGATGCAACTATGGTAGAAATAAATCCAATGGTAGAAGATTCAGATGGCGCTGGTAAAGTATCTTCTTTTATCAAACATTGATTATGCATTTATGTCTCTGTCACATGCTTCCCTAAGGAAGTTGAACTCATAAGGAAGTAAACTCATTCCTATGTAGAAGCTTATTTTATAATGAATTGAAAGTGAATAAATCTAAGAGAAACCCATTAAAATAAACACTGTATACACACACACAGATCAGAGTTCTTTGTTTAATATGTTAACCATCATCCACATGTGGCTATTTTAATTAAAATTATATAAGATTTAAAAATTCACTTTCTTAGTCACATTAGTCATATTTGAAGTGTTCAGTAACTAAACTGGGTAGCATATATAGAGAACATTTCCATCATTGCAGAAAGTTTTATTAGGCAATGCTGGGTTAGAATATTAAGTGTGGTGGTAGTAAATAGCTTTAGTTTGGGGGAATTAGCCATCTGGGTCTCCGTGAGATTTATACTTCAGAGATGATGGATCTTTGCTGTTCAAAAGGATATGTTCAGATGCTGGAGTAGTATTTTTAGCTACTAGAGAAATAAGATTAGCTTGTCACTTTGATGGCTTTTCTCTTGCATATGCTTAAAAGGTAAATCAGATTTGAATCATCATCCCTTCCATGTGTAGTTTTTTTTTTTTAAATATGTTGCTCTATTCTAAATTTTTCTTATTATTTTATATTATTTGTTTCTGCTTTAATTTATTGTTCATTTCATGTTTCTTTGGGCAATTCTAATCTTCTTAAGCATTTGTAGCCTGTTTTCCACTTTTATATTTCTAATAAGTTCTGTTCTGTATCAAAGAAATCAACTTTCAGTTGGTCATAATATGATAGTATAAATAATGAGTAAATTCTGTTGTGATAATATAGTCTATAAAACTGACCATAATTAAACTTTTTGAAGAGTGTGGTATAAGACACATTCTAAAAATGCATTCAGTGAAGAATTACCTGTGTAAAACACATTTCTTACCATTTTCCTGATTATGTAACTTTAGAGAGACCAATTAACATTGAAAGCAAGCCCACTGAATACTTTACAACTGTGAAATTCAGTAGTCACATAAGGAATGTTTTTGTCCTCTTAATAACTATTTTTTCCATGTATCCAGGTTTTTTCCTTTTTCTAGTACACATTTATATATGTTAAGAGGTAATTTTTTCCCTAATACAGGAATATGTTTATTA
This sequence comes from Marmota flaviventris, assembly GCF_047511675.1. Taxonomy (NCBI): domain Eukaryota; kingdom Metazoa; phylum Chordata; class Mammalia; order Rodentia; family Sciuridae; genus Marmota; species Marmota flaviventris. The sequence goes on along the minus strand of NC_092501.1, from coordinate 128,037,867 downwards.
TAGAAAATTTTCAAAATGCAGATATAGGTATAAAGAAATATAGGTATTAAAAAAACCCTTATTTTTTTTAGAGAGAGAGAGAGAGAGAGAGAGAGAGGGAGAAAGAGAGAATTTTTTAATATTTATTTTTTAGTTTTCGGCGGACCCAACACCTTTGTTGGTATATGGTGCTGAGGATAGAACCCGGGCCACACGCATGCCAGGCGAGCGCGCTACCGCTTGAGCCACATCCCCAGCCCTAAAAAAACCCTTATAATTATAGTATCCAATACCCTTTAAAGATGCATGTAATTAATTTCATCTTTTTCTGTAATTGAAATCATACTGTCTATTCAGTTTGTAGTCTTCGCCTTTTTAATTTAAAACTATATGTAGACTTCTTTTCATGTTAAATATTTTAAAAAGGTAATTTTTAAAGACTTGTATTTATATGTCTTTAAATGCAACTCTGATTTTCTTTCATATAAATTCTTTTTTAAAAATATTTATTTTTTAGGTTTTTTTTTTTTAGGTGGACATAATCTCTTTATTTTTATGTGGTGCTGAGATTCGAACCCAGTGCCTCACGCATGCTAGGCGAGCGCGCTACCACTTGAGCCACATCCCCAGCCCCTCATATAAATTCTTAGAAGCAAGATTTTTGGATCAAAGAGTAGTTGTATTTTTAATATATGTTTAATTTTTGTGTCAGACTTATAACATTTTAGATATATTTTACCAGGTAGTTTTTTCTTCTTTCCCCTTCCCTTCGCTTGTTGTTGTAATATATACCCAGAGTGTCTGTCTTGTTGCATACTCTGCCAGACATTGAGTTTAATCTCCATCAAACTGATAATGAAGAAAGGGTGACTTGTTTGGGTGGTTTTTTGTTTGTTTGTTTAGTTCTTCCATTTTAGGATGTTGAGACTTTTTCATTGAACTCTTTTCCTTCTGTGAATTTTCTGTTGATATCCTTAGCTACATGTTTTAGTTCCCTGTGGTTGTTGTAACGTCACTTAAAACAACAAATTTTTTCTCTCGCAGTTCTGGAGGCCAGAAGTCAAAACTTGGTATGACATGAATTCAAAGTATCACTGTCTGGAGGCACTAGGGAAAGAATCTGTTCCTTGCTCCTTCCAGCTTCTGGTGGCATTCCTTTGCCCTGGTCTCTTCATTTCAGTCTCTGCCTCTGTCTTACAAGGATATCTGTGATGCCTTTTAGAGCCCTCTTAGATAATCCAGGGAAATCTCCTCTTCTCAAAATCCTATTTTAATCAGATCTGTAGAAATGTTGCCTTATATATAAAGTAACAATCACAGGTTCAATGATTAGGACCTGGAATCTTTGGATGGTCATTATGTAGCTTCCTATAGTAAACACACACACACACACACACACACACACACACACACAAAACATGGATAGTTTTTCTCATTAATATCATGAGGTGGTTATTTCTTTTTTATTTTAATTTATTTATATGATTAAAAAAATACATATAATGAATTTCTGCCCATCTTATTCCTTTACTGGGAAATTTTGTCTTTCCATCCTTATTTACTTCCATTCTCTTTGTCCACCTCCCTGCCTTTTTTTGTTTGTTTGTTTCTTGTTTATTTTTACCTAGTGTTTATTTTAGCAAGTACAGAAAAGCTTGCAAACTATACAATTTGCATCTTGCTTTATTTACCTAATGACAGATTCTGGTGATTTTCCCATGTGAATGGGCTTTTATTTATTAAGACTTATACTTGTTGTCTGGCACATGGCATGAATATTTTTTTTTCCTAGTTTGTCCTTTGTTGTTTAATATTGCTTGCTTTTTTTTGGGGGGGTGGAGTACATATTAAACCTTTTTGTTTTGCATATAATCAGATCTCACTTTGACTTCCATTAGTTTATCATGCTGTTATTTTTTCCTAAGATCAGCAACTGTTCATCCTCAATGTGTGTGTTTTTGTTTAAGACTTTAACTAGATTTAAAGATTTCACTTTAGCATTACTTCTTTTTTCTAACAGCCAGCTTTTAAAATTATTGTCAAATAAAGTGTTAAACACAGTATACTTTCCCAACTGATTTTTGCTGCCCTCTCCCTTCATTTTCAAGTATTATTTCACAGATCTGATTGTTTTTGTACGGTAATTTCCTTTAGAAATTATCTTTGACAACACAGATGAACCTCTAGTACATTCTATTAAGTGAAATAAGTCAGACACAGAAAGACAGTATTGCATGATTTTACTTACATATGGAACTTTCAAAATGTTGAGCTTATAGAAAAAGAGAGGGATGGTTACCAGGGTCAGGGGATGGGGAAAATTGGGAGATGCTGGTTAAATAGTACAGACTTTTAGTTTTAAAATGAATAAATTTGGAGCCTAATGTACAGCATAATAACTATAGTTAATAATAATGCATACTCAAAATTTGCTTAGATACTAGATCTTAAGTATTCTTATCACACACAAAAATGTGTGTGTGAATTGTTGGATATATTTATTAGCTTGATTGTGGTAATCATTTCACAGTGTATACAAATATCAAAATATCATGTGTATACCTTATATATGTACAATTTTTATTTGTCAGTTATACTTCCATAAAGCTGGAAAAGATAAACCCCTATTCCCCTCAAAACCAACCCAACAAAAAAATATTTAAAGAGGGCCAGGTTTTATTTATTTTTCTAGATTTATAGGTCAATAACTTCTAGAAAAATAGATGAAAACTGCATGAAACCAAGTAATGTCACCCAAGGAAAATACACCAGTATTTTCATGTGAGCTTGTACACATGCAGAAACTCTTGAAACCTGTAGTCCTATATAATTGTTTCTTGATGTGAAATTACTAATCCATTGTGTTTAGTCTTTCTGATTCTAAAACAAAATTCCTGACACTGAGTAATAATGTATAAAGAAGAGAAGTTTGCTTAGTTCACAGTTTTAAATGCTAAAAGTCCAGAACCATATCTATATGGTATTTTCTTTTAGAGACCTTTATGACGATGGTGGGAGTGCATTTATAAAAGTTCACATGGCAGGATAGGAAACCAGAGGGATTCAGGGGCCAAACTTTTTTTATTATATTTCACTTTCAGAGGTACTAACTAGTGTTCCATGAGAACTATGTTAATTAATTGTTCATCCCGTTGGAGGTCACTGCCACCAGTGACCTAACTAAATTTGATTAGACACCACCTTTTAAAGGTTCTGTCACTATCTCAGCACTACCACACTGCAGACCAAGCCTCTAGGATGTGAGCCTTTTGAAGACATATTCAAACCATATTCGAATTTTAACATTCCTATGCCTAAGTAACTTTCAAAATCCTTTGATTAGAGAGTGATGTATTGGCAGTGTTTGTATAGGAAGAGATTAAAGGTAGGGGTAAGTTGTAGCTGTAGTCTTAGTAGAAGGTCCAAAGACAGTGGAAATGGAAAAGGAAGGACTTGAACAGATGAGTCCAAACTACATTTTTTCCAGTACCTTTTTTATTTATTTTCAATTGAAACTTTAGACCAATGTAGACTATGTAATTATAAAGAGTACAAATTTGTAGATTTCTTTTATAAGATACATATTTGATTTCAAAAGTAATAATTAAAAATTTAGATATTTGTCTCCTTTTGTACTGTTGCCATATGACAAGATTAAATATAAATTTGAAGGACATTTTCATAATCTTCCTTAAAATAATTGTTTAAGGACATTTTGAAATACTAAATTTGCAATTACTTCTTTTGTATACCTTTTTTTTAAAAAAAAAATCATATCTTAATTTGTACTGGTTTAGTTTAAATAATAGTAAGATAGGAACTTATTGACTCTTTCCCAGTAATGCTCTAAAACACAGGATAATATTAAAAATACTATATTTGAATAGAATTGCTTAAATAGCTTATCACACCATTGGGATCTCTGAAAAGTCCTCCGTGATTACCCTCCTTTCTCTCCCATAATTTTAATCAAACTGGATCTGACAACTGAATTACAGAATTAGATAGACTTACTCTACCTACTGTAGACCATAATAGGGTAGTCTTTTCTGGGAAAGAATCTGCAGGAAATAAGAGCGGTAGATGGGAAGCTCACTCTCTGTGTGGTTTTATAATATCCAGATTTAGCAGGTAGGTAATCCACATCCACTCTTCTGAGAAGAAGTGAGTATACAGAGAATCCAGAGTTGCTTTACCACTGAGCGACATTCTCAGCCCTTTTTATTTTATTTGAGATGGGGACTTCCTAAGTTGCCTAGGCTGGCCTTGAACTTATGATCCTCCTGTCTCAGCCTTCTGAGCACCTGGGACTACAGGCATGTGCCACTGTGTCTGGCCTAACTTTTAATTTTGAGATAAATATAAACCAATAGGAAATTGCATAAACTCTTCCTTTGTCCTTTTGACTTGCCCCTATTGTTCTTTGAGTACTTCTCTACTTTTTGTGCAACAAGATATTTCACGGTTTCAATATTTACTTTCCTTTTAATAACTCTGGAATCATCCTTTTCTCGAAAGAGCCCTGGTTCCTTTTTGTGGAAAAGTATATTTAGGCACCAAGAAGTACACGCTATCTATACTTATTGCTGTTAATGTGTCATGGCTAGGGCTTCTAAGCAGAGCCAAAAGGTAGGTAGGTGTGTGTGTGTGAGAGAGAGAGAGAGACATAAAAGACATGTTTATGTCTATCTCCTTTTTAAAAGCTACAGTTGTGCGTGTGTGTGTTGTGTGTGTGCGTGTGTGTGTGTGTGGTTGTGGAGATTAAACCCTGGGGTGCTTTACCCACTGAGTTACATTCTAGCCCTATCATCTGTCTATCTATCTATGAATGACAGAATTTTGCTTAGTTGCTAAGGGTCTTGCCAAGTTGCTGAAGCTGACCTTAAGCGTGTGATCCTCTTGAATCAGCCTCCCAAGTAGTTGGGATTATAGGCATGCACCACCACCTCAGGCCAAAATATCTGAAATTTATACTGATATCTCTAATTCTAATCTAATTCCTAGAGGTTCATTCTAGTTCTGCCATTTTTGATATTTGACATTCTGTTATACAACATTTATAAAACTGACTTTCATTATCTTCATTTGCTTATCTACTTCTGGTCTTTTTTCCTACCACAGAGTATTAGTCTTTGCATTATTGACATTTTGGGATAGATTATTTTTTGTTAGGGAGGGCTATTCTATGCATTTTAGGATATTTAACAGGATGTTTACTCAATGGCACTTAAGACATTTATAGATGTCCCCTGTGAGTCAGAATTGCTCCTGATTGTGAGAACCACTGCTATGATCTGAGTTTTCACATGAGCCTGAAGAATTTCCTGTAAGCATTTCTCTTAATGTAAATCTGCTAGTGATGGATTTTGTTTCTGTTTACTTGAAAGTGTTTTTACTTTGCCTTTCTTTTAAAGCATATTTTGAGTGAATATAGAATTCTAGCTTGATGTATTTTTCTTTCACCCTTTTTCTCCTCCATTCTTCTCCCTTTGCCTTCCAGTTTCATATAGACTTCTTGATACTATGCAATAGGTCACCAAGGTATGTTTTTTCCCCCTTCTTCAGATAGAACAACTTCTCTACATTCACTGACCCATTACAAATCTGTTAAGGCTATCCAATGAATTTTTCACTTCAAGATATTGTACTTTTTAGTTCTAGATTTTCCATTTGGTTTTCTGCTGAGATTTTTCTGACCATGTTTTCCCTTAAATCCTAAACATGTAAAATAATTATTTTGTAGTCCTGATAATTTCAAATCTGGGTCATCATGAGTTTGGTTTCATATGACTGCTTTTAATTATATATTGTATGCTTGGGGAGAAATGGATTCTGTCATCTTCCTCTGAAAGAATATTGATTTTTTTTTCTATTGTTGGCTATTAACTGGACTCAAAACTATCTCCAGTGTTGTGTGGCAATTGAAACTGTTCATGTCTTCAGCCATCTGTCGTTCAGGAACTGCAGAGAATATTGTAATTAAAAAGGAAATGAGGGCTGGGGTTGTGGCTTAGTGGTAGACATCTACCTTACACATGTGAGGCCCTGGGTTCGATCCTCAGCACCACATAAAGATAAATAAATAAAGGTATTGTGTCCATCTACAACTTAAAAAAAAAAAAAAGGGGAATGAGGAAAGGTCAGAGTACTTACTGAAAAATGAAATTAGAGGAGTGACCTTCAGGAGAGCCATTTTGATTGTGTGCTGGAAGTAAAAGCTAATAGGAGTGGGTATGAGAGAGAATGGCAAGAGAGGATTTTGGTATAAGAAGTCTCAGCACAGGAGTTGGTAGTTTATAAGTATTTGAGATTATATGGGCCACATATGATTTTGCATTCTATTATTTTTCCCCTTACTTTTGTTTTCCTTCCTTTCCACCTCTTTTTTCTTTATAATCCTTTAAAAATATAAGTCCTATTCTTATTTCATAGGCCATAATAAAAACAGGCACAGGTCTAATCTGGCCCATGGGCTATAGTTTGTTGACCCCTCTTTTAAAAAGGTAAGTTTTCTAAGGAGTTCTGCTCTTTAGGAAGCAAAGAAGAAGGGGAAGGTAGAGTTGGGTAATATTTTTTCTTTATATTAAGGTGGAGAAATAATAGTATTTTTACAAGTCGGAGGGATTTAACCACTAGAAAAGTGGAGAGAGGGGAGTCTGTACTGCCCCCCTGGTACTGAGGATTGAACCCAGGTGTACTTAACTGCTACCACATTCCCATCTCTTTTTTGTTGTTGTTGTTTATTAAGAAGGTATGATTGAGTTGCTTAGGGCCTCGTGAAATTTCTGAGGCTGACCTTGAACTCACAATCCTCCTGTCTCAGCCTCAAAAGCCACTGGGATTATAGGCATGCACCACCTCTCTCATGGTGAGGGAGGGGATTTTTAATTGGCAAAGATAGAATTGCTAGAACAGAGTACCTGAGTGATGAGAGGCGATATATGATATGGGGCCCAAGTGAAGGGGTAGCTAAGAACATGGGTAGTAAATCCTGAAAAGTTTTAAAAAATTTTAAATGTTTTGGAGATTTTTAAAAAATTATTTGCATCTTTATCTAGTGCCCAGGATATAGAAACAGCAACTGTGGAGCATGATGTAGTGGCACATGACTATAATCCCAACAATTTGGGAGGCTGAGGGTTGAGGATTGAAAATTCGAGGCCACACTCAGCAATTTAGCAAAACCCTAAGGAACTTAGCAAGACACTGTCTCAAAATAAAAAATAATTTAAAAAGCGGGGAGGGTAGCGCTGGTGATGTGGCTCAAGGTTGCATTAAGCACCCTTTGGTTTAATCCCCAGTACCAAAAAAAAAAAAAAAAAAATTCATTGTGAACATAAATTGAAATACTTAAGAAGCTAAATTACAAGTGCTTTCTCCCTAAACAATGTTATTGGATAGTTCATTGTGTCTTGACATTAATTGTTTTCTTTTTTTTCCCCTTCAAAGTGTTATGTATGGACGCAAAGATCAATTTTGATTCTAATTCAGCCTATCGCCAAAAGAAAATCTTTGACCTTCGGGACTGGACCCAAGAAGATGAGAGGGACAAAGATGCAGCTAAGGCAGATCTCAACTATATTGGCCTTGATGGAAATATAGGCTGTCTAGGTATCATGAGTGTTTATGTTGGAGTTGGTCTTGCTAATCTTAATTTGTTTTCCCTGTGTTTGTTGCTTATACAAATCTTTTTTCCTCTTAATAGTAAATGGTGCTGGTTTGGCTATGGCCACAATGGATATAATAAAACTTCATGGAGGGACTCCAGCCAACTTTCTTGATGTTGGTGGTGGCGCCACGGTTCATCAAGTAACAGAGGCATTTAAGCTTATCACTTCAGATAAAAAGGTAAGCGCAGGGCTTATGTTTTAGAATTTGAATTGTGAGAAGTAACTTGATTAATTATTAGATGTTATCATTGTGATAGTTGGGCTAAAATTCGAAAGACCTCAACAGTTTGGAAAAAGGAATTGAAATTAGTGCAATAAAAGAGAACTTTTGGCAAAGTTGCCCAGTTAGCTTTGTGATTTAGCAAACCAGGTGAAGAATTACTAGGTGATATTATAAGTGGTGATGATGATCTGGCATGGGAGCTTTCCATATAGGAGATAATTTCATAATTCCTATTTGTTTTCTTCTGTAACTCCCATTTAGTTGACCATGAAAGCCCAGGAATTATAAAAATATATAAAGCTACAAAGAAGAAAGTTTAAAAAAAAATCACCTTTGGTCTGGCATTGTAGCTCAGAGGTAGAGCATTTGCCTCGTACGTGTGAGGCACTGGGTTCAGTTCCCAGCACCACATATAAATAAGCAAATAAATAAAGGTCCATCAATAACTAAAAAAATATTTTAAAAAATCATCTTTAATTCTATCTAGAGATAACTTTAATTATTATTGATTTGATGTTTTCTTTAAGGCTTGTTAATAGATATGTATTTCACACACAAACACATCACATATTACTTTATAAACAACTATCATAAGGTATAATTCACATAGTACACAGTTTACACATTTGTATGTTTGTTTGTTTTTGTGGTACTGAGGATTTAACCCAGGATATTTTATCACTGAGGTACATCTCCAACCCTTTTTATTTTTTATTTTGAGACAAGATCTCACTGAGGCTGACCTTGAATTTGTGATCCTCCTTTCTCATCCTCCTAAGTCCCCGGGATTACCAGCATGTACCACCATGCGCAACTTGTATATATCTTTTAATACATATACACACACACACGTATCTATATATACACACGCATATATATATATATATATAGAGAGAGAGAGAGAGAGAGAGAGAGAGTGTCTTTATTTTTATTACTAACATATCTTGAACACTTTTTGCAATTCACTAATGTATTTTCCAAAACTTATTTTGATGTCTGTATCTGTCTTATAGATGTGCCATTATTTACAATTATGCATTTATAAACAATTATTGAAATAAAAGGGATATGAAGCATCATAATCTAGAAGACACATATATTGTTACCCATCAGATATTTGTTAAGGAGTATATCTATTGTGTGACCAGTGTGAATTTTGTAAGGAAAATTATATGCTAAAAGTGGGACAGATGTTTATGGAGAGAGTTGAAGTCATGAGGCAGACTGCTGAAAGAATTGCAGATGAATCATTGTTGATTCTTCAGGTAATGCTAGTGTTTCAGGGTTTATTCATTTTTAAACATTTTTGCTTTTACTTGAAGTTGGGATGGATAAAGTTGGCTAGAATTGTTCAAAGATGTAGTGTTTGAACTGGGTCAGTGAAGGAAATGGTGTGACAGTATTGATCAGGCAGGGGACAGTGTCATTGAATGACTGCTTTATAGGATACATGCTCTAGAGTGAAGAAAGGTCAGTTGAGAGCTGGTAGACCAGGAGATTGGAAAGGTATTGAGGGGCTAGAGAAAGAATTTTAAGAAGAAAAGATTGGGTTTGATGGAGTTAGAGGGGAAAGTCACTACAGGTGAAAGTGGAGGACATTAAGCAGAGAGTGAGATTTACACATTTGATATTCTGGAGATGTTCATTTTGGTCAAGTCTAGAATTAATCCCTGGTAGTATTTAGCAAGTAGAAATGGACTGAGGTAAAAGTGGCGTGGTAGAGATCCAATAACTTTTAAACTCAGAGTATTAGATGATGTTTTATGATGAATATTGATGCTATCCAGAATGAAATGGGAAGGAATAAGAAAGGAGCCAAAGTCCACTACAAGTTCTAGTCTATTGGAAATTCTAGAGCTCATTTTCTGAAGGTCTAGAAATAATAGCGGCAAAGAAAAGGAAAGTGTAATATAGGTCATTGTGTCTCATTGATTTTCACAACATGACAATCATAGAAAATATTTCAGTGGGTCCTAGAGATTGGGAAGGTTGCTAATAGTAGAATCCTTTGGCCTAAATTCTTCAGCTGTCCCAGAGCCTTCCTAGCAGCCATAAAGTTGAGGGAAACAGTATTTTGACATATCTGTAACACATTTGTATTTACCACTTGAGAGGCTCAGTAATTGAACTAAACCTCTTTAAAAATTTTTTTGGGGAAGTGGTGGAGCAGAAGAACACTGATTCAGAAGTATCAGTTTGATGGTGAAAGAATGTTGACCCAAATAGGCCCCGAGGTTTAGAGCTTTAGTGTAGCCAAGAGTGGGCATACAGAAGTTGTGATTCTGATGGGCAGTGAAGAGATGATAGGTAATGGACTCTAATGGAGATCATGCATGTTGGTGAATGGTTATATTTAATAGGAAAAAGTAAGTGAAACTAGGGAGATACAGTAGAAAAGAGAATATAAACCAGGTGTTGAAATTACCCAAGAAAGTGGAAATAAGTTCTGGTGGGCAGTGGACTAAGAGCTAGAAGATGAAATAGTGGTTTGGTATGAAAATATTTCCATGGAATAAATTTTTATAAGGCACAGAACCTAGTATTTTCTTGTGAGGCAAGGACAAATACTTAGTCCTTTAAATTTTTTTTTTTTTGGGGGGCGGGTATCGGGGATTGAATTCAGGGGCACTCAGCCACCAAGCCACATCCCCAGCCCTATTTTGTATTTTATTTAGAGATAGGGTCTTACTGAGTTGCTTATCACCTTGCTTTTGCTGAGGCTGACTTTGAATTCACGGTCCTCCTATCTCAGCCTCCTGAGCTGTTGGGAGTACAGGTGTGTGCCATTATGCCTGGCTCCTTTAAATTTTTAATCTACTAAAAACACTTTATTACAGGTACAGGCCATTCTGGTCAACATTTTTGGAGGAATCATGCGATGTGATGTCATTGCACAGGGTATTGTCATGGCAGTAAAAGATTTAGAAATTAAAATACCTGTTGTGGTACGGTTACAAGGTGAGTATTAATGATATTTGATAATTATTTTTCCTAATTGCTAAGAAATTCATAATTCCAAGGAGTTCATTTCATTACAGTTTACAAATAGTCGTGTCTTTTAGGTGAAAGCATTATATAATATGAAATTCAAAAGCTATGTTTTAAAAACAATTTGTACATTTGGGCCAAAATGTTTATAGTTTTAATTAATGTAATTTATATATTTTTTATTGTGATTTATCTGGAATTCTGACTTGCCTTAATTACCATGAACATGGTGAGGCGAAATATTTTATGAGATAATTCCAGGCTTTTGTAGTGTTTTCTTTGATTTATGATAAATGATGGAAGTATTTGTATGTTGAAGTTTCATACTTATTACTTGCTGTAGCAGAGATTTTAAATGCTTTTGTGTATATATTTAAAACAATATTTATTTATATTTGCAAAAATCATTTTTAGGTACACGAGTTGATGATGCTAAGGCACTGATAGCAGACAGTGGACTTAAAATCCTTGCTTGTGATGACTTGGATGAAGCTGCTAGAATGGTAAATGGGCTTTGTTGATCCAAGGACAAATTTTTAGTGTGTAAAGAATTTATAAGCCCTTTGATTCTAAAATGGACCAGCTAATTGTTAATATTACTAATAATTATTGCTTCAGCTTAATATTATATAATGAACTGTTAAAATTATTCATATTGGTTAAAAATGGTAAGGCAAATTTTATTCAGGAGTATTACAATAAATACAGAGACTGATGAGATGAAGTTTTGCAGGGGGAAATAAAGATGGTGCTCAACTCCAGACACAACAAGAAAAAGTGAGAATTTATAACCAAGGAGTAGGGTGGGGGTCAGTAGATGGAAAATTACTTAAACATTATGGGTAAGGTTGAATTTTGGCTAAACTGTTACTCAGATTGGACAATGCAGAGTCAGACATGGAAGTCCAAAAGTCAGTGCCCAGCTAAAAAGGGTTTGGAGGAGCCTATGAGAATTTGCTGAAGAAGAGTATCTTTCTCAGAACCTCTTGTACCTATGATCCATCTTAGACAATAATTCATGCCCAGTATGATCTCATCTGTATTCTTTCCTACTTTTCCCCCTACCATGATAATTTTGAAGTAAGTCCCACATGTTTTATCATTTTATCTCGTATCTGTAAAAGATAAAATGTTGGTCATGATATAAAAGAATTACTGTTATTTGTTTTAAGGAGAATAATGGTATTAGGGTTATATTTTATTAAAAAGAATCTAGTCAGTATTGCAATTTCTCTGGTTATCTTATTTTTTTGTCCACATTCTTTGTCAGAATTGGATCAAAATAAGTCTCTCATTGCAGTTGGTTAATAAGTCATTACATTTCTTTCTTTCTTTTTTTTTGGTGTTGGAGATTTAACCTAGGGGCATTTTGCCACTGAGCCACATCCTCAGCCCTTTTTGTTTTTTATTTTTATTTTTTTAAATATTTATTTATTTAGTTTTAGGTGGACACAATATTTTATTTTTATGTGGTGCTAAGTATTGAACCCAGGGCCTCACGTGGGCTAGGCGAGCACTCTACCACTGAGCTACAACCCCAGCCCTTGTTTTTTATTTTGAGACAGAGTTTTAACTGAGTTGCTTAGCTAGTCTTAAACTTGAGATCTCCCCTGTCTCAGCCTCCTGAGCTGCTGGGATTATAGGCCTGTGCTACCATGCCCAGCTACATTTCTTAATCTATAGGTCCTTCCCTCCTTTTAAAATTCTTCTCCAGCATACTTGTCAGAAAATTCATGTCGATGATCCTGTAGAGTTTTCCATAATCTCAATTTTAATGGTTGCATTCCTGGGTGTCATGCATTTAGCATGTTACTCTGCCTCCTGTATCTCCTCTAAACTGGTAGTTCAATCTATAATATTGGCCATGTTTGTATTAGACTAGGGGGAGTAGGAAACACTAATATTTTATAGTTGGTTGGTATTTTTCAATTCCATAGGAGGTATATAATGTATAATTATTTCTCTTTTAGTGGTGTTAGCAGCCACTGATGATCATACTTTAGAGCCAGTATTTTGTTTTTCGTTGCAAGGCAGTGATAGTCTAATTATCATTCTTCTTTTAGAATGTGCCTAAAAAGTTAAACTTTCTTAGATAAACTGTTTGTTACCATGAAGTGCTTTTTTTTTTTTTTTTAATAGAAAATTCATGATAATTACTTGAATCTTTGCCTTTATTGGCCAGGTTTCAAAATAGTGGTTTTGCTCCATTATATCATATAAAGGTGACCCAGCTCTTTTAGTTTTTACTTTTTGTATTTTGTTTGTTTTTTGTTTTCATGTGTTCATTTCCATTCTGGTGGCAGACCATGTTGTCATGGATTAATATATTACGTGAGGTTGATAAATTTCATTTATTGTTATTGATGCAAATTGTCTTTTTTTGGTCAGTGGGAACCTCTTCAGGTTGGTACCTCAGTCCTTCTAACATACTCTCTGATATGCTTTCTGGTATGATGAGATGTTTCAGGTTCATCTTTGTATTATTGGTTCAGGCCTACAATGAGCCAGATGTAGAGACCGCAATTCAACTTAATGAGTATTCATGTCTACTTAGTTTAGTTATTGTTTCAGGGTTTTTTAAGCCTAGGAAACATTTTTTAAGGAGATAGATTCTCACGTAAGTTCATGCTAATATTTCCAAAGCAAATGTAGGAAGACAGGTTTTTGTCTGACATGTGTTTCTCCTATGCCATACCATAATCATTATTCAATTGCTTTGTCTCTCAGCACAGATATGACAGTTTTACAATAGAAATATCAAAGTACGTTTTAATTTTATCTGAGGTTCTTTGTGTCTTTTAGGGTATTTCTCACAACTCTATTGGATTTTTAAATTCATGTGGAATAGTTCTCTGTGTGTTTTGCCTCAGCTTGATCTAGTTAATTTTATTTTTAAAGGTTGCATTAAAAAATAAAACCTTTGTTTTATGTAAATATTTACATGAATCCATGTTTAGAGAATTTAGCTTATTATATCTTTTCATATTTTCCTTTTTTCACAGGTGTGTAACCATTGGTTTTGGGTTTTTTTTTTTTTTTTTTTTTGGTACCAGGGATTGAACCTAGGAGCACTTAAGCACTGAGCCACATCCCTAGCTCTTGAGACAGGGCTCTGCTAAGTCACTGAGGCTGATCTCAAAGTTGTGATCCTCCTGAGTTGCTGGGATTACAGGCATGAGCTGTCCAGCATTGTTTTTTAAAAATAGTTTTTGGTTTGTCCTGTAGTTATTTTTATACCTAAGGAAATTTTAAGTGTGTATATGCATGTTTGTGCATGTATGTATGTGTGGATGGGCATAGATGAGAAGCCCTTACCTTCAGTGAATGGTAGCACATACTTTACTTTTGCTTACCAACAATATATCTTGGAGAACATTTACAGCAAATACAGGGATGTTTCTAGATGGCACCTTTTGACTTTCTTCTATTTTCGTGGATATTTTATTGAGTCGTCTTTAGGGCTCTGTGGTTTAATCAATAATAGACTCTTGAGACTTGCTGAATTAATGTGTCACTTCACAAGAATAATAATGTTTTATGTCCTCCTTTGGGAAAGTTACCTATTACCAAATAAAATTTGGAATTTATATTCAATCCTGAGTTAAAATTAAAGATTATGAGTAAGAGAATGGTAGGGGGAAAGTGTTTCAGAAAGCTTGTTTTTTGACATCAAGGTATGAGATAAGTTGGAGAAGACACGAGGGGGATAGTAGGATTTTGTTTAGTATAATAATTAGATACAAAGTAAGGCAAAGGTAAGGAATAGATTACAATTTCTGAAAACATGTGTTTGCAATGAAATCCTGAATTTTGAAAAGCTAGGTGGCCTTGGAAAGAAAGGAAAAAAATCAGTAGGACCTTAATTAATTAGATAGACTACACGAGATGAAAATTGCACAGTTGATTTAAGTTGTAATTGCAGGTTTTTAGTGACTGGGGGCTTTTGTATTTTATTTTGTTTTTAAAAGTAACACTGAAATGTTTCTTACTTATAGAAGTCATGTCAATAATAAATGTGATGATGATGATAATAGCAACTGCTACCTGCTATCATTTTTTGAGTATTTATGTACATGCAATAGGTTATTTTTTTCTAGGATTTAATATAAGTTTGGTGATAAAATTTTCATTTTTATAGACTAGTAAGTTAACCTATTCAGAGTCATATGTCATAATCATCAGAATGGTGATTTGAATCCAAGATGTCTATCTTTAAACTCTTTTTCTTGCAAATGGGGATCAAATCCTTGTGCATGGTGGGCAAGTGTTCTACCACTGAGTATACGTAAGCCTCCAATCCTTTTTTTTTTGTAAATACTCTGTGGGAAAGAGAGAAGCTAAATCATTTTTTGATTTAAATATGTTTAATTTGTGATATTTTATATGGAAATAGATAGATATTCTCAGATTGTAGAGGGCACTGGTATTTTACATAGAAATTGCTAATTTACTGATAGAAAGTAAAATACTCCTTTATTTGAACTCCTACCCAATAAGCTAAGATTGTACACATTTTTCAAAATAAATTTTTATTTAGATGGGCTTTGAATTGTGGGGTATCCAACAAAGACACTTACTGTTCTTTAAGATAAAATTTAAAAAGATATATGCATACTTAATTATCTACATATCTATCTTTATCAGAAAGTATTTATTTGCAGTATGGGTTATGGGGTGTATCAGACTTGACTGTCCTATTTTAGTGTCAGTTTCTTGTAAGAATGCAATGTGATTTATAAGAATGTCAGAATACCACTGATGTTTTAAATGGCAAAGATTGTGGATTAATTTACATTGAGCTATAGTTCTGAATTTACCCTTTTATGAAAATAGAGACAAAGATGCTCTGTTCTTTCTTTTCAGGTTGTAAAACTCTCTGAAATAGTGACCTTAGCCAAGCAAGCTCATGTGGATGTGAAATTTCAGTTGCCAATCTGATCTGAGATGCCAGCAGATGGGCTAAAGGTGTTAAAATGTGCTATAATGCTTAAAAATACTGTGTCCTATGTTATTGTTCTTTTTAGTATGTGGAGATTGTAATTGCCATGTAGGCACACAAAACTTTAAAAGCATTTGGTCTACATTTAATTCTGCTGTTCAGAATGGACTGCTTGCATAAAGAATGCATAATGCAGGTATCGAGTTTCTTTTGTTGGCAGCCATCTTTCTTCTACAGAATGTCACTTGGATTATGCCTGTTTATTGTTGTTGGATACAAAGTTCTTCCTGATAAGAGTCCTATAAAGAAAATAAATATGATGATAGAGCTTTATTCTTTAGCATTAAAATATATTATATCAAATAACTAGCTTCATTAGTAGAGCAGTATATTAAAACAATGTTTTATATAAGAAGTGTTTATCTTCAGCACCAAATACATAATAAATGTATCAATCACTATTTATAAACAGAGCTTTCAAACACTCCTCAGAATGTTGTTTTAAGTATTTCAGTGAAGTAACTTGTTAATTATTTGAACATTGTTTTAATTATTACAAAACAATGATGACTGCAAGTCTCTGTGATTCTGTGGTAAGAAACTTCTGTAGGTTTGTATCAAATAAAGGCATTTTTGCCAAGGACTTGGTAGATAAAATTTAAAATGTCAATTTAAGTTAATAAAAGTTTCTCAATGTGATTTGTATTAATGTTTGCTTTTGTTTTGGGGTTTTATTCTGTTTTTTAAAAAATTTTTATTTGAAGCAAACATAGTAGAAGATAATATGTTCCTCATTTCATTAAATAGGTCTAAGGAACCAATTTGTGGATCATATACATGACATGACAGTACATATTATAAAGCTATCTGCAGAGTTCACTGGAATTCTTCTATTTAGGTGTATGCCATATGATACATCTTCTAAAGGAAACACTGTCCTTTGTGCCCATATGTATGTATAGTTTTTATTTAATGCATAAAACAGTGTTATTATTTAACTAATACTACAAAAGAGAACTTCGCCTTATTTTGTTGTTCTTAAAGTGTGATTGGATGTTTGTACTATGAGAGAGAGAGAGTATCACAGAGTGACTATGAGCACAAATTTTGGCTTCACTACTTACTAGATAAGAGTTTGGTTAGGTGTGGTAATATTAGTGTACCTTAGTTTCCTTAGCTTCTTTCTCACCAATAGAACTACTTATAGGGGAAGAGAGAGAGAGAGAATAGTGAGGGAGAAGAAACACATGAGATAATTCATATAGAGAAAACAAAATATGGCCAGGTGCTACATGCCTATAATCCCAGAGGCTCTGGAGGCTGAGGCAGGAGGATCCCAAGTTCAAAGCTAGCTTCAGCAACTTAGTGAGATTCTGTCTCAAAAATAAAAAAATAAAAAGGGTTGGGGATGTGGCTTAGTGTTAAGTGCCTCTGGGTTCATTCCCTGGTGCCATTCTGACTGGCATGAAAGTTTCTTTATTTATCTACTGAAGGGCACAATTCAAAGCACATCTAAAAAAAAAAAAAGGAAGAAAAAATATTCATTTAAGCCAAATATATGTTTGACAGTTCAGTTGAAATATATGAAATATATCATGTTGTAGGAATGGAAAGTTGAATGGTTTATGCCATAAACCATTTAAAATTATGATAAAGCTATAACTAAAAGTCTAGTCCTTTAGCCTTAATTTTTAAAAACGAATACCAAAGAATGCTGGCCAGTGATTATCCCAGAAAACACTGACATTTGTATTAGTTGGGGTTTAGTCAGGAACTAAGAGCAATTCTTGGTATTCAGAGAGGGTATAATACAGAGTATTGGTAACACTAGTGTTTTGGTTATCTACTCTTGAACAACTGTCCCAAAAGTTAGTGATTTATTTAATTTCCTGGGGATCATAAATTTGGGAGCAGTGTAGCTGAGATGGTTCTGGTACTGCAGTCATTTGAAGATGTTAACCTGGAGAACCCACTTCCAAAATGGCTCACTCACATGGCTGATGGTTAGAGGTCTTGGTTTCTTACCATCTGGGCCTTTCCACAGTGCTGCTTTGGTGTCTGTAACATGACAGCTGCCTTCTCCCCAGCATGTAATCCAAAGGGACAAAGGGTAAGCCATAGCGCCTTTTATGGTCTAACCTCACTCTCACTTATGTCACAGTTTATTACAAATGAATTTCTAAGTCCAGCTCAAACAGGAAGAATTAAGCTCCACTTATTGAAGGGTGATGTCTAAAAGAAGTTGTAACATGTTTCAAAACCATCACAACTCATGTTGGCAAATTGAAGAAACAAATAGTAAATTCTGACTTAGCCTGGAAATTTTATAGCTACTGGAACTTATGTTTGAATCTAGGAACTTGGAATACTTCTGATGCTTGGGCAGTGCTGTAAAAACACAGTATTAGGGAAGGCAAGGAAGAATGTTTCAGGGACTGAGTGATCAATAGTGTCAAATAGCCAGATACTGTGATACATGCTTGTAATTCTAGGGACTGAGATGTGAGGATTATAAATTCAAGGACACCATAGCAATTTAGCAAGGCCTCAGGCAACTTAGACCTTGTCTCAAAAAGTGGGTGGTGGTGGTGGTGGTTTGCTGGGGATGTATCTCAGTGGTAAATTACCCCTGGGTTAAATCCCCACTACCCCCTCTCCAAAAAAAAAAAAAAAGTGTCAAATATAGATGTCAAGATTAAGAGTAAAAAGTTTGTAGTGAAATTGAAACAAGGTGTAACTAATCTTGGTAAGAATGATTATACTGAAACAATAGGGGAGAAAGTGTTGCATAGAATGAAAACTTGAAGCAACTACCTGGTAGTCTTTATTTTTTTATTATTCTAATTAGTTATACATGACAGCAGAATGCATTTCAATTCATAGTACACAAATGGAGCACAATTTTTCATTTCTCTGATTATACACAGAGTCACACCATTCATGTCATCATACAAGTACCTAGGGTAATGATGTCCATCTCATTCTACCATCTTTCCTATCCCCATTTCTCCTCCCTTCCTCTCTCTCCCCTTTGCCCTATCCAAAGTTCTTCCATTTCTCTCATGCTCCCCCACTCACCCTGTTATGGATCAGCATCTACTTATCAGAGAAAACATTCAGCATTTGTGTTTTGGGGATTGGCTTACTTCACTTAGCATAATGTTCTCCAACTCCATCCATTTACCTGTAAATGCCATGATTGTATTCTCTTTTAATGCTGAGTAATATTCAATTGTATATATATACTACATTTTCTTTATTCATCTACTGAAGGCATCTAGGTTGGTCCCACAATTTAGCTATTGTGAAATGTGCTGCTATAAACATTGATGTGGCTGCTTCACTATAGTATGCTGTCCTTTGGGCATAAATCGAGGAGTGAGATAGTTGAGTCAAATGGTGGTTCCATTCCAAGTTTTCTAAGGAATCTCCATACTGCTTTCCAGATTGGTTGCACCAATTTGCAGTTCCACCAGCAATTTAAGAGTGTGCCTTCCCCCCCCCCCCGCCCCCCACATCCTCGCCAACACTTATTGTTGTTTGTATTCTTGATAACTGCCATTCTGACTGGAGTGAATGAAATTTTATAGTAGCTTTGATTTGCATTTCTCTAATTGCTAGAGATGTTGCACATTTTTTCATATATTTGTTGATTGATTGAATATCATCATCTGAGAAGTATTTGTTCAGGTCCTTAGCCCATTTATTGATTGGGTTATTTGGTTTTTTTTTTTTTTTTTGGTGTTTTTTGAGTTCTTTATATATTCTGGAGATTAGTGCTCTGATGTGCGTGTGGTAAAGATTTGCTCCCATTCTGTAGGCTCTGTCTTCACCCCATTGGTTGTTTCTTTTGCTGAGAAGAAGCTTTTTAGTTTGAACTCATCCCATTTATTAATTCTTGATTTTATTTTTTACACTTTAAGAATCTTGTTAAGGAAGTCAGGTCCTAATCTAACATGATAAAGATTTGGGCCTACTTTTCCTTCTATTAGTTGCAGGGTCTCTGGTCTAATTCTTAGGTCCTTGATCCACTCTAAGTTGAGTTTTGGGCAGAGTAGCAGGGGCTTAATTTCAGTTTGCTGTATATGGATTTCCAGTTATCCCAGCACCATTTGTTAAAGAGGTTATCTTTTCTCCAATATATGTTTTTGTCTAGTATGAGATAACTGTATTTATGTGTTTGTCTTTCTGACCTCTATTCTGTACCATTGTTCTACAAGTCTATTTTGGTGCCAATACCATGCTGTTTTTGTTACTATTGCTCTGTAGTATAGTATAGTTTAAGGTCTGATATAGTGATGCTACCTGCTTCACTCTTATTGCTAAGGATTGCTTTGGCTATTCTGGGTCTCTCATTTTTCCAGATGAATTTCATGATTGCTTTTTCTAAAAATTCTATGAGGAATGTCATTGGGAATTTGATTGGAATTGCATTAAATCTGTATAGTGCTTTTGATATATGGTCACTTTAACAATATTCTGCCTATTAAAGAACAAGGGAGATCTTTCCATCTTCTAAGGTCTTCTTTAATTTCTTTCTTTAGTGTTCTGTAGTTTTCACTGTAGAGGTCTTTCACCTTTTTTGTTAGGTTGATTTCCAAGTATTTTATTCTTGTTTTTTTGAGCTGGTAGCTCTTTATATACCTGCTGCCCCTCCCCATCCTCTAAACACATTTGCCGCAGTCTGGCTGGGCACAATCAGGAGCCACTTGTCAAAAGAAACTAACTTTATTTTTAGAACCAAACACGCCAAACAAACAGCATCTCAGGAAAAACCCCTCAGAGCCTCAACTGCCACCACCGGCTTTTCACAAGCCTGTCTCTCCCCCCACAAGCTTCTCCCCACCTCCCACAATCCTCCTGCTCTTGAGGCCGATTGGCTGGGTCACGTGGGCAGAGCCAAAAAGTCCCCCAATGAGCAGCTCCGTGGTCTGAAAGGGCAGGGAAACAGTCCAATGAGCATCACCGCAGAGGAGCCAATCAGCTAGATGTTGCTGGGGCCGAGGAGCCAATCAGCTAGATGTTGCTGGGGCCGCTGTGAGCCAATCATCAGCCGGCAGCTGGATTGCTGGCAGCTGGAAGTTTGCTGGGGCCCCTTCGGCTGTGGCTCTCAACACACATTCCTCTTCAGTATTCTTCAGTATTCTTTCTTTTTCTCCCTCCCTCCCTTCCTTCCTTTTTCCCCTTCTTCTTCCCTCCTTTCCTTCTCTTTTCCTCCCTTCTTTTTTAATTTCTTTCCTTCTTTCCTCTCTTTCTTTTATTTCCTTCCTTCCTTCCTTCCTTCCATCCATCCATCCATCCATCCATCCATCCAGGAGCTCTTTACAACTAAGCTACATCACCAGCCCTTTTTGTGTTTTTATTTTTAGACAGGGGTCACTCAGTTACCTAGGGCCTCACTAAGTTGCTGAAGCTGGCCTTAAATTTGTCATCTTCCTGCCTTAGCCTCTGGGATTACAGGTGTGCACCACCCCTTCCAGCTCACTCTTCAGTATTCTTTATGCAGGTTGATATTTTTTCCCTATTACATTATTTAGTTCAGATGAAAAAAAACCTACTTTACATTTGAATTCTCTGATTCAACTATACAGACAACTATAACTTCAATAGAGACTGTAACCAGTTATGACCTTAAAAAGTTTTTAAAATTTTGTTGTGGATATTGAACCCAGGAACATACGTATGTATGCTAGGCAAGTGCTTGACTGCTGAGCTATACCTCCAGCCCTAACTTCAACTATTATATCGACTTAACAATTACAAAGCGTACGATACCAGGTTTGCTTGATTGTGATTTGTAGCAGGTACACATATTAAGGGGGGAAGTAAGCAAAATCAGAAGAGGCAACCAAACTTCACAAGTCCAGCAGGACATTGAAGCTGTTAACATTATGGTGATTAGTTTCTGTCTGGCAAATAATTCTATTTAAAGAAATTTTAAAATCACAAGTGTAAATGTTAGGTGGTGGGGCAAGTGTAGAGTGCTGTAATCAGAATTATACATGCATCCTGTGGAAAGTAAAGGGGTGAGAAAATTCCTGTGGCAAAATCAATTTTCAGATTTCTGCAATTTAATGTGCAGTGGTTAAAGACAAGATTTAGATGTTTGCCAAATGAAGAAAAGTACAAGATAGGTAAATCAGTTTTTGTTTAAAGTTGGATTTAAAATGAAGAGACAAAAGTAAAGCAATAAGAATACTATCATATCTGTTGCTGCTCTAGGTAAATTTTATAAGCCAGCTCCTCTCAACGTGAGAGGAAGTATTTATTTAAAAATTGGAAATTAGGGGCTGGGGTTGTGGCTCAGTGGTAGAGTGCTCACCTAGCACATGTGAGTCCTTGGATTCGATCCTCAGCACCACATAAAAATAAATTAATAAAAAATAGGTATTGTGTCCAACTACAACAAAAAATAAAATTAAAAAAGTGGAAATTTAAAAAAACTAATATTTCATTTTTAAATAAAATACAAAAAAGTGATTACTAGAAAACTGAAACTTTAAAAAGTATGAAAAATATAAGCCAATTTATTTTTTATTCAACAGTACAAAATTGCTCTATCAAATTGCTATACATGTTTTTAAATGTTGGGCTGGGGATGTAGCTCAGTGATAGAACACAGGCTTAACATGTGTGAGTCCTTGGGTTTTTTCCCCCAGAACCAGGGGGGAAAAAAAATCTAAATATCTGTTTATCTCTTGCAGTCTTATGTGCTGTTTGTGGATCAGCAGAATCCACGGATTTCTTTTTAAGCAGGACTGAAGAAAGCTCCATCAAGTCCAATTTATGAGGATGTAAACACACAAATAGGAAGTAGGCCATAAACATATATCTAGGGAATGAGAGGCTTGGCATCAAATAGTTTGTAGTCAACATTATGGTACTCACTGTGTGGTAAATCTGTGAAGCAATTGTCAAAAAAGCAATTAATCAAAAAAGCCGCATGATTTGTTGTATACCCTAGAGTCCAGTCAATGCCAATACAGTAACACAGAAAGTACTAAGCTTAGCAAGTTGGAGGATGCATTGAAAGGGCCAAGGGTGGCCTGAACATTCTGATTTGGTTTGTTTGTTGCCATACTGAACACAAACATCTAATGTATTTGATAGTTGATTGACCACCAGTTGAGCAATTTGGATGACAGTTCCAGAGAGGTGGGTTGGGCATGTGGTGAGAAAAATACTGTAGAAAATTCATGATTGTTCCTATGATTAGTTCCCAAAGTAGAAAAGTATATTGTTTTTTGATAGTGTTTCATCAAACTAGCATCATTTTAGAAAAAGAGACCTTTGTCTTAATAAAAATGATGTATTCTCATCATAAAAAGAATCAAAATACCTCCAAACTAGAAAGTAACAAAAAAGTACAAAGACAAGCATTAGAACCCCTACATACTTAGGGAATGTTAAGTTTGAAGCCTTTTATTGTTTTTAAAATTTAGAAAGAAGAGATATCTTTTTATGATTTAGCAAAAATCCATTCAATGTGCAAGTCTCTGGAGCTATTTGTTCCTGATTTTCAGCCAGGTGCAGATCTTTGTTAGAATGTAAGTCACTGAGCACACTGTTTAGTCTACCTGATGTATATTTTTCTCTTGGTAATAAGATTTAGTCAGTGAAGGAAGCTTTAGTGCTTTCATTTATGTTGTAGTATAAGTTTTTGTTGCTGGTGGGTGACAAGTAGATTTGAGTAGCACTGCCTAATGACATGTAAGCCTTACAGTATTTAAATAGCGTAGCTGTGGGTAGTGGGATGACCCTTTCCATGACCCTGGGTGGTCAACTCCAAATACCAACTCTGTTCACTGGGCCTTGCTTTTATAAAAGCTGCCAAAATTCATGCTCACTGTTTGACTTACTTTATTTTCTCTGCTGAGCCTTCCCAACAATGGAAGTGCCAGTGAAAAGAAAAACCAGTTAGCTTGCCCAGAGAAGAGGACTAACCTTTAGTCTCTGGATTAAACATGAAGTTTGTTTGAAAATGGGAATATGGACCAGCAAAATTTCCCTCAAAGAACTTGAAGCTGAGTCTTCTTGGAATCTCATTAGCACTTTGACATCAATTTAGAAGAAATAGTTTGTTATTACTAATGTATCTACAATTATTTTCTGTAGATTAAATTGCCTCAAGTTTAAAAATTGTTCAACATAATGGGCAGACTTGATAAAAATCAAATAACATCTGAAAGAATTGCCAAGTTCTCTTCTCATGAAAGACATATGATTCTAGAATTCTTTCAAGTGCAGAATTATTTCAGAGATTGATTTCCGGTATTCATTTGACAAATATTAATTGTACATTCCTATGTGCCACACAAGGTGCTATTGATCAATGAGAGATGGGCTCCCTCGTAGTGTTTATAATGCAGTGGGGGAGATAGACATTAAGTAATTAAATCAAAACCAGCATTATGAATTAATATATGACCAATGAACTATGAACCTAAAAGGAAAATAGATTAATAATCATCAAGTATAAATTTCAGTGTAATTGAATTCAGAAAATGATTTTTGAGCATTGACTTTGTACCAGGTCCTCAGCTTAGTCTTATAAATATTGAGATGAGTGGGAGAACATTCTTGTCCTTTAATCTACTAGTGAATGTACCTAAATAACACCTATACCTGTCCTAATTTCCATTTGACTTTGTGGATTGATTTATGTAGGTTTGGCTATTTTACCTGCTGTTCATCTTACACTCTTTGTATGTAACAGTTGGGACTTTCTGGTACCCATTTGACTGGTTGTAGAATCATCCTTGTATTTTGTGAATTGGATTTGAAAATCTTTAAATGGTTGTTGACTTTGAGACCCTCAAATGAGGTGCTAAATTGACATGGACTCAGTAAGAACTGAGAGTTATCATCCAACATACCTGTCATGAAATTTTAGTCTTCGATTCAAAGTGATCACAGGGTATGTCATTTCTTTATTTTTCATATCAAAGTGCTTTCTTTGTGCACGGTATGGACAAGGCACAGGATTATATCAGTGAACAAAACAGATGTATATCCTTGCCCTTGTGGAACTACATGTTTTGACCCCACATCTAATGGTCTCCGGACAGTAGATCAATCCTTTCAGTATAACGCTTTCACTATTAGTGAGCTCATTCTCTTATTGAACAGCTCTAATTATTGGAAAGATTCTTATTATATTGATCCAAGCCTTTTTTGCCTGTAACTTTTACCCTGTAGTCTGAATATCTATCTCTGAACCACTCTGTATATACCTAATTCCTCTTGCATATGGTGGCCCTTTGAATATTTGAAAAATACACATGTCCCTTTTTAGGCTTCCCATTTTGTTTTTTTTTTTTTTGATATGTAAAAATAATTGTTAAAAATGTACATGAATATAATTTAATTACGTATCTTGATTTTGCTTGTTGGGTGTATTTATCCTTTAGTTCTTAGAATCCTTGAACTATAGGCATATTAACTGTTTTCCACCCATGACTGAAGTAAAAACTCTTTTATGTGCATAGTCATTTGGTGCTAACCACAATCCTGCATAATTGTTGTCCACTTAACAGGTGAGAACAAATGGAAAGTTAAGTGACTTACCCAGGGTCTCATAGTGCTGTGGCCTGAACCAGGTCCTCTCCCTTCCAGTTCTGTGGTTTTCATACTGTTTCATACTGTATGTGGTTTTCATACTGCACGTCTCCTCCATAACCTTACTGGTTTTCAAATGAAAATGATATTAGGCTTTAGGATATTTTTTTCCTTTGATAATCATTACTGGAAGAATCTTGAACTCAACCCCCAAATGTCCCCTTTCTGAATATAAGGAGAACCATGGCATCTTCTGCTAATACATTGGTTTTAATCTTATAGATTGGTAAGGTCAGTCCCCTCAGATTGGCAGGAGCAGGGACCAAACCCTACCCACCTCTGAATTTGCAGGGGGTGGGGTTGCAATGATAAACATTTTTGTTAAGTCACCAAATGGAAACATTTGGGGGAAATTGCTCCAGCTATAGATTTTATGCTCCAGAGGATAGGAGGTGATGAGAAAAAAAGGAAAATATACTTCTTGGTAAATATAGCAAAGTTGAAGTATTATAAGGACACAGACACCAAACTTATAAGCAGGTGATGTTTTTATAATCACATTCTAGAAAAGCTGTTAATGTTGCACAAGAGTAGGAAGAACACCAGACCTCATGAGGTGGAAGGTGACATGAACTCCCCCAAGGTGGCAAAATCAAATATATCGTCCATTGATTTGCAAGGATAAGAAACTTCCATCTCCAGCTAAAAGTAACTCAAGTAACTCATAGCCACTGTAGCTTTCATCAGCAAAGAATATGCATCTGGGGAGTAAATATGATTTATGGCTAAAACCTGCTTTCATGTCACTATATGCTGTCACCCTAGGTCAGCACTGCTCAATATACTGCTTTTCCACTTCTTGACAAGACAGTGCTCCAATTAAGCACCCAATAATTAGTTGCTTTTTCTCATGTGAAAATCTCAGTCTCCTTGCAAGACAGCACCAAAGTTTATTTTCTTCTCATCAAACTGTAGTTCATCATCAGTTAAAGTTCTCTTTCTGATTTTCTACTATGACACCTAGCTAGGTTGGTGACATTAGCATCAAAATGGCATTTGTAAGGAAGGATTGTTTCTCTTTCTGAGAGGGAGAGCTACTGCTCATACCCACTGTGTTTCATATTTCAATTATATTTACAGTCTTTTTCCACAAAAGGGTTTCTGGTGGCTTGTAACAACACACAGTAGGAGCTGTGTAGGAGCTGGGGGTACAAAGATGGCTAAGGCACGATCTCGCCCTCTAGGTTAGAGGGGAAAGCAGGAAAAAAAATCCACTGATTTTACTGTAATTTTCCACAAGTTCAAGAGCAGGATGAGGGTGCTGGAGGAGAAGAGATGCCGCCTAGAGACCCCACAGTGCTCCACTCCGGGAGACCAGAAAATCTTTAAAATAATTTATTTCTTTCTCTTTCATTCATTCTTTCAATTCCTTTTCTCTTCTTTCATTTGCTTTCTTTCTCCTTTTTCCCCCTCCTTCCCTTCCCCTCCCCCTCCTTCGACAGGGTTGGGCTATGTTTCCCAGGATGGTTTAGAGAACTTTGAGATTCTCCTGCCTCAGCCTTTGGAGGATCTGGGATTTCAGGTGTGTGCTGCCTCTGTCCAGGCCCGGGAAGGTTTTTGAAGCTCGATCTTGAAGAAGTTATCTACCCCATGATGGTATCTCAGTTAAAGGGCTTCACTGGCCAGGGAGTGACCTGAGATGCTTTGGAGAGAGAAACCCTTCAGGTAACAGGCAACCGACTCCTTATCTAGTTTGGAAGTAGGACTTGGCAATGGAGGTGGGCGAGGCAGCTCCTGGGTGGTGAAATGAGAAGGCAGCTGTGTTCCTCACTCGTTTCTAAGCTTCTTGGCAGCCAGGAAAGCCTGGGGCTCAAGGTAGCATTAGGGTCTGAGGAAAGATCTAATTTTATTTTATTTTCCCAATGGCTACCCAGCGTTATCTCAAGTGTTATAGTATTATTCACTACAGATGACTCTTTGCTTCAGCGATTTGACATATCACCTTTATTATCTGCTTGATCTTTAAATATAGTTTAGATCTTTTTCTGAACCTTCCCTTCTATTTCTTCAATCTGTTCGTGTCCTCATGTGCCAGTGCTCTACTGTTTTCATTATAGAGACTTTTAATGTGTTTTAATATCTGGTTGGATTAGTCCCCTCTGAGCTCTACTTGTGTTTTCTTGATCGTTCTTGTGTGTTTACTTTTATTATCAGCTTTTATCAGCCATTTAAATTCTTGATTGTGTTTACTCTTGAGGATGTTCTGGGATTCATTATTAGAAAGGGTTAGTCTCTATGAATCTTGTTCCCTCTGCCCCATGAAAATAGCTACAGAGATGGGAACCTCTTACTGATGAAGTGCTTCACATCTTTCAGGGATGTTGGGCAATAGAATAATAAATCCTAACTTTGGCTACAGAATAGAATCACCTGAAAGGCTTTTAAGACTCACAGATTAAATTAGAATCTCTCAGGGTGAGTTCAGTGACATTAGCATTTTGAAAATGCTCTTCAGGTTGTAACTCTACATCGTGTACAACCAGAAGAATAAGTTATACTCCATTTATGTATGATGTGTCAAAATAATTCTACATGTATAATTAATTAGAACAAATAAATTTTTTAAAAGCTCTTCAGGTTATTCTAGTGTGCAGCTGGGTTGAAGCCCCTGGTTTCAGAGACATAACTGGGAATGACTATAATTTTCTAAGTTGTTCAAGGACATAGAACATTTCATGTCATGGGCTGTGGTGTACAGATACAGCCAGAAAGATTAGTGCCAGAGGACACTGGAGATGACAGAGCTAGTAGAAAGTGACAGAATAATGGTATTTGGGAGAGAAAATTATGAGATGATGCTAACTACTAAGGTGGCCCAGGATATAGAACATAAAACTTCATACTACTGTCTTTGCCAAACAGTGTGTTTCTGTTATAACCATTTTTTCAAATCACTCATGGTACACACGTTTTTCTGTAACTTCAGATATTCCCTATTTGAAGTGCTGAAACGTGGATTTACATGTGTGTGGGGGGAGAGGGTAAAGGTGTCTTCCCAAACAATAATTTGAGGGAATTCTCTTGACATTAGGCTAACCAGGAGCTGCTTTCGTGATAACAAGAAATCCTATTTGTTTCCTAGGAGTATGGGTCTAGTGAGACTTCGTGCCTCCTGGTTCTCTTCTGGAAGAATTCCATAGCACTCTAGGTCATCATTGTTGGAAAGTCTATAACATCTGACCAACAAGTAACAAAGATCATTCTGATTTTCATGCTGCATACTTGTGTTTTGTCAGGAAATCTTCTTTGTAAAGTAGTTCTTATCCTTTTATCTATAGTTTCACCAATTGTGGCTGAGAAATATTTAAGGAGAAATAGAAAAAAGGAATG
Organism: Marmota flaviventris; assembly: GCF_047511675.1. Taxonomy (NCBI): domain Eukaryota; kingdom Metazoa; phylum Chordata; class Mammalia; order Rodentia; family Sciuridae; genus Marmota; species Marmota flaviventris. The sequence continues at coordinate 128,009,120 of NC_092501.1, read as the reverse complement.
AGAATATTTTTGTTTTTTGGGTGTTGGGGATTGAATCCAGGAGTGCTTAACCACTGAGCTGTATCTCTGGCCCTTTATTTTTTAATTTTTAATTTTGAGACAGGATCTCGCTAAGTTGCTGAGACTGTCATCTAAATTGGGATCCTCCTGCCTCAGCCTCCCAAATTGCTGGGATTACATGTGTGGAATACCATACCCACCTATAAATGAGAATGTTTTGGAATTTTTTAAAAAATAAATTGAAGAGCAGTTCCCAGGAGTATGCTGCTCACTGTAAACTTTTGTAGGATAGTGGGGGCCACATCCACAGTTTGATTAGAAAACAAGTCTTCCTTTCTGCATATTTCTTTGAAGTACATCCTCTGGCTGAGAGGTGATTGAGCTGTCCCTTGCTTTTAAATCAGGAGGTGAGCTGCAGGAGTGGTGTGTTTGGGTTTAAGGAGATGGAAATGCCAATGACCCTGATTTGATCATTACACATTGCACGCATGCATCAAATTATCACAGCATACTCCACAAGGGCATACAATTATTGTATGCCAATTAAAAGAAAAGAAAACAACATGTTGCTTTTCATTCCTTTTTATTTTATTCAGTCTCTGGTGCAGTATGTCACCTAATTAACACAGCAAATGTAATTTAATGTGAGTTTACCTCTTTTCATGGTTCATTATTTTCCTCCAATATAGGAAACTTCTGTTTACATCATTTCTTATTCTCCATCTACTAAAAAAAATGTCCAATTTGAAAGATATTTTCTTTAGTTTACTTATGTAAAGGCCCTCTCATGACCTTCTTGCCAATAAAAGAACTATTTCCTGACCAGCAACAGCAATCAGCTCCTTTACGGTCAATGCTGGATTATTAGGTAATGACTTAAGTGCATGTAACTTTAAAGAAAAATGCAAATAATTGTACTTTTGCAAAGAAAAGCAGTTCATTTTCTGCTGTTTTTAAGGCAGTAGCCAAGGGTATGATGTGGTTTCTAAAGAAAGCTCACACCACAACCCACCATCAGACAGTTTCTTCATATCCTCTGCTGAAATCCAGTTCCCATTATGGAATTTCAGGAGAGACAGTCACGGCTTAGAGGAAAGTGTGCCAGATGTTAAGAGACCTAGAAAAAATATCCTGTTAGGACTCTTGCAAAAGTCTAGATTGATGTAAAGAAGATCAGATCTGGCAGGCATGATGACCATCGTCATATATTTGAAAATCTATTTTGTTTTGAAAAATAGGCTTGTTCTGTTTTACTTTAGAAGCATGGTAGATATAGAAATAAGGCAGATGATGGTAAGGACACCTTACAAGTTAGTGGGTTGCTTCTTGTCATCTGAAACGATTTGCAGGACTGTTGTGAAGGGATTTCCTGTACTGGGTGGGTATCTATGATTTTCCTATGGGCACACTGTTTTTCTTGAGGTGTACTTTGTCAATTTACAATGGTTTAAAGAAGTCTTATGTCCTTTCACATAGCAAAAGGTGGGCTAAAATTTTGGGTTGCAGATAGATTGTTCCTCTAACAGCAGAATAATTTTTTCAAGATAAAATTTTAATTAATTTTGGGTTATTGCTTACAAGTGTTCCTAAAATTCCACTCTAGATCTGAGTACAACTGCTGTAGATGGTGTGATTTCTCTGGCCGTACTCATTCAGCCTCAGAGAATGGCAGTTATAACTCAAAGATTCCTACATAAGTTATAAGTCCTGGGAATCCTAAACCAAGATTTATCCAATGCATAAACTTCAAGAGACTGGCCTTTTCTATTTTTTTGGGGGTGGGTACTGGGAATTGGACTCAGGGTCACTTGACCACTGAGTCACATCCCCAGCCCTATTTTGTATTTTATTTAGAGATAGCATCTCACTGAGGTGCTTAGTGCCCCGCTTTTGCAGAGGCTGGCTTTGAACTCAAGATTCTCCTGTCTCAGCCTCCTGAGTTTCTGGGATTACAGGCAGCGCCACCGAGCCTGGCTTAGCTTTTTCTCTTAACAAGACACTTTCTCAAATCCCTGACATGCTGTGTTCAAAGTAAACATCTGTTGTCTTTTGAAAATGCCTTCTTTATATGGATGATGTGGAGCTATTTCAAGGTACCACCTCAATCCTAGAAAATGTTTTTTTTTTTTTTGAGAAGGTCCAGGATTTCATAAAATAAGAAATTGTTGCTCTATTAAAAGTGAAGAAAAAGAGATATTTCCCACCTGTCTTTCATTACCTCTAGAAGACCCTTCCTGTGGTCTGATAAACTTTTTGGCCTCTTTGGATCTTTCTTATTTATAGCTTATTATTGATAAGTATCCATACTTACTACTCCTCATTCAACAAATCCAAACATCCTAAAGACAATGTTTATTGTTATCTGCTTTAGGTCTAGATAGGGCATCCATGGTATGTTACACTCTTGGCTCTCACTTTTCTAGTAATAGCAGTAAGATAAGTAAGAAATTTATGGTGTTTTTTTTTTAAACTTGAGATGTCATAGTGAAATGCAATATGATAAGTTGACTGGTTCCATAGAGTGGGTAAACCTCCACCTCAACAACACAAAAAATTCATTGTTTAAACCAAGGTAAACCCTGAATAAATCTCTCAACTTAACCCACTTTACCTACTTCTCCTCCTTCTTCTTTTGGCACTGGGGATCGAACCTAGGATACTCTACCACTGAACTATACCCCCATCCCTTTTAATTTTTTATTTTGAGATGGTGTCTGGTTAAATTGTCCAGGCTGGCCTCAAACTTGTGATCCTTTTGCCTCAGCCTCCTGAGCAGCTGGGATTGCAGGTGCATGCCACGTACCTGGTTTCACCTTTTAATTAACTTCCAATCACCTTTCCCTGTTCCTCTCACAAATACTCCCAAGTCCTATTATTGAAGGAGGCAGATATGGGGCTTGAGTTTCATGTCTTCTCATACTTGGCTGTCTTGTGAACAAACTTGTTCTTTTGCAGGACTCTTCATATGGCAAAGTAGGCCCGCGTAGTTCAGTAATGATTTCTCAGGAAGCAAGTCCTGTTTCTGAAATCTAGTTCTAGGTGCATCATAAGTAACATCAGTATACACTTTTGATGAACAGTGTCTGAATTCTGAATCAACAGGAAGTGTTAATTTGAGCCCCACATGCGGCCCATTGGATTGCATTCTCTAAAATGGAGTGAATTTCCATTATTTCCTGGCCCCCGTGTTCTTTGGAATCAGGAGACTTATGGCCTGAGAATGGGTCCTAGAGACGGAACTGGGCAGAATTCAATTCAAACCCACCAAGGTAGGCTGCCACCAGAATTCCTTAGGAATATTTTTAGTGGAGGGTTCTCATGGCTGCTCTGCTTTTGTTAGGCAGGATTTTTTTTTTTTTCTGGTGAATTCACTTCAGGTTCTTTATATATTTTTATTGGCATGCTTAATTTAAATATTTATTGTGAATGCCTTCAGTATAGCAGCAGACCAACAGTCCTAACTGCAGAATTCTATGGTCTTGAAATTAAGGTTGGTCTATGAGTAGCTGTTCTGCTCCAAAAAAGAAACCCACTTTGGGCCTCCCCAACCCCACTACCCAAGCTACTAGTACAGCTACAGCTAGATGCCATCTTGCCTTAGGGGCAAAGTGTGGGGCCAGTGCATGCTTTACTAGGCAGAAAACAGTCCTCTTCAAGGTAATTTTTACACAGCAATTGTGGGGGTAACACAAAAGGATTTTAGCCTTCTGAGTCTATTGAATTTTTGCTTGAAAGTTTGTTATTTGAGCCAGTTTTAGCAGAAATTCAAACATCTAAGAATTAACTTTTAAATATTATTATAAGAGACTTAAAAATATATCATTATTATATTATTATAAGAGACTTTAAAAAAAAAAAAAAGAAAAAAAGCCAAGCCATTATGGGCCTGCTTAACCTGAAAAATTTGGTATATAGTCTGCATGAGACTGGCAAATAAATCCTATAAATTTGTTGGTAAAATGTCAATTTCTTCAAAATAGCATCCTCCTCCTGTCCCTGTGGCCCCCTGCCACGCCCTGGTGGTCTAGTGGTTAAGATTCGGTGCTCTTGCTGCCAGGACTGGGTTTGATTCCCAGTTAGGGAACCATGACAGTTTTTGGTAATACAGATGAAAAGGTCTGGCTTCTCCCTGAGCCCCTCTTTTTTTTTTTTTCCTCCCTGAGTCCCTACTTTTCTAACCCCATCAAGGCAACCCTTTTAACCTCCCATAGCAGTGCCCCCAGAATTCACAGGAGGTTTCTCTGTTTCATTAGAAATGCTTTAGGAGAGATTGAAACATAATGAACCTGGGTGGGTAGACTCCATCAGGATCCATTTTCCTGTTTTTAACCTACTGCTGGAGATTATTGTCCTCCTAGGGGGCTGAAGCCATTCAGAGTGAGGGTTTCTAATCTTCTTATGAGCAACCCCCATAGCATTCCAAGTGAGGCCTGTTCTAGGTTCTCCTTTCTGCTTGTCCCCACTACACCACTCCTTCTTGGTGGGGATTTCTTAGCAGGAAATGTGAGCATTGAGTTTCTATCAAAGTGGGGATTTAAAAAAAAATTATTCACTCTTTTTTTAATTATACATGACAGTAGAAAGTATTTTGACATATCATATATACATGGAGTATAACTTCCAATTTTTGTGGTTATACATGATGTAGAGTTACACTGGCCATGTATTCATATATGAACATAGGAATGTTATGTCCAATTCATTCTGCTTATCTTTCCCATTTCCATCTCCCCCCCCCCACTCCACCCTATCCAATCCAGTGAAACCCTCACTCATCCCCCAGCACTGTGGGTCAGCATTTGCATATCAGAACATTCAGCCTTTGTTTTTTTTTTTTTTTTAGGATTGGCTTATTTCACTTAGTGTGATAGTTTCCAGTTCCATCCATTTAGTGGCAAATGGCATAATTTTATTCTTCTTTATGGCCAAGTAATATTTCACTGGGTATATGTACCACTTTCTTTTTTATTCATTTATCTGTTGAAGGGCACCTAGGTTTGTTCCATAGCTTAGCTATTGTGAATTGAGGCACTCTAAACATTGATGTGGTCACATCACTATAGTATGATGATTTTAAGTCCTTTGGGTTTATACTGAGGAAGGGGATAAAGGGGTAAAATGGTGGTTCCATTCCAAATTTTCTGAGGAATCTCCATACTACTTTCCAGAGTGGTTGCACCGATTTGCAGTCCCACCAGCAATATATGAGTGTACCATTTTTTTTTTTTTTTTTGCTTTTTGTAAGACTTATATTCTAGAATTTTTACACTGTTTCATCTTTTTTTTTGGTTCCAGAGGTTGAACCGAAGTGTGCCTAACCATTGGGCCACATGCCTAGCCTCTTATTTTTCATTTTGAGACAGGGTCTCACTAGGTAGCTTACAACCTAAGTTGCTGAGGCTGACTTTGAACCTGTGATCCTCCTGCCTCATTATAACATGCGCCACCATGCCTAGCACATCGCTTCATTTCTGATCACAAGAATCTTGAAGTAAACAGAGTATAATCACTTAAGTCACTTTATGGATGAACTTAAATCAAAATGGGGATACTAATAGGATTTCTGTGGAAACTTAAATAAATGAGTTTATGGTAATTTTTTAATTTTAAAACAGGTAATTCACCTTGGCCCTTGTAGTTACCCAAAGCACCCTTACCAGGTTAGAGAAGGAAAGGCCAACTTCCCACAGAGGCACAAACTCCCAGACAAGACCCAGCAGCCACCTGAGGCTGGAAGGTCTCCAGAGAGGGGAATGTAAAATGACGATGAGACTAGCCAAAGGTATAGGTAGATCAGTAAATATAAAGAGACAAAGAAGGAAAAGAAGCAGTATTAAACAAAGTCAAGGAGCAAAGAACATTAAGCCTCAAGATTTCAAGAGACTGATTTGACAGGTCTAGAGGGCAAGACATAAGCACTAGACAGTGGGACTACACTGAGGGGTTATTGTGCCACAGAACAGCAGACCTTCCAATGAAACTCAAGCAAGTATGCTGGGAAGGCTGCACTTCTGGAGGCCCAGAAACAGTGACAAGAGCAGAAGAGCCTTTATTGTGCTGGATGGTGCTTACCAGGCAAGTGAGCCCTTACTGTGCCTAGCTGAAAGAAAGGGAGAGGGAGGCAAGCCATGTGTCATAGTTTTAAGAATTTTCTAGTGGTTCATGTTAATTGGAATTTAACTCAAAGTACTGCCCATGGGCAAAAGCACAGCCCAGGGTGTGAGCAGGAATACCAGCATCCTTTCGCCTCAATTCAGTCTCTGTGAACCCTCCAGCCCCAACCCCTCCACCTCCACCACTAGTCCCAAGGTGAAATGGTGGAGACAGGATGTGCTACTCTCTCAATTGTCTGTTCATTCTCAGAGTTGGAGGGCAAGTAGTATTTGAAGTTCTGCCTGTTTAGTTCCACACCAAAAAATAAGCAGAGGAAGGAGGTGGACAGAAAAGATGCTGGCAGCCTGAATCTTGCTAGGTCTTTATAGCCGTGTCTCTGGATTTGTAGGCCACTCCTCGACTTTTCAGCTCCTGCACAATTCCTTGGGGCAGACGACCAGTGACAGACACTGCATATACACCTGGCTTGAAGTTACTGACTCGCTGCCACTTGGAGACCCAGCTGTCCTCTGGACTCATCATTGCAATGATTCCATCAAAGGAAGAGCTGGTGCAGTCATATACCATCTCTCGATTACCCTTCATTTGTAGGTATGCATCACAATTATCACAACCGTCATATTCAAACTGGTCTATTGTCTTGACCAGAGAACACAGCAGACAAGCACGCAGATGTCGTAGGTCCTTGGGCACAGTCTCCAAAGCCATCCTCTAGGATACGAAGAACAGCAGAGTACACGGCCCATGAGTGTACCATTTTAAAGTGGGGAATGTTATGACACCTTCAGCAAAAAGAGAAAAACTTTTTGAAAGCTAGCGAATGAAAAATCTAAACGAAAGCTTTAAGATTTTTTGATCTGTCTGAATTTTTATGGGTACGTGTATATTGTGTGTTATGTCTTCATGATACCAGATCAACTTAGAAATAAAGGAGCACTCATAAATTGAATCCCACATGCTTTTAACTCAAATGTTTTAAAATAAGACTTGTCTTAATGTTGGTTTAAGAAAAATATCCAATAATCTTCTGAGCACTAACACACCTACCCAATATCATAAGGACAGTGGCTAGCTAGCTTGGTTTATGGCTCAAAGCTTCAAGGGTCTGAGTGATTCAAACCATTGCTGTGAAGAAATGAGACATGTTTTATAAAAGAATTATAGAACACGAGATGGGGAAACAGGTCAACAAAACTAATGGCTTAGATGGAATGAAAGGTTATAGAAAGTTATAAAAGGGGTTTAGAGAGGAAGTGAACCTTGTGGGAGATTTGATGCATGATCAAGTGGGCAACATTATTCATAGGTTATTCTAGAGGCTGAGCATTGACATTGAAGGCACATTGATGCAAAACTGCTTAAATGATAGTTTTCTTGTTGATCTTCTTTTAATAGGAAATTGTGATAGGAGTAGGGTTTCCTTGTTTTATCACCTCAGTTTTCTTTTTGGTCTAGAACTAAATTATTTATTTTAAAAGTTATGGATTTATTTTGCTCTTGTTGATTGTTTTTTGTTGTAAACTTTGTCCTAATGGAATAATTCTGGCCCACCATTCTGAGATGATACCCATCGCCTACCAAACAGAGAATTGAGCTCAAAGTGGGCCCCAGGTAAGCTTAGCTTGAGAACCACACCTTGGGAATAAACCTTCTCTTTTGCAAGACTTATCATTTCAGTGACTGGTATACTGTGTGGCATGGAAAATGGGCCCAGTTTGGTGACATTTATAAGCAAAGCACTCTTAGATCTCTTGTGATTATTTTGATGTTCAAATTAAGGTTGAAACTATTTAGCATTTGTGTGCTACGTTAAGTGCTTTTAGATCTTTTTGCCTTTATTCCTCTCAATGAATCATGAAGTAGATATTATTATTCTTTCTTTGCAGGTAAGGAAACAGGCTTGGGGAAACCAAATAACTTGCCTAAGTCCCCACAGCTGGTAAACAATGGCTCTAATCCCTGTAACTCTGAAGCTGACACTTCTCCCATTGTCAAAGAATTGGTTAAATTAGGCAATATGTTAGATGCCCATCAGGTTGATGTCCACAATCTCCTTTCTACTAGTCCCCCCAGGCACATGCTCGGCAATCCATCCACACAATTTTGTTAGGGGTTGCTATGCTGACCTTGACTCTCCTAAAGCATTGTTTTTGGTCTGGAGCAATTGATCCATGAGCAAGAAGTCAGTTCCTGCCAGGCGTGGTGGACAGTGCCTGTAATCCCAGCAGCTAGGGAGGCGGTGGCAGGAGGATTGAGAGTTCAAAGCCAACCTCAGCAACAGCCAGGTACTAAGCAACTCAGTGAGACTCTGTCTCTAAATAAAATACAAAACAGGGCTGGCGATGTGGCTCAGTGGTCAAGTGCCCCTGAGTTTAATCCCTAGTACCAAAAAAAAAAAAAAAAAGAAAAAAGAAAAAAAAAGAATTCAGTTCTTTCCCTGAGGTATCAGGTTTGCAAGTAAGAGCTGGGGATAAGCTGGATGTGTGCGCTAGAATGTATGTATCTGGAAGTGGTGATATCCTTGTCCCACCATGTGAGTGGAATGTAGGAGGCTGGTCTGCAGTAATGGGAAGAGTGGAATAGAGGTCTAGGGAGGAGGAGAGGAGTGGTGCAGAGAGGGGCCTCCAGCTTCCCTCCAGGGCTCTCTCCAGTGTGGTTCCATTCCTGGGGTTGGCTGCATCACTCTCTTGGAGTTTTGTGAGACCCTAGATCTTCACAATGAATTCGTCTTTTTCACTTAAGATGGTTTGAAGTAGATTACTTTTATTGTAACCAAGAGCCCTAACTATTAATAATATAGGATTTATTGAAAAGCCACTGGAGCTGTTCACAAAAGGGAAAGAGGAATGGTACCTGTGTGGGGCAGGTGGAGAGCAGGTGAATCAGAGTTATCAACAACAGGCCCCATGCAGTGACATGGCCCTGTCTCCTCATCTGTGTCCACATTGGAGCTTCACATTCCCCAAGAAGAGACGCAGATAAGCACCTCCGTGCCTCTGTCCATCCCTGTTGTTGGCTGGGGTTGTGTGGGATCTTTCCTGGAGAAAAGGGAGAAGTACTAGCTGAGAAGACAGGAAGCCACTCTGTGCCTGGACCTGATTTGTTCCCTGAAAACACTTTGCACATCAGTGTATTAGCTGCTTGGCTGCCAGAGGAAAGAAAGTTATGCCTGTACCTGAAGTACAATCTCTTACCAAGAAATATAAAGCCCGGAGCAGAGGAATCTGGAAAATTATCCCCAACCCTTGACATCTTTCTGTCCTTCCACTCTGGAAAGATCCGCTTTAGCATCCTGACACACTCACCTGTGGTGTGTTCTTCTTGAGCAAAGCATGTCAGTACTCTGTAAAGTGGAGATAATAACTTTATCCACCTTATAAAGTTGTCAGCATTCAGTGAGGTTGTGTTTGTAAAATGCCTTGTTTAGAACTGGCACCTAGAAAGGGCATCACAGATGGTAACTGATCATTATTTTCACTTGCACATGCTTCAGTTATGGTCTCAGAGTTCTCAGCTGTCTTGAATACTAAACACAGAGGCCTGAGAGCTCTGACTTGAGCTCCCTAATCAGAATCTTCCTTATTCCTCACTGTTTTGAGACTGAAGTCCTCCTCCCCAGAATCCCCTGTCTTAAATTAAAAAAAAAAAAACCCAAAAACCTCTCTCTCTCTCTCTCTCTCTCTCTCTCTCTCACACACACACACACACACACACACACTGGGCACAGTGGTGCATGACTGTAATCCCAGTGACTCAGGAGGCTAAGGCAGGAGGATCGCAAGTTCAAGTCCAGACTCAGCAGTTAGCAAGGCCCTAAGCAACTTCACAAGACCCTGTCTTGAAATAAAAAATAAAAAGGGCTAAGGTTGTGGCTCAGTGGTTAAGTGCCCCTGGGTTCAATCCCCAGTACTAATAAATAAATATACATTCAGAAAAAAATTATAATTATATAATATAAATTAAAAAAATCTTTTGAAGTTTCTCTCTCTCTCTCTCTCTCTCTCTCTCTGTGTGTGTGTGTGTGTGCGTGTGTGTATATATATAATTTTTTTTCATATAATCACTATTAGGAAAAATATCTAGGACATTTCCAGCATCCTACAAGGTTCCTCAACATCTCCTTCCAGTTTATGCCCACCTCTCTCCAAGAGGTAGTTCCTGTTCTGACCTCTTTTCACCACTGATTGCAGTTTCCACTTCTTGAAGCTAATGAAATCATAATGTAGGTTTTTGGTGCCTATCTACTTTCATTCAACGTTATATCTGTGTTGTTGGATATAAAAGTAGTTTCTTCTTCTATTGATATGTAATAACATGAATATGCCACTGTTTGCTTAGCTTTTGTACGTCAATGAGCATTTGGGTTGTGTCTACATCTTGCCTCTTGTGAGCACAGGACTTCTGGAGGAGAGATGCACTTGCTTTTTTGGGACAAAAGACTGCAGTGGAATTGCTGGGTCATGGGGTCTGCAAAAGTTAGCTTTTGCAGATTTGATCATACAGTTTTTCTGAGCCTCATTTGAACCCAGAGACTTTGCCCCAGGGAGCCTCTGATTCCTCAGCTTCTTTCCATTGCTGGGAGAGGAGAGGAAGGGTATCAACTGGGAGCTAAATGGCAGCTTAGTTGGAAGTCTGTGGGAACTGGCAGGGATCCCAGGAGCCACTGCAGCCTCGACCTATGGCCTCCACAGGTCAGGCAGGGTAAGGCAGGTGACTCTTGAACTTTGTGAGAAAGCCAAATCCCAGAGAAGTGACTTGTCCCATTCAGGCCAGGCCAGGAAAGAGCTCCAATGGCTCCATCCCAAGCTCAGTGTGAGACAAGGCAAATCAACAAAACTTGATCTGTCTGGATAAACCCACGGGGAAGTGTGTGGTTTCAGCTGTCAGTCCTCCAACAGAGGATCCCTACAGGGCACTGGGAAGCATGTTCCAGTTCACCTGTGTATTCTCACTTCAGAAGATCCAACAGGAAATGTGCTAAATGTGCTTTGGTTCTGATGGTGGCATCTCTGCCAAACTTGAGGATGGACATACGTTCTGATACTTAGTTTTCACAGTTATCAGAATTTGTTTTTTGAACAAGATATTTTAGCTCTTTTCACTGCACATATTTATTTTCCCAACTGTTCTCTTTTGCCAAACAGAAGCTTTACAAAGTGTCTCAGAATTTGTAATGGCAAAACTTTTTAAAGTGAATTAGGTTTTATAAGTTAAGCTAACACAACATAATTACTCTGATAAATTAAAAGTTCCTGGCTTTGTTGTTGCCTGAATAATTTCTACCCTAAATTATTTAGCTCTTTCTGTCAGTCTCCTTGGAGCGGTTGCCAGAAAAGAACAGGGGTCCCAGACCAGTTCTGTTATTTTAGGGATGATGTATACAACCTTTTTCAGACAAATGGACATTAAGGTAAATCTAAAATATTGTTATTTAGTTTAGAGTTAGAAACTTTGTATTTTCTTCCTTACTAGTATTCATTTAAAAAGAAAAGTCTTTTTTGGCATTCCTCCAGAGAACTCTGTTCTCATATTATAGTCAAAATGGCTGGGTTCAAATCCTGCATTTGCCATCTGCTAGCTTCTGATCTCCAAACAGGTGTTTCCACATCTGTGGAAGTTCAGATACTATTCTAGGGTGCTATGCACTTAAGCAACAACAATAATGAAGGTTTCTGCTAATTAAATGTCAGTAATTGTTAGATTGACATCCATAAATTATTTGTATTAAATTTCCACCATTTTAGAACTTTGTGTGATTTATATAATGTCACTTCTGTCAGTTCAGGGTTTACCCAATAATGATGAACATGAAGGACCTCGTAAGTGTTAGAAACTGTGTGTGTTCTGGCCCTGGCTCCTGGGAAAGCTGGGAAAGCAAGGAGCTGACAATTTCAGCTTCCCAATGAGGGGGTGGATATTCTCCCGTATTAGTTTGCTACAGCTGCTGTAACAAAATACCAAACTACTGATGGCTTCAATAAAAGAAATTTATTCTGTCACAGTTCTGGATGTAGGAAAAATTTCCAATCTGTGACACTTTAATGATGTATCCTTAATAATCGTCACAGTCTTATGTGGGCTACAGATTGTTTTTTATGAATATTAACCAAAATGGATTGAAGAAACTGAAGCTATAACACTTTCAGAGCTGGTAAGAACCTGAGAGCTTGACCCAATTCTTTATTCCTGGGAAAATAAAACACAGAGGGTCCAGAGAAGCTTTGTGACTTGTCTAAGTTCATGCAGCAAAGACAGAACAAACCCTAGGGACTCCTTGTCCAGGGCTCTTCCTCCAGGACCCACACCCTCTATTATGTATTTTTTTTTTTAACAGCTGGGTTCCTTCCAGGTCCAAGCACCTTCTTCACTTTTGCACAAATCCCAGCCCTGTTTCTGATTATTTAATAGGATTGTCCCCAGAAGACCTGACACCCACATGCTGTAGCCTTGGGTGACAGCCAGATGCTGGCTGGCAGGCAGCTGTTTGTCCTGAGATTGCTCTGAGGGTTGATGGGCAGTCCTGGCCCTGGCTGTGGGGCAAGGGTGATTTAGGAGACATGCAGAGTCAGCTCCTGGAAGGGCCAGTTTTCCTTAAGAAAGAAGGAGAGGACCCTGGAAGGACAAGCCACAGGCTTTCTCCCCTGGAGATGGACATAAATAAAGAGCATTTTCAAAAGGAATATTTAGCGGGGGGTGGGGGGGGGCTGGGGGGATCTTTATGCTTTGTTTTCTGCTAGGAGCACGATCCTGGTGTCCAGCTTTCATTTTTGTCACTTGGAAATGAGGGCCCTGGGCTTCCCGGATGGAAGGCTACCTTCCCAGAGTGGCTGGTAGTGCTTCAGTGCCCTGTGGCTAGATGTGTGTGGGACTTAGATTTTTAAGATGTTGAGATAGAATATTTAATCTTTCTTTCATTTTAACGTGGTCAGTGGGTAAGGATCTATGAGCATAGAATGGCTTCGGAAGATGGTCATCTCTGACAGGGTGTTCATTATAAAAATATGACAAGCCCCAGATCTGTCTGTCCTTTTCACCCTTTCCCTAGCTTCCTTCTCCCCCAATTTCATCATATTTTTATCCAGAGATGGAGCTTGGATTTGAGAGCCCTCCCATTTCCATGCTTTTCTAGGCATATCTAAGAATATTAAGAGCATGCTTTGAAACCTGTTCTCTTCCAGTGAGTTAATCAAGGCCCTAGGGAAGGAAGTCATTCCAATGTTTTAGTGGTTCTTTTTTCCTTCCTCAGTTGTCTTCCCCTTGGAGTTGGGGAATTCCTCATAGGGAACGGCTCCTCCTTCCCCTCTGTAGGCACGGCTGATCTAAGTATATGGATTTCTACACATTACCTTTCTTCCTTCATATGCCTACTGGTGGCTTATTACCCTCCAGGAGAGACTGGGAGAGTTGAGATTCCTGTCACATGTGAGAAGGGAGATCTTGTGTTTTTGGCTGAAGTTGGATTTTCGATTGATCTGTCCTCCCCACCACCTCCCAATCTCTATGACCTTGGTGAATTAAATGTGCTTTGCCAGGGCCTCTTATTGTAATGGGCATTCAGTCAATGTTTGTTATATTGAGTTGCATTTGATGCGCCAAGGCATAGAGCCTGAGCGAATTGGCAGAACATCAGAAGAACCAGAGGATGTTCCGGGGCTTCCTGTTGAGGAAGTCCCCTTGCTGGACAATTTAAGGTTAACAATTGGTCTGTTACCATATGTGTTGATTTTCTAGGGGTGCTGTAACAATAGACCACAGCCTGGGGAGCTTCAACACAGGGATTTATGTCTCACAGCTCTGGGTGCTAGAAATCCAAGATCAAGGTGATAGTAGGTTGGTTCTCATGAGATCTCTCACCTTGGTTTGCAGGTGGTTGCTTTGTTGCTGTGTCCTCACATGACCTTTCAGCTATAGGTGCACATCCCTGGTGTTTCTCTTTGTGTCCTAATTTCTTCTTATAAGGACACAGTCGGAGTGGATAAAGACCCATTCATATGACCTTAACCGTAATGCCCCTTTAAAGCCTCCTATCTCCAAAAAGATTCACATTCTGAGATACTGGGGAACAGGGCCTCAGCAGATGAAATTTGGGGATGATGGGACAAAAATTATTCAATCTATATGCCATATTTTTTTTTCTTGTTTTGTTTTTGGTATTTCCTACATCAAGAAGTCAGAGACTACCTTTTGGTATGATATCTGACTTCATTTATATAACATGATAAATAGTACTGTTTTTTCATATGCATTTCTCTGATGCATCTCAAAAATATTTGCATACCCCAAGACATTAGCAGATTTCTATATACAATATTCACTAGAGAAATAGTAGTTACTTCTGAAATCTATAATGCCCTTTTCTTGCAGTTATTTTTTGAAATATCTGAAATAATTAGGATGCACTTAGTGATAATTAGCATATAGTAAATGCCCGATAAATATTTGTGAAAAGGATAAAGAAATAATAAGAGCATTTATATAATCTGTACAATATGGTATGTGGTATTTCATCATTTTAGCTACAAATTATTGAGTATTATAACAATCTTACTAGGTGGGTAAAATATGATGGCCCAATAATAAATAAATTTTAATGCTGCATTGTTAGTAATTCACAAAACAAATTTTTGAAAACAGACACTGTGATGTGTGGATTTTGTTAACTATTATATTATGAATGAATGAAGTTAAGTAAATGAATAATTGGAACTACATACTTGCTTAGGGTGCCTATCATTCATTGTTAATAAAACATTTAGCTATATAAAATTTTACTATTGTATACCACATTATGATTTAATGAAATTTTGATAAAATCTATATTAATAATGTTGAAGTCTGTTATTGAGTCTTATATCAGTTTATGATATGTGAATAAACAAAAAAAAGGCAGAGACTATTAAGTAAGAATTGACTTTAGACATCTAGTTCCCCGCCAGTTTCTTTACAGATAAGAAACTGACTGCATTAAAGAAGAGAAACTGAAACTTCTTAATGTTCATAGTTATGATGCCATCGTATGCAGGGACCAGGGTTATCCAGGAGGCAGAGTGAGTAATGGGAACTCATAGGTAAGAGGTTCTAATGTGGTTTCTGTGGAGAGGAACAGGTGAGGCAGGGCAAATGGCTTTGGTTTGTTGAGTCTGAATGATTTCAGTGGACTCTGGGGTGTAGGGATTTTCTCTGTCTGGCTCCTTACTGGGGGTGATTCGGGTAGGGAAAAGGTAGCTCCAAGAGTGGAATTCAGACGGAGGAGGTGGTAGGGGAATGGGCTATGGATTCCCTGGAAAGTGCATTTGCAGGCTGAGTTATTTACTGGCTCTAGGAATTGGCTAACCTGGGGAGGGCAGTCCCTATGGGGTCAATGAGGCCTCAGATGGCAAACATCAGAAACACATAAAATATATGTGTTTAATATATATTAAATGTATAATTACCACAGCAGTGAGAGCCCAGGAGTAGCATGTCTTTTCCTTTGTACTCTGTGACTGGAACATAAAAGACATTCAATATTTGCTTATGGAATGAGTGAATTTCTTATTTCCTCACACCACTCAACCTGATCACACCTTGCCATTGGTCTGATTATTGAGAGGCCACCAATGGTTACATGCGGACTTGCGAGGTAAGAACTCCAGGTCGCCACTTCTTTTCTCTATTCTGAACATCTTTTCAGTGCCTACTCCATGCCGGGCATTAGACAGGCGCATACTCCCTGTTCTCAAGGAGGTCAACGCGATGCTACAGAGCTGGGGTATTATTTGTCTTTTCCATTGACATCATAGTTTGGGTAAAATAGAGACTTGAAGTTCCAGTGCTTGCACATACTAGGCTTTTTAAGTTGTGTTGAGAGGTTAGCTTGGCGTGTGTCCTTCTGATGTCTTGAGGAAACTCTGGCATCGTGGTGCAGAGGGTCAGATGAGAAAGTCTGCCTCGCCTGATCCTTTGTGGTTTGTGACTGGAAATCCATTTTGAGTCTCAATTTCCAGGCTAGTTGCAGCTTCAGTATCCTCCAGTGTTGTCTGTTTTAGGGGGAAAAGACTGAGTCTTTTCATGACAGTCCTGCACTTATTGCTCACATTCTCAAATTAATACGCTGGGTTTTAAAAATATAATTTTCATTATGATATCAGGGAGGGATAAATCTTGTGCCAAGAACCTTTTTTGGATATATATTGCTGGGATTGTGCAGTTCTGTCTGTGATGAAGCTGGGGTTGGGCCAGGAGGAGAGGGAAGCAAGGATGAGTCTGGGCTTTGTTCCTGTGGAGGAGAAGAGGTGGTGGATAGATTCATACACATTGATGAATATATTTATACACAGATACAGTTCTTCACTTTTTCTCAACATTTTGCCATTTTTAATTTAGAGCAATCACTTTTACATAATTGAAAGAACACTCTGTAAATGTCATAAAGTTAAATCCTTTAGTCCAAAATATTCTTTATCTACATACTACCTACCCAGTTCCTGGTAGCCTGTATTCTGCTTTCTGTCTCTATGAATTTGACTACTTAGGTGCCTCCTATAAGTGGAATTATATAATATTTGTCCTATTTTATTTTGGCAGTAGTAACCATTTGTATCTTTTTTTAAAAAAAAATTAAATTTGTTCTAACTTGTTATACATGACAGTAGAATGCTTTTTGACACATTGTACACAAATGAAGCCAAATTCTCATTCCTCTGGCTGTACATGGTGCAGAATCACACCAGTAGGGTAATCGTACATGTATATAGGGTAATAGTGTCTGTCTCATTCTAAAGTCCTTCCCATCCCCACGCCCCACCCTTCCTCTCCCTCCCCTCTGCATAATCCAAAGTTCCTTCATTCTTCCCCACCCCCACTATGGATCAGCATCTACTTATCAGAGAAAACATTTGGCCTTTGGTTTTTTTTGAGAGTAGCTAATTTCACTTAGCATGATATTATCTACCTGCAAATACCATGATTCCATTCTTCAAGGCTGAATAATAGTCCATTGTACCACATTTTCTTTATCTATTCATCTTTTGAAGGGCAAATAGCTATTTTGAATAGTTTAGCTATTGTGAATTGTGCTGTTATAAACATTGATGTGGCCGTGTTACTGTAGTATACTGATTTCAAGTCTTTTGGGTATAAACTGAGGAGTGGGTCAAATGGTGGTTCCATTCCAAGTTTTCTGGGGAATCTCCATACTGCTTTCCATAATGGTTGTACCAATTTGCAGTCCCACCAGCAATGTATGAGCATACCTCTTTCCTCACATCCTTGCCAATACTTAAGTGTTGCTTGTGTTCTTGATAATTGCCATTCTGACTGGTGTGAGATGAAATCTTGGAATAGTTTTGATTTGCATTTTTCTAATTGTTAGACATGATAAACATTTTTTTCATACATTTATTGATCAATTATATTTCTTCTTCTGTGAAGTGTCTCCTCAGTTCCTTAGCCCATTTATTGATTGGATTTTATTTTGTTTTATTTTTTGGTGTTAAGTTTTTTGAGTTCTTTATATATCCTAGAGATAAGTGCTCTATCTGAGGTGCATGTGGTAAATTTTTTTTTCCATTCTGTAGGCTCTCTCTTCATATTATTGATTGTTTCCTTTGCTGAGAAGAAGCTTTTTAGTTTGAATCCATCCCATTTATTGATTCTTAATTTTACATTTGGTGCTTTAGGAGTCTTGTTAAGGTGTTGAGAGCCACTGCCGAAGGGGCCCCAGCAAACTTTCAGACTGCCAGCTGATGATTGGCTCACAGAGGCCCTAGCAACATCTAGCTGATTGGCTCCTCTTCGGTGATGCTCATTGGGCTGTTTCCCTGCCCTTTCAGACCACGGAGCTGCTCACTGGGGGACTTTTTTGGCTCTGCCCACGAGACCCAGCCAATCGGCCTCAAGAGCAGGAGGATTGTGGGAGGTGGAGAGAGGCTTGGTTGGAGAGAGAGGCTGGTGGGAAGCCGGTGGTGGCAGTTGGGGCTCTGAGGGTTTTTCCTGAGAGGCTGTTTTGTTTGGCATGTGTGGTTCTAAAAATAAAGTTAGTTTCTTTTGACAAGTGGCTCCTGATTGTGCCCAGCCAGACTGCGGCATTAAGGAAGTCAGGTCCTAAGCTCACACAATGAAGATTTGGTCCTATATTTTCTCCTATTAGGTGGAGGGTCTCTGTTCTAGTGCCTAAGTCTTTGATCCACTTTGAGTTTATTTTTGTGAGAGACAGAGGTTTAATTTTCATTTTGCTACATATGGATTTCTAGTTTTCCCAGCACCATTTGTTGAAGAGGCTATCTTTTCTCCAATATGTTTTTGGCACCTTTGTCTAGTATGAGATAACTGTATTTATGTGGGTTTGTCTCTGTGTATTTTTTTTTTTTTTTTGGTACTGGGGATTGAGCTCATTGGCACTCAACCACTGAGCCACATCCCCAGGCCCATTTTGTATTTTATTTAGAGAAGTCTCACTGAGTTGTTTAGTGCCTTGCCATTGCTGAGGCTGGCTTTGAACTCACCATCCTCCTGTCTCAATCTCCCGAGACACGTGCTACCATGCTCAGCTGTGTCTTCTATTTTGTACCAGTTGTCTATATGTCTATTTTGATACCCATACTATGCTATTTTTGTTAGTATTGCTCTATAGTATAGTTTAAGGTCTGATATTGTAATGCCTCCTGTTTCACTCTTCTTGCTAAAGTTGCTTGGCTATTCTGGGTTTCTTGTTTTTCAAATGAATTTCATGATTGCTTTTTCTAGTTCCATGAAGAATGTCATTGGGATTTTAATAGGAATTGCATTAAATCTGTATAACACTTTGGTAGTATGGCCATTTTGACTATATTAATTCTGCCTATCTAAGAGCATGGGAGATCTTTCTATCTTCCAAGTTAGTTGTCTTCAATTTCTTTCTTTAGTATTCTGTAGTTTTCCTTGCAGAGGTCTTTCACCTCTTTTGTTAGGTTGATTTCCTTGTATTTTATTTTTTGTTTGAGGCTATTGTGAATCAGGTAATTTCCTAATTTCTCTTGATGTGGATTCATTGCTTATGTATAGAAATGCATTTGATTTATGGATATTGATTTTATATTGTGTTACATTGCTGAGTTTGTTTATGAGTTCTAGAAGTTTTCTGGTGGAATTGTTTGGATCTTCTAAATAAGAATCATGTCATCAGCAAATAGTGACAGTTTGAGTTCTTCTTTTCCTATTCATATCCTTTTAATTTCTTGCATCTTCCTGATTGTTCTGGCTAGAGTTTCAAGAAGTGGAGAAAGAGGGCATCTTTGTCTTGTTCCAGTTTTTAGAGGGAATGCTTTCAATTTTTTCTCCATTTAGAATGATGTTGGCCTTGGGTTTCGCATACATATCTTTTATAATGTTGAGGTATGTTCCTACTATCCCTAGTTTTTCTAGTGTTTTGAACATAAATGGATGCTGTATTTTATCAAATGCTTTTTCTGCATCTATTGAGATCATCATATGATTATTGTCTTTAAGTCTATTGATGTGATGTATTACATTTATTGATTTCCATATGTTGAACCAATCTTGCATCCCTGGGATGAACCCTACTTGATTGTGGTGCACTATATCTTTTTAAATATGTTTTTGTATGCAATTTGCCAGAATTTTATTGAGAATTTTTGCATTTATGCTCATCAGGGGTATTGGTCTGAAATTTTCTTTCCTTGTTGTGTTTTTGACTTGTTTTGGTATCAGGGTGATACTAGCCTCATAGAATGAGTTTGGAAGTGCTCCCTCCTTTTCTATTTCATGGAATAATTTGAGAAGTATTGGTGTTCATTCTTCTTTGAAGGTCTTATAGAAATCAACTGAGAATCCATCTGGTCCTGGGCTTTTCTTGGTTGGAACCTTTTGATGGTGTCTTCTATTTCATTGCTTGAAATTGATCTGTTTAAATTGTGTATGTCTTCCTGATTTAGTTTGGATAGATTAGGTTTTTCTAGAAAATTTTCAATGTCTTTGAGATTTTCTATTTTATTGGAGTGTAAATTTTCAAAATAGTTTCTAATTATCTTCTGTATTTCAGTAGTGTCCATCGTGATGTTTCCTTTTTCATCAAGAATTTTAGTAATTTGAGTTTTCTCTGTCTTTCTGTTTATTAGTGTAGCTAAGAGTTTGTCAATTTTGTTTATTTTTTCAAAGAACTAACTTTTCATTTTGTCAATTTTTTGAATTTTTGTTGTTTCAATTTTATTGATTTCAGCTCCCATTTTAATTTTTTACTGTCTTCTACTCTTTTGGTATTGATTTGTTCTTCTTTTTCTAGGATTTTGAGATGTAGTGTTAGGCCATTTATTTGTTGACTTTTTATTCTTTTAATGAATGACTCAATGCAATGAACTTTCCTCACAGCATTGCCTTCGTAGTGTTCAATAGCATGCTATTTAGTCTCCAGGTGTTGGAGTAGTTTTTTATTTTATCATTGATTTCTAGTTTCATTCTGTTATGATCTGATAGAATGCAGGGTAGTATTTCTTTCTTTTTTTTGTATTTGCTGATAGTTGCTTTGTGTCATAACATATGGTCTATTTTAGAGAAGAATCCATGTGCATTCACTCAATGATGTATGAAATATTCTCCATATGTCTATCAAGTCTAAACCATTGATTAAATTATTTAGTTCTATAGTTTCTTTGTTTAGTTTTTGTTTGGAAGATCTATCCAGTGGTGAGAGAGGTATGTCACCCAGTATTACTGTGTTGTGGTCTATTTGATTCTTGAAATTGAGAAGGGTTTATTTGATGTACCTAGATGCTTCATTGTTTGGGGCATATATATTTAGGATTATTATGTCGGTGATGTATGAATCCCTTAAGCAGTAGGAAATGTTCTTCTTTATCCCTTCTGACAAACTTTGGCTTGAAGTCTACTTTATCTTATATGAGAATGGAAACCCCTGCTTGTTTATGTAATCCATGTGAGTGGTATGTTTTTTTCCCAACCTTTCACCCTCAGTTTGTGGATGTCTTTTCCTAAGAGATGAGTCTCTTGAACATAGCATACTTTTGGGTCTTTTTTTAAAAGGTTCAATCTGCCAATCTATATATCTTTTTATTAATAAGATTTGGCCTTTTAACACTGAGGGTTATTTTGAGATGTGATTTGTATTCCTTGTCATTTTAGTTTATTTTTTGTTTTTAACTTTACTTAGTTTCTCCTTCGATTGACCTTTCCTTCAGTGTAGTTCCTCCCTTTTCTGATTTTCATTATTTTTTTTTTCATTTCCTTCTCATGGAATATTTTGCTAACAATGTTCTGTAGTGCAGTCTTTCTAGTTGTGAATTCTTTTAACTTTTGTTTATCATGGAAGGTTTTTATTTCATCTTCAAATCCGAAGCATAATTTTTCTAGATATAAAATTCTCAGTTGGCATCCATTTTCATTTAGAGCTTGATATATGTTATTCCAGGATCTCCTGGTGTTGAGGGTCTGGGTTAGGAAATCAACTGAAATCTGAATTGGTTTCCCCCAATGTATAATTTGATTTTTATCTCTTGCAGCTTTAAAAAAGTCTATCCTTATTCTGTATGTTAGTCGTTCTCATTATAATGTGTCTTTGTGTGGGTCTGCTGTAATTTTATATATTTGGAGTCTTGTAAGCCTCTTGGCAGTTGATTTTCCATTTCATTCTTTAGACTAGGGAAATTTTCTGATATTATGTAATTGAAAAGATTGTGCATTATGGGTTTTTACCATCTTCTCTGTGAGGCTGACTTTATTTTCAAGATTATATATTTTGTCTTCATTGCCTGAGGTTCTGTCTTCTAAATGAACTAGTCTGTTGGTGATACCTTCCATTGAATTTTTAATTTGGTTTATTGTTTTTTTCATTTTCAGAATTTCTGCTTGATTTCTTTTTATTGAATTGATCTTTCACTTCCTGTATTTTTTCTCTGATACAATCCTTTATTTTGAAGATCAGCCTAACTGTGTACCTTCTAAACTCCTCTGACATTTCTTCTATTGTGTTGTCTATGAATTCTGTTGTTGAAACATCTTGGCTTGTTTGAGGTGCTTTGTTCCCTTGTTTTTTTTTCATGTTGTTTGTATGTCTTCCATCTAGCTGTATGGATCTGAGGCAGTAAAGTTTTCATCCTGTAGTCTTATAGTGTCCCTGAAGGCTTCCAATACTCCCTTTTATAGGGAAGACAAACAGTACCCGCAAACAATATACACTTTAAACCAAAGAGCTCTTATTAAGGTGTCTACAGTTTTGTTGCAATAAACAGAAATGATGTGTTCAATGGTTATCTACAATATAAACAGTAAATTTGCTAAAAGGGTTTACAATTTCAAATGATAGACAACGAGGGAACAGAGGTAGTGTAAGGTATGATGTTTATGAGGGAGAAAGCGGGAAGCTAGAGGTAAAAATGCATAGAAGAGTGAGACAGGAATTAATAAAGGTTGGCTGTTAGTATGAGAGAAGTGAGAAGGACAATCCAGGAAGACAGATAGGTGAGAGAAAAATATACATAGTTTTTTAAAAAAGTAAAACTAGAATACACAACAAAATTCTAATATACTATTCAGCCATCCCATTCTTCAATAAATTAATACAGAAACAGTATTTGGATTCAAAGATGGTAGAGATGTGAGAGAGAGAAAAAAAGGAAAGTCCCAATGGAAAATTGAACAGTTGCTTCCATTGGCTTTCAAAAAATGTTCTCAAGCTTCTTTTCTCTGCTGATAGGTGGGGTTGTCTGAAGTTTAATGGTAGCTCCAGTCTGGAGGGTGCCAGACTAGTTGGCTGGATGAGCTGATAGCAAGATGCCATCACCACGCCCTCTTCCAGTCTTCCTACCTATTTTAGCCAGCCCCTTCTGTCCCTGCATACTTTAGAACTCACTGAGCTGGACAGAGCCTGGTTTTCTCCAGTTTCTACAACCTGAGCCCCCGCCCCACGGGGAACTGCCCATAGTCTCTAGCATTCCCCAAGCTTGCCAGACCCAGACTGACCCAGGCCAGCCCAGCTGCAATCTGAGGAGCCTAGGCTTCAGCTTCCCCAGGCTCTGCCTTGCTGTAGCCCAAGATCTCAGTGTGTTCTAACTTGCAGAGAGACCACCAGGGATGTGCTCACACAAAGGAATGACCCTGCAAAGAGGCAGCCAGTTGGCGGCCACTAGCACACCCAGCAGAAAGACCTCATGTATAGCCAGACCCACAGGTACCCTGACAATATATCTCCAGGCCCTGCCTGGTGTCCCCAGACTGAGGTTTCTGCACCCCAAGATGGTGGCAGTGGCAGTGGCAAACCTGAAGGCACTGACTGGTGTCCTAAGATGGCAGCAGCTGTGTGTAACCAAACCTGTAGGTGCTGTGACAATGGACTTCCAGGCAGCAGTGGGCAGCGGCCAGTCTTCAGGCTGAAGGCAGGTGATCTGTGGATGGACTCAGGCGGTGGGTGATGGGTAGGTGAAAAGTAGGCTATGGACAGGCAAGAGGTGGGCAAAGGGGCAAATGGCAGATAATAGATGGTGGTCACCCTCATAATTAAGCAAAATACATGTATGAAGATGTGAGAAAAAAAAGAATAGTGTTACCCTAGATAAAGTAGAGAAAAGTGGAGGGAGGGGAGGGGAGGGGTTGGGGAGATAGGAAGGATAGTAGAATGAAACAGACATTATTATTACTAAGTGTATATATGTGTGACTGCATGACCAATGCAATTCTGCAACTTGTACAATCAGAAAAATGAAATATTGTATCCCATCTGATTCAAATGTATGATATGTCAAGATCACTGTACTGTCATGTGTAACTAAGTAAAACAAATAAAAAAAATAGATGGTGGTCAGCCAGTGATCTGTGCCCAAAAGGTAAGCAATATGCTGGCAGATGGTGGGCAATCACAGGGGAAAAATGGGGGCAAACAGCAGGAGATCAGTGGGCAGCAGATGGCTACCTCTCAGAGAAACAGTATTTCCTCTGCTTGAATCCCAAGTCATGGAGTGACAAGGAATGCAGCCTCCCTCTAGTTCACCATCTTGGATCTCCAATATTTGTCCTTTTGTCACGGCTTTTTCCACTTAGTGTGATGTCTTCAAAGTTCATCCATCTGTAGTAGGTTTCACTCCTTCATTCCTTTTTAAAGGCAGAGTAATATTCCAATGTATGTATCTACCACATTTTGTATATCCATTCATTTGTTGATGGATACTTGGGTCATTTCCACCTCTTGGATATTGTGAAAATTATTACTATGAGCATTGATGTACACATATCTCTGAGCCTCTCCTTTGAGTTTTTTTGCATAATAAGCTAGGAGTGGAATAGCTATGTTGAAATTCTTTTTGATCACTCAGCTGTGTGGGGTGTCTTCTTTCTGAAGCAAAATGTGCTTTTTACTGCAGAAGATAGTATTGGTTTGGGATGTTCTCTCTGGCTATTCAAACTCCCAAGTCTGATTCTGGTAGCATCTATGCTGTCATATATTCTTCTAATAAACTTCCTTTTTTACTTAAATCAACTAGAGTTGCTTGTTGCTTGCAGTGAAAACCCCGAGTGGCACAGTTCTGCACATATCCTCCTACCCCAGCACAGCAGTTCTACTCCTGTGGGGCAGCCATTGTCTTCAGTTTCCTATGCATTCCTTCAGATAATCCTTTGATTTTTTTCCCCTCTTATTTGATTTTTTAAATGGAATTTATTTTTAGGGCAGTTTTAGGCTCAGCAAAATTGAGTGGAAGGTGCAGAGATTTCCCATATACCTCTGACCCCAAACGTGCAGAGTCTCCCCCATTATCAACATCCCCCAACAGAGTGGTACATTTGTTATGACTGACAAACCCATGTCAATATCACCCAAAGTCCTTTAGGTTACCTTAGGGTTCAATCTCAGTGTTGTCCACTCTATGAGTTTCTATAAACACATAATGACATATCTCCACCACCATAGTGTCATACAATGTATTTTCACCCTAATTGTCTCTACCTTGCCTATTCATCCCTACCCTTGACCCTGGAAACCACTGATTTTTTTTATTGTCTCCAAAGCCTCGCGTTTTCAGGAGTCATATAATTGTAGCCATGCAGTATGTTGCCTTTTCATATTAGCTTCTTTCACTCAGCAATATGAAATTAAGTTTTTCTCCTGTGCTTCATCACTTTCCATTGTACTGAATAATATCCCATTATTTGGAGATGTATCACCATTTATTTACCCGCTTACCTTGGGAAAGACATCTTAATTCTAAGTTTTGGCAGTAATGAAAAGAGCTACTATAAACATCATGTGAAGGTTTCTGTGTGGATGTAAGTTTTTCACTCCTTTGGATAAATACCAAGGAATTTGATTTCTGTATCATATGGGAAGTGTTGTAAGAAACTACCAAGCTGTTGGCCAAAGTGGCTATACCATGTTGCATTCCCACTGGTAATGAGTGGGATTCCCTGTTGCTCCACACTCTTGTCAACATGTGGTGTCGGTGGTCTGGATTTTGGCCATTCTGATAGGTATGTAGTAGTACCTTTCACTTTTTGAAAATGTAAATGAGAAAATGTGGCATATATACACAATGGAATATTATTTAGCAATAAAAGAGAATAAAATCATGGCATTTGCAGGTAAATGGATGGAGTTAGAGAAGATAATGCTAAGTGAGTTAGCCAATCCCAAAAAACCAAATGTCGAATGTTTTCTCTGATATAAGGAGGGTGATTCATAGTGGAATAGGGAGGGGGAGCATGGGAGGAATAGAGGAACTATAGATAGGGCAGAGGGGTTGGAGGGGAAGGGAGGGGGCAGGGGGTTAGAAATGATGGTGGAATGTGATGATCATTATCATCCAAAGTACATGTATGAAGACACGAATTGATGTGAATATACTTTGTATACAACCAGAGCTATGAAAGATTGTGCTCTATATGTGTTATAAGAATTATAATGCATTCTGTTGTCACATATAAATAAAAAGTAAATTAAAAAAAAAGAAAATGTAAGTGAGGGTACATTCTTGCCTTATTCACTACCCATCACCCAAGAGTAAGCCTTTGAGAATGTACACTATATGCTTGCTGCAAATGAGAATTCAGTTTTCCAGCATCTGTTTGGGACTGTCTACTTTCTGAGGACTTAAAAGGTGATAGCAAAGCTCTGCAGAAAACAAATAACAACAAAACAAATTCAGTAGCAAAGGGCAAAAAGTGAAAATCGAGATGGGGTTCTGTGTCCAGCCTCAGAGATAAGAGTTTGAAATGGCTAATACCTGGAGAGATTCTTGTTGAGTCGTGAGGCAGTTTCTCCCTCTAGAGACTTTTCAGCAGGTTCCATTACTGTTGAATATTTCATTTTTCAACCCCCAGTCTGAGTGTACCAGAGTTCAGAGTGGAGTTGGTTTGGGCCCTGTGTGCCTATGTAGGTAGGGTGTGTGGCATCTGGTAGGTCTTTCAGGTTTGGATGCTAGCCTTGCTTTATCTCCCTAGTGGCTTTGAGTCTGATTTGTTTTGGGAGGAAAGGAAATGGAAGGAAATGAGCAAATTTCTGTTTCAAAAAAGGCCACTCTTACTATACTATAGAAAGCAGATTGAAAGGAACCAGAAATTGATGTGGAGACTCAGGAGGTGGCTATCCAGTGAGACAGGGTAGCAGTCTGGGGAAGCATACAGGTGGTACAGCTGGAGAGCTATGGATGGATTCAGGAAATTTTAGGAGGTACAGCCATGAGGACCTGATAAAAGATTCTCTAGGTTTTCATGTCAGAGTAGGAGTCGTCAAGAAGACTTTGCTCAAAGATTCAGAAAATGTGGTCCTTTTAACTCTCAGCCAGTCTCATCCTATGGTGCCCACTGGGGTCCATGGCCCTTATGTGCTGGGTTGCAGAGCAACAGTGACTATGATAGTTCTGCACATATCATAGGTGTGGGAAGAATCCCACTGTCACAGGAAAAGGCAGGGAGCAAACTACTGCCACTCTCTAGGTGCTGAAGTAGACAAGACTTCAGGGATCAAAGCAACATATTTTATTACTCACTGTAGAGCAAACAGAGCCATTGGCAAAGTGGGACTCTTCTGCCACCTCTGAGTCCTTCTTGGGCATGATGGGTCTAGACAGACAGGTCACATCACAACAGAGGAATCTAGGGCCAAAGGCCCAGAATCTTTGGATCAGATACTATGTAGCAAGAAACAAGCTCCAGGACACAGACAGTTACAGGATAGTTATCCTGTGGCTGCTTTGCTTTACTTCAGATTCAGGATCCAGACAAGTTTTGCCATCTGGCACAGTGGGCAAGATAACATGCAGGATGCTCAGGGTCCATGGTAAACAGCCTTTCCCAAAGAGGCATGTTCATAGTGATTGTTGAATAAATGAAGGAACAGAGCGGAGGGCTCTGCTTAGAGTGGGAAGTCTGTTAGACTTCATTTGGTGACTTGGAATGCAAAACATGTTGCTGTCATATAGTTTTAACTGTACATTTTTGCTTGTTTTTGTTTTTGGTACTGGGGATTGAACCCAGGGGCGCTTTACTACCAAGTTACATCTCTAGTCCTTTTTTTTTTAATTTTTAAATTTTTGAGATAGTCTTACAAAATTGCTGAGGCTCTGCTGAAACTTGTGATGCTCCTGCCTCAGCCTTCCAAGTTCCTGGGATTACAGGCATATGCCACTGCACCTGACTAACTGTGAAGTTTAACTGTAACTTGTTCTTATTATATTTGGGAACCTGAGGAGAGCTAGAAAGAAAATGGGTGCGTAGGAGGGTAGGATATCAGCAGATTAAATGTGGAATTTTCTCACAATATAGGCATTTTGGGATGCAGGTTGTTGAGCCGTAGAACTGTTTGCAAAATGGCTAGATATTTTCACATAGTGCAGTTATGTGATTGGTTGGTAAGTTGCAGCTGCAACTGTTGAACAAGCTGCTATCTGAGTTTTAAATAATTTTTTGGAAAGTATAATTCTATATGGATTGACAGATTAAAATTCATGTTCTCATTTTTTCAATACTTTGTGAATTTTTCCTTTTACAATCCACTTCTGCTTATAGTGGGGAGAATAAGTACTGAAGAGAGTTTGTAAAATAACTGAGGTAGCAGTAGCCCGAAAGGGGCTGTCTTAAATAGAGTTTGTCTATGGAGTTAGGAATGAATAATGTCATCTTGTTAAGACCTAAGGACTGTAGGAACTGTTTTAACTGAGAGATTAAATTGGATCAAGTATCAGGATCCAGGACTAGACTGAGTTATCCATTAATAAAACTGTCTAAAGTGTCTTAAATTCATCCTTTCAACTAAAAAAAATGTGGTCAGCGCTTATCAAAATGAAACCTTTAAGATTCAGGGGAAATGGTGGCAGAGGGTTCCTCTGGGGCCTCTTTCCCTCTTTCTGTTGATTTTTTTTTGTACCAGGGATTGAGCCACATCCCCAACCCTTTTTATTTTTTATTTTGAGACGTGGGGTCTTGTGACGTTGCTTAGGGCCTTGCTGAATGGCTGAGACTGGCTTTGAACTCCTGCCCCAGCCTCTTGAGCTGCTGGGATTACAGGCATGTGTCACCACCCCCGGCTCTCTTTCCCTCTTTCTGCCTGTCTGTATCCCTATCTCTTACCTATTTCCCAAGGTCTAACTTCTCTGACTGCTTCTCCCTCAGAGGTCTCACCTCAGATGGCTAGAATCCTTATTTATATCAGAGAACCACTGATATAAATAAGGATTTTAATGTACACCAGAATCACCCAGAGAGCTTGTTAAAACAGGTTTCTGGGTCCCATTTTCATAGTATTGGGGAGAACCAGAGTGGTGCTGGCAATTTTGCATTTCTATGAAGTGCTGTTGTTCCTAGGATCCTACTCTGAGAACCACAGATCTATATAGACTTTGTGTTTTACTCTTAATTGCATGTCTTGGAATAGTAGATCTGTCTTTTCATTGCTATCGAAATGTTCATGTATGTGTACTGACTGACACACACACACACACACACACTCACTCAATGAATGTGAGTTCCATTCTCCACATCCTTATTTGAACTATAAATTCTTTGAAGGAAGAAGTCTTTAATATATGCAGTGCTGCTCTTTGGAAGTACTCAATATGTATTTGCTAAAACAAATGTATGGATAGAAAGTTCTTGATTTCAATGAAACTTTCTCCCCAGTACCTCTAAATTTTTATTTTGTTCATTTTTCCTTAAGGCATAGTCACAGTGGTATAAAAACATCTTTTATTGGTTGGGCACTGTGAAAAGAACTGACAAATTAAAATGTCTCACTTAAGTATAGTTCCCATTGGGCTAATACAAGATTGGCTTTTCACCCTAGGCTCTTTTAAACATTGATGAATTATATGACAAGTTGTAGGATTTTCTGACTGGTGTCTCTGAAGTCTCTTGGTGCCAGGTTCTCACTGGAGTTTGGTTGAGTTGTTAGAGATACATTTTTTCTTGATCTGAAAGATATTTTTTAAAAACCTTGACATTGACAGGTAACAGCAGGGGGAGGCTGCCAGATACTTGTGATTTTCCCTGTTGTCAACTGGACTTGATTCTTGCATCTGTGTGTAGCTGGGAAGGGATACCGTACTTTTCCTCCTATGGACTCAGTTGCCATAGCGCAGGCATCTGGGAGACTAGAGGCATGATGCTGTTTGAAACACCAGTGGAAGTTGGTACTTGAAAGCAATACCTAGAATCAAATAATTTGGGAAGTAATTAAAATTACCCCTTACTTGAGTTTTAAAAAAGATTTTCATTTTCAGCTGTTTTGGGGGTTATGGATAAGGCTAGCCTCTGTTTGACACCTAAGAGAAAATGGGGTCTTACTCATTGTGATTGTTAGGGTAATCACCTTTTTCTGACCACACCAGTCCTGTTGAGCACAGTGGGAAGAACATAGATTTGAGGTTGAAGAATTCAACTTTTGGTTTTGCTCCTGCCTTAGATCTGATCTGTTGAGAGGCAGATGTTGACACAGGATTAAATGTACAGAGCTTTTCTGGGGGAGGGAGCAGATCTCCAGATCCCATGCAGGTCTGACACCTGGAGAAAGGCAGGGAAAGGGGATTGTCTTAAACTGCAGGTTTCTGGGGGAAACTTTAGCCTAACCTTTGGAACAAAGGTTCCCTGTGTGGGACCATGTTTCACCACACTGGAATGACCCTGCCTTAGTCCTTGCTGTGTGCCCCACTGTGCTCAGACACCAGCTGGAGGAAGCTGTTGGAAGTATGGCTTTGGAGGGAAAGAGATGTGAGTTCAGAGGGCAGCAGGTGATGCTGCCCATCAACCATGTCCTTGTAGAAGGAGATCTCAGCAGCTGGTTTCTATGGCTGCTATAGCTTCTAGAAACATATTCTATCTTCATTGCTCTGTGGAAACAGTCTGATGAGAATATCAATTGGGGTGCGTGCCTTTCCTCAGCAAAGCTTCTCTGTGAATGATTTCTGCCTAGAACTTGTGTATTGGGCAAAGTGACCAAGAGATTAAAAACCACTGGTGCGATTCATCTCAGAAGCCACGGCCTTGGTTCATTTTTGAAGTTTCTGATTCTTGTTCCCCAACTTTCCCTTCAGTTGTTATGTTATTCCCCACCCTCCTGCTCAAGTTAAATATATCTCAATTTTGTTGCTTGAAATCAAAGAAACCTAACTCATCAACTATAATTTTGGGGGTTGTTCTATTAGTTAAATGTGGGGGGCTTTGGGGGCTAAATATAAGATAGGTTGTGTAAAATATTTGATACATGGATGGTGCCCAGTTCTTTTCCCCTCTCTCAAAATCGATTTCATTTTCTGACAACCTGTATCTCTGAGATTTGAGTTTGAATAAAGTTGCATGAGGTTATTAATGTCTAGTCTTACAAACGAATTGTATCCCTCCTTTTGGTCAGTGTTGTACAGGGAGCAAAGCTTAATCTCCATCCTCTGTAAATTCTGGCTGGGCCTGAGAATTAAATTGACATAAGGCAGATTAACAGGAGAAAAGCAAACAAAGTCTATTTGATACAAATTTTACATGGCAAAGGGGCTCTCATAAGGAAATGAAGACCCAAGGAAGCAGTTTGAGTTAGTTACTCATATTCTTGATTGGACGAAGAACAGTGAATGGTGAAAAAGCAGCTTAATCGTGTGGGGAGTCCTAAAAGATAAGGGCTCTTTTTAACGAGGTCTGCACAGAATTCATTTAGTCCTGACTTCTCAGTCTGAGTATAAGGAAGGATGTTGCTTTGCCATCTAGTATGGGGAAGGTGTCTTTCATGTGGGAATTTCGTCTCCTGCTTTTATTATATAGAAGAGAGGTCAGATCTCTTCTCATACTCCTTGTTAGTCAACTTTTACTTACTGTAACCGAAGTACCTGACAAGAACAACTTACAGGACGGGAAGCTTATTTTGGCTCATGGTTTCAGAGATGGAGTTCATGGCTGGCCACTCTGTTCCTCTGGGCCCAAGGTGAGGCAGAACATCATGGTGGAAGAGTGTGTCAGAGGAAAGCAGAGCAGTATATGGTAGTCAGGAAGCAAAGAGAGACAAAGTGGAAGGGATCCCAGGGAAAATGAGCTCCTTCAGGGTATGTCCCCAGTGACCCATCTCCTCCAACCACACCCCTCCTGCCCAGTTACCTCACCCAATCCATTTAAACTAGGATGGACGTACTGGGGCACAGCTCTCACAATCCAATCATTTTACCTCTGAACATTCCTGCATTAACACAGGAGCTTTGGGGGGACACCTTGTATCCAAGCCATAACGAACCTCTGGATTTTAAGCACCTTTAATTCAGAATAGTCCACACATCAGAGTGGTTTGTTTTTAACTCATTCAGTGTCAACTGTGAATGACGTAAAATTCAACAAAGGATGCTCAAGACATGGTTCCCGGTCTCAAAAGGAAGCAAGAACTTCCCCTCAAATTTAGCACACTTATTGTTTAGAATAAAATTTAAAATACTGATCATTGAAGGCCTCTCGGCCTCTGACCCTGCTTTTTCTTTCTGGCGTTATTTCCCACCGCTACCTGTCATAATCCCAGAGTCCTCACTGAGACGGAACCCACCTTGTCCTCCTGACATTGGAGGTTACCTTCTCAGAACACTTCCGCTAGTGTCTGTGTCCCTTGTCCTACACCCCAGTGTTCTGCTGTCAAAGTCCTACCTGTCCTTGTGACTGACCTCTCCTGTCACTAATAGGAAGCCGTCTACGGTCTTGGCAGCCTCAGTGCTTTCTCCCCTGCTCTTCCGCCCTTCCTGGCATGTTTAATTCCTGTTTACAGGGTGTCCCTCTCATTGTAATGGGACCCTTTGAAGTTAAAAGCCCCAAATTGGTTCTTTCCTTTTTAATTTCCTAGTAACCTGCATTTTCTTCATTCCAGTTTTTTTTAAAATTTTTTATTGTTGGTTGTTCAAAACATTACAAATTTCTTGACATATCGTATTCCACACTTTGATTCAAGTGGGTTATGAACTCCCACCTTCACCCCATACACAGATTGCAGAATCACATCAGTTACACATCCATTGATTTACATATTGCCATACTAGTGTCTGTTGTGCTCTGCTGCCTTTCCCATCCTCCACCATCCCCCCTCCCCACCTCTCCCCTCCCCTCCCCTCCTCTCTCTCTACCCCCTCCACTGTATAACCCTGAGGGTCTCCTTCCATTTCCATGCAATTTCCCTTCTCTCTCCCTTTCCCTCCCACCTCTCATCCCAATTTAATGTTAATCTTCTTCTCATGCTCTTCGTCCCTACTCTGTTCTTAGTTACTCTCCTTATATCAAAGAAGAAATTTGGCATTTGTTTTTTAGGGATTGGCTAGCTTCACTTAGCATAATCTGCTCTAATGCCATCCATTTCCCTGCAAATTCTATGATTTTGTCATTTTTTAATGCAGAGTAATACTCCATTGTGTATAAATGCCACATTTTTTTTATCCATTCGTCTATTGAAGGGCATCTAGGTTGGTTCCACAGTCTTGCTATTGTGAATTGTGCTGCTATGAAAATCGATGTAGCAGTGTCCCTGTAGCATGCTCTTTTTAGGTCTTTAGGGAATAGACTGAGAAGGGGAATAGCTGGGTCAAATGGTGGTTCCATTCCCAGCTTTCCAAGAAATCTCCATACTGCTTTCCAAATTGGCTGCACCAATTTGCAATCCCACCAGCAATGTACAAGTGTACCCTTTTCCCCACATCCTCGCCAGCACTTGTTGTTGTTTGACTTCATAATGGCTGCCAATCTTACTGGAGTGAGATGGTATCTTAGGGTGGTTTTGATTTGCATTTCTCTGACTGCTAGAGATGGTGAGCATTTTTTCATGTACTTGTTGATTGATTGTATGTCCTCCTCTGAGAAGTGTCTGTTCAGGTCCTTGGCCCATTTGTTGATTGGGTTGTTTGTTCTCTTATTGTCTAATTTTTTGAGTTCTTTGTATACTCTGGATATTAGGGCTCTATCTGAAGTGTGAGGAGTAAAGATTTGTTCCCAGGGTGTAGGCTCCCTATTTACCTCTCTTATTGTTTCTTTGGCTGAGAAAAAACTTTTTAGTTTGAGTAAGTCCCATTTGTTGATTCTAGTTATTAACTTTTGTGCTATGGGTGTCCTATTGAGGAATTTGGAGCCCGACCCCACCGAATGTAGATCGTAGCCAACTTTTTTTTCTATCAGACGGCGTGTCTCTGATTTGATATCAAGCTCCTTGATCCATTTTGAATTCACTTTTGTGCATGGCGAGAGAAAGGGATTCAGTTTCATTTTGTTGCATATGGATTTCCAGTTTTCCCAGCACCATTTGTTGAAGATGCTATCCTTCCTCCATTGCATGCTTTTAGCCCCTTTATCAAATATAAGATAGTTGTAGTTTTGTGGATTGGTTTCTGTGTCCTCTATTCTGTACCATTGGTCCACCCGCCTGTTTTGGTACCAGTACCATGCTGTTTTTGTTACTATTGCTCTGTAGTATAGTTTGAAGTCTGGTATTGCTATACCGCCTGATTCACACTTCCTACTTAGCATTGTTTTTGCTATTCTGGGTCTTTTATTTTTCCATATGAATTTCATGATTGCTTTCTCTATTTCTACAAGAAATGCTGTTGGGATTTTGATTGGCATTGCATTAAACCTATAGAGAACTTTTGGTAATATCGCCATTTTGATGATGTTAGTTCTGCCTATCCATGAACAGGGTATATTTTTCCATCTTCTAAGATCTTCTTCTATTTCTCTCTTTAGGGTTCTGTAGTTTTCATTGTATAAGTCTTTCACCTCTTTTGTTAGGTTGATTCCCAAGTTTTTTTTTTTTTTTTTGAAGATATTGTGAATGGAGTGGTTGTCCTCATTTCCATTTCAGAGGATTTGTCGCTGATATACAGGAATGCCTTTGATTTATGCGTGTTGATTTTATATCCTGCCACTTTGCTGAATTCATTTATTAGCTCTAATAGTTTCTTTGTAGAGCCTTTTGGGTCTGCTAGGTATAGAATCATATCATCTGCAAATAGTGATAATTTAAGTTCTTCTTTTCCTATTTTTATGCCTTTAATTTCTTTCATCTGTCTAATTGCTCTGGCCAGTGTTTCGAGAACTATGTTGAACAGAAGTGGAGAGAGAGGGCATCCCTGTCTTGTTCCAGATTTTAGAGGGAATGCCTTCACTTTTTCTCCATTCAGAATGATGCTAGCCTGAGGCTTAGCATAGATTGCTTTTACAATATTGAGGTATGTTCCTGTTATCCCTAGTTTTTCTAGAGTTTTGAACATAAAGGGATGCTGTACTTTGTCGAATGCTTTTTCCGCATCTATTGAGATGATCATATGGTTCTTATTTTTAAGTCTATTGATGTGGTGAATAACATTTATTGATTTCCGTATATTGAACCAGCCTTGCATCCCAGGGATGAATCCTACTTGATCATGGTGCACAATTTTTTTGATA
Organism: Marmota flaviventris; assembly: GCF_047511675.1. Lineage (NCBI taxonomy): Eukaryota > Metazoa > Chordata > Mammalia > Rodentia > Sciuridae > Marmota > Marmota flaviventris. Next base: position 127,974,149 of record NC_092501.1, on the reverse strand, counting down.
TGTTTTTGTATCCGATTCGCCAGAATTTTATTGAGGATTTTTGCATCTAGGTTCATTAGAGATATTGGTCTGTAGTTTTCTTTCTTTGAAGTGTCTTTGTCTGGTTTAGGTATCAGGGTGATATTGGCCTCATAGAATGAATTTGGAAGTTCTCCCTCTTTTTCTATTTCCTGAAGTAGCTTGAAAAGTATTGGTATTAGTTCTTCTTTAAAGGTTTTGTAAAACTCTGCTGTATACCCATCCGGTCCTGGGCTTTTCTTAGTTGGTAGTCTTTTTATGGTTTCTTCTATTTCCTCAATTGATATTGGTCTGTTTAGGTTTTCTATATCCTCCTGACTCAATCTGGGCAGATCATATGACTTAAGAAATTTATCTATGCCTTCACTATCTTCTAATTTATTGGAGTATAAGGATTCAAAATAGTTTTTGATTATCTTCTGTATTTCTGAAGTGTCTGTTGTGATATTGCCTTTTTCATCCCGTATGCTAGTAATTTGAGTTCTCTCTCTTCTTCTCTTCGTTAGCATCGCTAAGGGTCTGTCGATTTTGTTTATTTTTTCAAAGAACCAACTTTTAGTTTTGTCAATTTTTTCAATTGTTTCTTTTGTTTCGATTTCATTAATTTCAGCTCTGATTTTAATTATTTCTTGCCTTCTACTTCTTTTGCTGTTGTTTTGCTCTTCTTTTTCAAGGATTTTGAGATGAAGTATGAGATCATTTATTTGTTGGTTTTTTCTTTTTTTAAGGAATGAACTCCAAGCAATGAATTTTCCTCTTAGAACTGCTTTCAATGTGTCCCATAGATTCCGATATGTTGTGTCTGTGTTTTCATTTATCTCTAAGAATTTTTTAATTTCCTCCTTGATGTCTTCTATAACCCATTGATCATTCAGTAACCTATTGTTCAGTCTCCAAGTGATGTATGATTTTTCCTTCCTTCTTTTATCGTTGATTTTCAGTTTCATTCCATTATGATCAGATAAGATGCATGGTATTATCTCTACTCCTTTATATTGTCTAAGAGTTGCCCTGTGACATAATATATGATCTATTTTTGAGAAGGATCCATGTGCTGCTGAGAAAAAAGTGTAACTGCTTGATGTTGGGTGGTATATTCTATATATGTCAATTAAGTCTATGTTATTAATTGTGTTATTGAGTTCTATAGTTTCCTTATTCAACTTTTGTTTGGAAGATCTGTCCAGTGCCGAGAGAGGTGTGTTGAAGTCTCCCATGATTATTGTATGGTGGTCTATTAGACTCTTGAACTTGAGAAGAGTTTGTTTGATGAACATAGCTGCACCATTGTTTGGGGCATAAATATTTATGATTGTTATGTCTTGTTGGTGTATGGTTCCCTTAAGCAGTATGTAGTGTCCCTCTTTATCCCTTTTGATTAACTTTGGCTTGAAATCTATTTTATTTGATATGAGTATGGACACTCCTGCTTGTTTCCGAAGTCCATATGAGTGATATGATTTTTCCCAACCTTTCACCTTCAGCCTATGTATGTCTTTTCCTATCAAATGCGTCTCCTGTAGGCAGCATATTGTTGGGTCTTGTTTTGTGATCCATTCTACTAGCCTGTGTCTCTTAATTGGTGAGTTTAAGCCATTAACATTTAGGGTTATTATTGAGATATGGGTTGTTTTTCCAGCCATATTTGTTTATTTCTGTTACTAAACATGGTTTGTTTTCCTCTTTGATTATTTTCCCCCCCTTTACTGTCCTACCTCCCACTGTTGGTTTTCATTGTTATTTTCCATTTCCTCTTCCTGTAATGTTTTGGCGAGGATGTTTTGAAGAGATGGTTTTCTAGCTGCAAATTCTTTAAACTTTTGTTTATCGTGGAAGGTTTTAATTTCATCTTCCATCCTGAAGCTTGATTTCGCTGGATACACAATTCTTGGTTGGAACCCATTTTCTTTCAGTGTTTGAAATATGTTATTCCAGGATCTTCTAGCTTTCAGAGTCTGTATTGAAAGATCAGCTGTTATCCTGATTGGCTTACCCCTAAATGTAATCTGCTTCCTTTCTCTTGTAGCTTTTAAAATTCTCTCCTTATTCTGTATGTTGGGCATCTTCATTTTAATGTGTCTAGGTGTGGATCTCTTATGATTTTGCACATTCGGCGTCCTGTAGGCTTCTAGGATTTGGGATTCTGTCTCATTCTTCAAGTCTGGGAAGTTTTCTAGTATTATTTCATTGAATAGACTGCTCATTCCTTTGGTTTGGAGCTCTGTACCTTCCTGTATCCCAATGACTCTTAAGTTTGGTCTCTTAATGTTATCCCATATTTCTTGGATGTTCTGCTCATGGTTTCTTAACAGTCTTGCTGAGCTGTCTATGTTCTTTTCCAGTTGAAATACTTTGTCTTCATTGTCTGATGTTCTATCTTCTAAGTGTTCTACTCTGCTGGTAGTATTCTCCATTGAGTTTTTAAGTTGGTTTATTGCTTCCTGCATTTCTAGGATTTCTGTTTGTTCGTTTTTTTATAACCTCTATCTCCCTGTATAGTTGATCCTTTGCTTCCTGGATTTGTTTGCATAATTCATTGTCGAAGTGATCTTTCATTGTCTGATTTTGCTGTCTAATGTCTTCCTTGATACTCCAGATCATCTGAAGCATGTATATCCTGAATTCTTTATCTGACATTCCATCTGCTGCAGCTGTTACCTCTTCTAATGTTGCGTTGACCTGCATTGCTTGTGGTCCCTTCTTTCCTTGTCTTTTCATACTGCTTGCGTTTCTTTCCTGCAGGCGCGGGCGGCGGCTCTGCTCTCTCCTTATCCCAATTGGGGTGTCGTGACTACCACGCCGGCAGGTCACTGGGCCTGTTCTGGGCGCTGGCGGCGGCTCTGTTCTGCCCCTACTCCAATTGGGGTGACGAGTGTACCACGCCGGCAGGCCACCGGGCCTGATCCGCTGGTCAGTTGCAGGTTTGCCTACCCTGCAGGCGCGGGCAGCGGCTCTACTCTGCCCCTACTCCAAATGGGGTGACGTGTCTGTTGTACCGGCAGGCCACTGGGCCTGTCCCGCTGGTCGGTCGCAGATCTGCCCACCTTTTGGGCACGGGTGGTGGCTCTGCTCTGCCCCTACTCCAATTGGGGTGTCGTGACTACCCCGCCGGCAGGTCGCTGGGCCTGTTCCTGGCACGGGCGGCGACTCTGCTCTGGCCCTACTCCAATTAGGGTGATGTGTGTACCATGCCGGCAGGCTCCTGGGCCTGATCCGCCGGTCTGTCGCAGGTCTGCCTACCTTGCAGGCGCGGGCGGCGGCTCTGCCCTGCCCCTCCTACCACGCCTGCAGACCGCTGGGCCTGATCTGCAGGTTGGTCACAGGTCTGCTCACCCTGCGGGCACGGGTGGCGGTTCCGCTCTGCCCCCACTCCAATTGGGGTCACGTGACCACCACACCAGCAGGGCCTGATCCGGGCGTGGGCGAAGGCTCTGCTCTGCCCCTACTCCAGTTGGGGTGACGTGTGTACCACGCTGGCAGGCCGCTGGGCCTGACCCGCCAGTCTGTCACAGGTCTGCTTACCTTGCAAGCGCGGGCGGCGGCTCTGCCCTGCCCCTCCTACCACGCCCGTGTACCACTGGTTTGTGGGTCTGCCCACCTTGCGGGCGCGGGTGGCTGCTCCGCTCTGCCCCCTCTACAATTGGGGTCACGCGGTCACCACGCCGGCGAGCCGCTGGGCCTGCTCCGGGCGCTGGCGCTGGCGGTGGCCCGGCTCCTCCCCTCTGGCTCGAAGAAAAATCGAGAGAGACTCGGGTGTCTGTGCCTCACCCCCCCTACCAGGAGACCAACTGTTTCTGTTGCCGCTGGTATTGATGAAGTTCTCTCCTCCACCGCTTTCTGATGACATCAGATCTCTGCCATGTTGGTATCCTATGCGAATGGCAGCATTTCGTTCCCCTTGCCGGGCAACCAAAGCAACGGGTGAGTCCTGACCGGCCCTCAGCAGGACCCGGACGGAGAAGCAGTTTCCGAGGGCTCCTAGCCCTGGGCCAGGGCAGTTCTGGGAGCCGGAACTTGGCCGCTCCGTGCTCGGTGTATGCTCCGATAAGAGCAGGCTCCAAGAAGCAGCCCCCGCGGGCTCAGTTCCGGGAGCCGGAACTTGGCCGCTCTGTGCTCGGTGTATGCTCTGATAAGAGCAGGCTCCAAGAAGCAGCCTCTGCAGGCTCCCCAGCCCTGGGCCAGGGTGGTTCCGGGAGCCGGAACTCGGCCGCCCCGCACTCTGTGCTCGCTCCGATAAGAGCAGGCTCTAAGAAGCACCCAGGCACTGAGCCCGAGCAATCTGTCTGCAAGCCGCAGGCGAATGGCAGCCTGAAATTACCTGTTCTATGGCTGAATGAGCTGCGGTCAGTCGAAAACAGGGATGGTGACGTCAGCTTTCCAACATGGTGGCCGCTGGCCTCCTCTGTGGTCTGACCGGTGTGGAGAACCGAGATGGACCGCTTCCTTCCCCCGTCTCGAACACAGAATTCAGCCCTGAGTACGGTGCTTGCATGGCTGGCAGAAACTGCAGCGCTGTATCCCTGCGTTGCTATCTCCTCGTTTCCCAGCGCGCGCTGCAGACTCTAGCCGCGGGGCGATTTGCTGAATAAGCAGTGTTACCCTCCGTGCGACAAACCTCTCGCATTTGAGTCCCCGTAGCCGATGCGATGGAAATCCTTCCTCCAGGTTCCGGAGCACCCCACTATTGCTGGAAATTCCTAACAAGATAGCCTTTAGCTGTCCTGACTTGTCATACTCCCACACAGTGAAGCAGCACACAGGGGCAATGCACTCCCCTCGCCGCCATCTTCCAGGAAGATTTCTCCATTCCAGTTTCTTCATCTTCTTGCTGAGAATGGAAACTGAGAAGCTGCCCCTCTGCCTCCCATCCCCGCCCCCCTGCCCTAGGGGCCAAGGAAAGCAGAATCCTAACATATCTCTGGCCCTCACAGCCCAGCTGAATGTGCATATGTAGATTTCCTGGCTTATGGCTGGACTGCAATTCATTTTCCTTTTTATATTGTTTCCTCTTATTTCTGATGTTGGTAGGTGACTCAGTCTTCTTAGTCAGTACTCTTCATGAGTACAAAGGCAGATTACCCCAGTGACCTCTGGGCTGGGCCCTGGAACTTGAGTCCAGATCCCTGAACTCCCCAACTGAGGATTTTTTTTTTTTTTTTGGTACCAGGGATTGAACTCAGGGGCATTGGACCACTGAGCCATGTTTTGTATTTTATTTAGAGACAGGGTCTCACTGAGTTGCTTAGCACCTCACTTGAACTCACGATCCTCCTGCCTAGGCCTCCAGAGCCACTGGAATTACAGACATGTGCCACTATACCCGGCTGAGGATGGGGGTTTCGGTACTAATTGTTATTTTTCACAGAGTCCCAGCATGTGCCTGGTATAAATGCTCCCAGAACAACAACTACAATCACATGGGCAGGTGGAAGGAATACAGGAAGCAGGAAATTGATTGCTCAGTGCTCTTTAGAGGCACAGATAACATCTCTTTTTAAATTTCACCATGGAATTCCAGGCTTAGTGAGAACTCCTGTTTACCCTTTATCCAGATTTGTCAGTGGCTATTCGTTTTTATCATTTTATCATTCGTTTTTATCATTATTCGTTTTTATCATTATCACATTCGTTTTTATCATTTTCTCATCCTTTCCATCTATAGATTATTTTTCCAAACCATTTGGGAATGTTACAAAAACCATGCCACTTGCTTATAAATTCTTCAGCATGTATTTACTAAGGATAAGGATGTTTTCTTACACAGCCACGGTAGAGCTACCAAGATCAGGACATTTTTAACATCAATATAGATTTAGTTTATAACTTAGTTACCTTTCTCCAATTGACCCAGGAGTTATTTCATGTTTTTTACCCTCTGGTTTGGGATCCCACCTAGGGTTGTATTTCAAATTTTGTTAATATCATGAAGTTGTAAGGACCCCAAAATTGATTTTTGGGTCCAGATTCTACTCAAATTCAAGACACATGCTTTTGTTCACTCAAGAAAAGAATGATAGTAAAGAAGAGAGATTTATGATATTGTACAGGGGTGACTTGCTGACCAGTTGGAGGTCCTAATGTCCCCCATTGGTGGTAGGAAGGGCTCTGCCATCTTGGGCTTGTAATTACTCACATTCCCCAGGATTGGCAAGGAGGTAGACTCCTCAAAGAGCCAACAGAGAACATTCACTTTGAAGTGGTTTTTGTGAAGCAAAATTGCCTATATTAACCATATTTACTCTAAGATTTTAAATTCACACAATTAGTCCAACTATCCACCACTTACGAATGATAGAAAAACCAAATATTAGCCTTTCACTTGTACAAGTATAAATGCTGATTTTTAGATTTTCATGAGTACAAAGGCAAATTACCCCAAACACTGCTGACCCGAGATGCTAAAGGACAAGAGAAGTCGTTACTTTTGTCCCTTGAGTGTGCTTCTGAAATGTAATATTTGAGGGTCCAGGGATTTTCTCTTATTTTAAATCTGACCACTTTCAGGAAGGCAGCTGATCTTTCTAGGCTGACACCTCCCAACCCTTTGCAGGAAGACCAAAATTCTTTGTGAAGGACTTTTTACTCTACAAGACTTCTCACCTGTCAACCCTTTTTCCTGGATTGGCCACTCATCCTGTTGGAATTTCCATTCCATTGTTGAAAGCTATGCCAGTGGCCACTTCTTCTATAAAGGCTTTTCGATAGTTATTTGTCCCTTCCTTCATGAACCTCCAGCATTTGCTCTGTGTTATGGTAAGCAGCTGTATTAGTCGGTCTTTGATTATTCTGATGAAACATCTGAGGCAGGATAACTTTATCAAGAAGGGAGGTCTATTTTGGCTCATGATTCTGGAGGTTCAAAGTCCAAAATTGGACAGGTACCATTGGCTTGGCCTCTAGTGAGGGTCTTTTGCTGGCAGAATCCTAACATGGTATTATGGAGTGTGAGTGTCTGTGTGCACCTCTGTCTCTATCAATGTATATTCCCTCTCCTTGTAAACCCACCAGGATTCACTCAGAGGGATTCTGTCACAATAACTTAATCACTTTCCAAAGGCTCCACGTCTAAACACCATAGTTGGATTAAGTCTCTACTTTCTTAATACCATTAATTTGTAACTTTGGGGTTTGAGCTCCTGCATGGATTCAGGGGGACAGATCATATTCCAACCATAGCAGTAACACACAGTGTATAATGATGTGTTTGATGGTCCTCGAGATCATAAGTGAATTCCATTCTCATGTCTCATACCCCGGGGTTTCTGGCCCATGGCTGGTGACCACAGGATGAATAAATTCTGAACACAATCTCACACTGATCGTCTAAGAATCTCTGAATCTTCATCACTTAATTTTGGAGTTTGCTCGTTCTAATTCTTCACGTTGTCCTTTGCTGCAGTGCCCTTTGGTTACTTCACTTTTTACTTGGGTGAAATCAATACTGCAGTTTTATTGAAGCCAGGATGGCTTTGGATTATAAAGCAGATGTGCCAGTGTGGTGGGTGGGTGGGGGGTGGTGGTAATTCCATTTGGTAGCTATTGGAAAGCAGAAACCTGGAGGGCTCTGTGAATTCATCTTGTCACCTTTACTTCTCTTTGACTGATGGGTGTTTTTCTCATTCTTAAAGACCTCTGGGGATGGCAATTTTGTGTGGCCCCAGATAGAAATCTTTATAGTGGCAAAATGACGAAGCACATGTAAGAAGTTAGAAGTATAAAGATGGATGTTCTCAGATACCCCAGCCCTAAGTACAGCTTCTCCAAGCCTGTCAGGGCTGTGGCTGAAAAGAGGGCTAGCTGATGTTCCTATCCCACTGCCTTTTCTACCTTGTCCATTTAGTGTCGAGCCCAGTGCAGATCACTGGCCATTCTCATCCTCGGGAACTTCTGTTAAGCAAGTATCTCATCCAATGCAACCCCCTGCTCCACTCTTGCCCTGTCCCACAGGCCTTGGAATCCATCTGCATCTATTTCAGCCTCTGGGCATGAGCACATATACATTCTATTAGGGCTGTAATGGCTCAGGTATAAGGTGTGGTTTAAAAGAGCCAGGGTTAGCCATTTGTCGGTCCGGCAAAGTTTTAGCGTGTTATATAATAGTGCATCTTATATTCTGCAAGTAAATACCCTAATGTGTCATGCACCCATTTTAAATGATAATAAAAAAAGATTAGTACTTCTCTCATAACTTTTGCAGCAATGTGAGTTGTAAGGGGGAAAGGGCAGATGCAATTTGCTTTCTCTTGGGTACCACTAACATCTGTGCTCTATATTTGTGTCTCAGTGATGCCCCTTTCTTGCTGCTAGTCCTGGTCTATTGTTAGCATAGCACATGTGGGCCACACTGGTAATTTCTGTCTGAAGAGGTTTTAGTTTACAAAAATAGGCAAAGCTTGACTTTTCACAGTCACTTCCTCTATAATTAAAATGGTATTTCTTAAGTTAGAAAAGGATGAATTTATGGTAGGGGGAAAAAGAGTCTCTTCAAAAAGGCTGAATTAAAACAAAATAAAGGCTGAATTATATTCTTGAACCATTGCCATTTATAATAAAAGGCTTACTATTGCTTGAGAGTCACTTTGAACACAGGGTGTAACTAGATGATCCAAACTGAATGAATTATGCTTCAGGTTCTTTTCTTTTTGAGAACATATTGACTTATTAAAACAGCAAAAATTTTTTTTGGTTAATCCTGGGAAAGAGGGGTGAATGAAAGCCTCTTTACACAAGCTTGTTTCTCTCTTCCTTCCTTCTTTTCTTTTTAAATGTATTTAGGATATGCTTATCTTCCTCTGGAAAGGTGAGGGAAATCTTGTTTTTGATCTCAGGTTCTATAGATTTATAGATTTGGCTGCTTCTGCTTGATGCATGCTTCACTGTGGATTCTAAGTGAGTTGCTGACTTTTTGGTTGAGACAAAGTAGTTCTCGCCCCACAAAAATTACCAAGCAATCGCCTGTATGAAGCTAACGAAGGCAATACTGCTTGTTAAGTCATCGCTCATCTGGGACTAGTTAAGACTGGAGCAGTGCCTTAAACTTTCAACAAGAATGGTGACAAATTGCTTCTACCAGTGGCTCAGAGCCATCTGGGAGAAATCTGAAGTTGACTGAGTTTGGAAAAATCTTTAGGAGGAAATCTGCTACTTCTGGTGAGGGGGAAAAAAAAAGAAAGAAATCTCACTATAGGCAAAAATTTCTGCCTCATCTTTGCAAATAAATGAAGTGAAAGGTCATTTTGCTTCAGTTATTCAGCTAACAGTTTTCCAAGTTAGGTCAGTTGAGACCTTTGATATGTGTAATACCTGGTTCTAGTGATGACTGAAATACCTGAAGGGCAGGGGACCATAAAGAGAACATCCTTTTCTTTTAATAGTTTATCTAGCAAACATTTGGAATGTACTGTATGTACAGCTTTGCACAAGAAAGTGATGGTCACAATTCTAAAGAAGTAGCAGTTTGGGCTTCTGCTATGTGAATATGCTGGAGCCTTTCCAGGGTAAAGCCAGGGGTGATTTTCTGTTCTTTGCCCTTCCTCCAGGTAGAAGGTGAAGTCTCATTTGCTCCATGTGAATGTGAATATGAGCTGTACTTGGAGATTCACTTCTAACTCATAGAACATGGTGGGAGTGATTGGCCCCGTCTAGGTCATAAAGAGGAGATAGCTTTGTTGGGATAATATTATGCTCTGAATCTCTAACCCAAATCACATTCTAGCTAAACAGAGAAATCTTTAAATAGAGTTGAATTTGGTGTAAACTTGTGGAGCCATGCTAGTCTACAAAGCTTGGTCAGTCCAGATGTGGGGATTAGTGAGAATGTCAGCTCCAAGCTGACTAAGATCCTTTAGATATTAAGCAGTGGGAGGGATACACAGGAGAGAGAACAAAGCTACGGGCAGGTGTGGGTGGGATCTCCTTTGTTTCTCGTGGAAATGTTTGATCAAAGTGCAGAGGTGTCAGGCATGTGCAACGAGGGAGGAATGGATCAGATCAGAGAACTAATGGATTCATACTTGGCTGCACTACATTGAAATAATTATATAATATATCTACTGTCTTTCCCATTCCCTTCCCTGTTCCCTTCCCTTCATTCCCTTTGTCTAATCTAATGGACTTCTATTCTTCCCTCTTCCCCTATTGTGCGTTAGCATCTGCATATCAGAGAGAACATTCAGCCTTTGGTTTTGGGGGACTGGCTTATTTCTCTTAGCATGATAATCTTCAGATCCATCCATTTACTGGCAAAAAAGTAAAGTCATTCTTTTTTATGGCTAAGTAATAGGAATACTCTGGTTTATGAAGGATTCATTTCTCACAGCTATCAGAAAAACTGCTGAAAATCAGGCACAGGATTTAATTGTCAGAATGGCAAAAATGTAAGACACTGTAGCACGTTAGTAGGTCTCGGTGTTCTAGTTAGGACCATGATAGGAAAAGATGGGGACCTTAAGACTTGAGAGGGATGATGGGTAATCTTAACTCCCACCTTCAATTTCTCTGGATCCTCCTCATTGGTGGAAGCAGCTTCTCTACTTTTTGCAGAGAGAAGCACCCATCTTGGACACCTCATTGCCCAGATATGATGCAGAGCCTTTCCTGAGGGTGAGGCAGAACCTGCTGCTTCCCTGCAATCTCAACCCCACCACTCCTGATTGCATCAGGTCAATAACCAGGTCCAGGCCTTATTTCCACCTGAATGGGAAGGTAGAGCCATGTTTTAGGATGAAACGGATGAAAAAATTGCAGAATCGTACTAACTGACTAGAGAAACTGGGGGACACAGGTAGGGCAGATCTTGAGAATGTTAGTCCTGGGTTGGAGGGAGGATAGGCTGGATAGGGGAGAAGTCATTGGCAGAGGGACACTCATAACTTAGGATTCAGTGTTCTAATGAGAACTGAATGCTTGTTTTAATAGCTTGCTGGGAGGACCCCCTGCAGTGTGAATTTGGAAATAACTAGTATAAATAAGATGGAGCAGTCATATTTCCATGACTTTGAAAGTAAAACCTCAGGGAAACACTGAAGTTATGGGAATGGATGGATTATGTATGTCCCGAGAAACTACTATGTGACGATGTCCTTCACCTAGTTCTACATCTCTGCTTCATTCAATTTAAAGTCGCATCTGCCAATTTGAGACATCAGGCAAAGCAGACCTTCATTCAATTACCCATCATTTATTTAGTAAATATTCACTAAAATATATTATAGGTGCCTTGCCTCAAGGAGTTTTTCACCTAGTAGAGAAGTTAGATCCCGTGGAGAAAAATCATCTTTTACTCTTAAGGTCCCTTGGTAGGGCCTTCAGATGTACATGCTGTGACACAAGAACTCCAGTATAGTGGTCCCGGAGTGCTGCTTTTCCGAAGTGACAAACCAATATGCTCTTTTGCTAGGTACAAAAATAAGTGCATACACTTGAATAGACAAAACATTTCATCTGAAGCATTCAAGATAAAAATCAAGAAGGAAAAAAATATGCAGATTGAATTTAAACATATTAAATTATTTAAATAAATTAAATATATTTAAGATATTATTAAATATATTTCTTTATCTTTTGAAATTGTTGTTCAGGGGCTATACAATTATTTTGCAAGAATGATTGAAAATATGAGCACCATGTTGGTGAATTTCTCATTTAAATAGATTTGGGTGTAGAGGGATATGCTTCAGGGGAAAAATCTCATTTATTCTTCATACTTTGCATTTTGAAATTAACAGAAAGTTTTATGAATGAGGGGCAGATGAAGAAAGATGAATTTCTGTCTTATTTCATTTCCTCTGCCACTCATATATTATAAATTGTTCTTAAAGCAAGGAGAACTACTTAGTTTTTGATAATTTAAGTTCATCACATAATTAATAGCTAGTTTTTCTGGTCTGCCAACTTCATAATTTTTTTTCATTTTTTTTAATGACTTGTAGTCCTAAGTATGCACCACAGTTGAATAAAATGGTTGATCTGTAAAACATGTGCTCATTTGCTGATTTATTTCAATTAGAATTATGGAATATTATTAAAAAGATGAATGTCAACAAAATTATTTTGGAAACAATTAATGAAAACTTATAATGGTAGGTGGAGGGTTATCAATAAATACTTGATATTCCAGAAGGAGCAAGCTTATAATGTGGAAGGCAGCTATTTCCTTTACTAAATAGTTTCATTCTATTCCTTTGCCTGAGAGGAGTGCTTGCTGATTGATTATACAAAATTAAATAGAGAACTCTGCAATAGGAGTGCTGGTATGTGTTGTAGTTGTGTTTTGCCTTTGTTTTGGTAAATATTATTATGAAAATATCATTCCCTATTATAATAGTTTGTTCAGATATATATATATATCTATTTAAAAATTCAAAGATTACTCATAATCCTACCACAAGAAATGACAACTGTGCATACATAGTATCTGTTATCCCAGCCTTTACCTATGTAGTCATTTTGTTAACTAGTCTTAAGTCAGGAAAAAGCATTCGTTTTTACTCAGTGCCTTAAAAATGTGTTCTGCTATTTCTTTCTTCCCTGTTTCTTGACAATGTCTCTGGCATTCTTCCCCTTTCCCCCTTTTCTCACTTTATAGGCTATCAAGGAAATGTTTACACCATGACAATTGGCAAATGTTAGAAATCCAAGTCTTGCCTGCTTCACAGTGATTGCTTCAGGACCCAGTTCCAAGCCATTAAGTGCATGACGTTTCCTTAGGCCAAGGGATTGATTTAGAGGTTGTCTAATCAATCTAATGCATGGAAAAATTGCAGGGAACTCTGAGACACAGGAAATGTTTCTTTTTGGACAAGAAGGCATATGGATAAAGCTTGAACTTGTCACATTGGGCAGCCATCCTAAAGGGACTTACACAGAGGTGAGATGGGAAAATGCAGAGATACGAAGCTGAAGTCTTGAACATCCTGAGATCTGTGCTAGTGAACTCTGCACCAGTAAGTCATATGCAGTGTTCGAGAGAGTTCGAATGGGGTTTTCTGTGCTTGGCTATTGACAACATCCTCTCTGGTTCACATATGCTTTAAGCATATGATAACTGGAGACTAATCTCTATTCTTTTTGCTGAACCATCCTGAACTCAGTAGAATCACATGTTTTGTGGAATTCCAGAGCTATTTTATGGAAATGAAGACACAATTTCAAAAGAAATTCACAGATCCTTGAGTATGAATTATACATCAAGTTTCCACAACAGTCTTTCCAGTGCAGACCTCAGGATGTGATAGATTCCTAAGAATATGTCCTCCTAGTTTGCCTTGGTTTTGAAGGGAATTGATTGAATTGAAAGATATTTAGCCTTCCAAGGTAATAGGGAATCTCTATAGTGTTCAAGGTCTACAGATTTCCAAAACTGTTATGGAATTTATATGTCTAAAATTTGGGCAATCTTTGCTTCTACCTAATTTTATGCAAATAATTTCTTTTTTAAGAAAGTGCCATGATTCAAGTTAAACACAAATTGAGCTACAAATTAATAATTATCTATGAAACAAATCTGGACTCAAAATCTGGTCATATGCTTATTCAACAGATTCTCCATTTTCCTTGATCAGTTTCTTTCTTTCAGTACCACTAGCTTCATTGACCTGATAAGTGTTATGTACTGTGAATGAATAAAGTTAATAAAACTTTGGTCTCACTTTTGTGTTCATACTTAAATCTATCCATCCTCATTGTTATCATTATAAAATCCATGGATCTGCAGCTGTTTGGTTTTCTGATCAGGTGGTCTGCTATGGACTGAATGATTTTCTCTTCTCTAGATTCTCATGTTGAAGTTCTAATCCCCATTCTGATGGTATTTGGAGGTGAGGGGTCTATCTGGATTCTTTAGCTTATGATGGTAGAGCCCTTCAAGAATGGGATTAGTGCCTTTATAAGAAAAGACATGGGGAGAGAATTACCATCTTTCCATGTGAGGATACAGGGACAAGGCAGCCGTCTACAACCAGGAGAACTCTGGTCAGCCACCTTCACCTTGGACTTCCCAGGCCCCAGAACTGAGAAAAATAAATGTTGTTTAAGTTTGTTGCTGGTTGACTGGGGTCAGTCTATGGTATATTTGTTATACCAACATGATTTAAGACCATGTCTATCATTAAAACATCTGTTATTAAAATATTTGTGAGCACATGTGTGTGGCTTATATGTTCGCTTGTTACTTGGATTCATGGGACTAGTTTCTCTCTGATTACATCTAATCCAGAAAGTACTGTTATTACCTCTCCACCTTTGCAAGTTGTCTCTCCACCCCCACAAACAATCCCAACTTTTGTTCCTTACTGTCCTTATCACATATCTCTGGGCTCTGTCCAACTTAGAGAAGTCCTTACAAAGAATGTCTCAGTTGTAAGAGGAACCTAAAGGGAACATTATACAATAAGCCCTTTTCATTTACCGGGTACAGCCGATTGGAACTCTTGACTGTATGGATGTTTTCCTACTCAAGTAATTTGAAATGCTATCTGGAAACTCTCAAGACTGTAGTTAATAGAATAATTTTTAAGAAGAATTTCTTGGGAAAAAACCAAGTTTGTTATGTCACTTCTCATCCCATTTTATTTAAAAAAGATAATTCATTGTTTAAATTACTCATAGAATGTTTTTGAGTTGGAATTCCTAAATATTGCTACTTTCTTTCATCTACAAATACCTGAATTACAAAAGACTTCCTCAAATAGGGTTGCATCACTCACTGAGTTGGAATCTTTCTCTAAGAAGATTGCAGTAAAGAGTGTTTGTCATTTGAATTTTTACCTGTTTTGGGGGAAGGTACTTTGGTCACATGTGAGGAGACCAGCTTCTGGCCAAAGTGCAGAGAAAAAGTATGATTTCCAGGCCTGACATTAGGCAACTCCAAAGGCTTAACCTGGAGGGTCTCAGAGGGGAAGGCCACCCTCCCACAACTCACCTGAAGGGAGGTGAAGTCAAGTCCTCAGACCCCCCTGGCCACCCATGCGCTCATGCAGATCTCCTTCCTTGCCCACCTGCCTCTGTTTGGAGGTGGTCTTATCGGAAGCCTTGAAAGGGTTTTCCCCACTTTAAATGCTTTCCTCCCCTCTCCTCTGGCCTCAGTACCCACAAACTGCAGAAGCCTTTGTTCTGGGCTCCCTAAGTGGTGAGCTCCTCTCTCTTCCCCAGTTCTGTGCAGATCCCTATGACCCTCAATCATGGCACTAGTTCCTTGGAGAAATAAAGCTAGGGCAAGCCAGCTACCTTCTCTGGTTTTAGCCTTTTGCGTTTATTATCACAATAAGTGACTTGAGGCTTCACTCTTGATTTCCTTTTGGCTCCTTGTTTTAAACTTGGCACTTGCAGCTCAGTTCTCCAGCTCAGTTGAGATGTTGACATCTCAACAGATTCTCATCAATAGAAGCTTTTACTGTAAAATGGACACAAATTACACAAGAATAATTATAAAAGCCAACATTTTTTGAGCTCTTACTGTATGCCAGCTGCCTTGCTAAGTAAGCCCTTTGCAGATGTGATTTCAGGGTTACCCCAAGTGGTCCATAGACAGGCATTGGCTGGCTACAATTTGTTACCAAGTGCAGAAACTAAGAGTACTTGTTCAGAGACTCGTCACCGTTGTATAATTGGTCATTGTATTTTTAAGAGTATTAGTCTACAACAGTGTGAGCATTTTAGAAATGTATTATTTTACCATGGATGGAGAATCATTATGCTATCTCATTTAACTTATAATGATCTTTTGAGGTGGATTCCATGATTACCCTTCATTTACTGATGAGTAATCCAAGACACAGAAAGGTCCAGTAACTTGCTCAGGCACACAGTTTAATGTGCCATGCTCAGATGTGCAACAAGTTAACTCCACATCTGCTCTTACTCTTACTTTAGGGCTAAGTTCATAGTTCTTTTCATTAGCAAATGTCTTATGCCACCATATGTGTGTGGACTAAGAAGGGTCCCAAGGAGCCATGTGGTTAGAATATCTGGAATTGTTTTTGTCCCAGCAAATGCAGGATTGATAGCTATCTTAGACACTTTACTTCCATTATACAATTAAATGATACCCTCTGTGCTACCTTAGCAAGGAGAAATTCTGAGTAATCACAGGGAGTCCGCCATGTTTCAAGCTACCGCTTTATGTTGAACCTAGTGTTTTCAGAAATTCAATTCTTGTTTGAATCTGTTTACCCAAAGCAATTTACCCTTCCATAGTATTGTTAGGTAGATTTATAGTTTTGTGTGTTTCCTGCTCGAAGATTCTGTCTTTGGATCATCATAGCTGTCTCTGCCTCCTGAAGTTGTTATAGGCTGGGCAATAAAATCTCATATGACTCCAAGCATCTCCCATAGATGGAGGTCTCCATTGCTGATACAGAAGGACCCGGTACTAAGAGCAACCCTGATGAGCTTTTGCATGCTAACAGCTCATTCACTCTGAGTCATGTTCCTCACATTTTCTTATTTGAGATTTCCGTGGGTGGAAAGGCAGGTCAGGATCAAATAGCAGAGCTTTGTGAGAAACCTAGAGTATAGAGCGGATGAATAAGTTCACAGTGTATGTCTTTTGAGAAAAAGTAAGTAATGGAAGTAGTTGGAGGTAATTATTAGACTCCTAGTTACATGTGGTTGGCTCTGGCGTATGGGACTAGCCGTGAGGAGGGTTGGAGGAGACTGCTGCTTTTTGCTCACATGTTTTACTAGATTAAAAACAAAACAAAACTCAAACATCTGCACATAATATTTTGAGCAATAAAAAGCATATCCTAGGTAGAGTTTTGTGTCACATGCCCCTCAGCCCACAGCTGAATTTGAGTGTGAAGAGGTGGACAGTTCCCAAAAAACTTTGGCTTCTCTACTGCAGACAGCACTTCGCTCTAAGCTTGGCTCTCCACCACCCACCGTCCGACTTCATAGGCCTTCTTCAAAATTGCAGGAGCTCTTACCTCTTGTACAGGAACAGCTAGGAATTGGAGACAGGCACAGAGCTCTGGGGACAACCTTTAAACAAAAGGGAACTGGGGTCTGTGGATACTTCCAATTGGTAATTCTGGGAAGAATCTGAATCTGTTCCAGAGGTTTCCAGCAGAATGGAGCCATTTCCTATAGAGGTGAGCTCCGTAACCCTTACATTGATTTTTTTCTTGTTTTTTTGCTATACTCCCTCTTTCCTGGCATCTACCTTCCAAGGAAGCTACTCACTGAATCCTTTTCTTGGGCTCTGCTTTCAACAGAAACAAAACTCAGGCAGGCCCTCCTTTAAAAATTAGGAATCTTATATTGAGATTTGTAGCCCAAGGTTTCTGGACCCTGCTCTCCGTAGTATAGTTCAGAAGCTGTATGTCACGTATAGTCACGCTGAAATGCAGATGATGATCCCATTCCAAGAAATCAATTAACAGTTACAGAAATGTACCACCGTGGGGGAGGAACGTGGCTGGGGGAAGGGGCAAGAGGTGCCATGAAGAGACTGTAAGTGACTTTCTGGCCAGCCAAAGAAATGTCATAGAAGAAAAAAGAAGTAAGATAGAAATGAGAAGAGAAAAGAAGTTGGCATCTCACAGAGAAAAGGAAATGCTATCTCTCTTTCCTCCTGTCAAGAAGGCTAAGAGGTGTGAGCAGCAGATTGCAAAATAATCCAGGGAGCCAAGGACACCACTGACTTGCTGTAGATGTTGGAACTGTCTCTTGATTTTTAAAAGCCAACGATGAAAGCTTGGGGAAGATGACCAAATAGAGACTCCGCTTCCTTCTGCAGTGTAGGTGGGTGAAGAATATGTACTGACTGGAATTTTGGCAGGTCTGAGAATTCTGCTCCCAGGGTGCCTGCTGGATTTCCAGCTTCCACTTCTGCTCTTGTCTGGCTGCGAACTGTCACTGGCTTCCGTGAGACACCCATCTGTCTTGGTGGTGCAGCACCCACTGTCTTTTCCTTAAGCTACTTTGGACTGGTTCTTGTTATTTGCATTCAAAGTTCCTGACTGTTACAGGCACTGTCCCCATCTGAATGTGCTTGGGATTCCCTGCCCCACTCTTGGCCTCTTGTTTGGTCCTATACATGTGATTTGGGGTTGAAATTCCCCTCTTCAGTCAGATCCAGAATCTGCCTTTCTATTTTATAGCTAAGTAGATTTTCTTCTTTGTTCTCCAAATCCTCTCACACACCGTTTAGTACTTCTAGTGAAGTGACATCATTAGTTAAGTGGACAAGAACAAATTTAGGAGGAAAAGTTTATTTGGAGCCGATGGTTCCAGAGGTCTCAGTGCATAGATGGCCAGCTCCTCAAGGCTCAAGGTGAGGCAGAACGTCATGGCAAAGAGTGTGGTAGAGGGAAGTGGCTCAGGACATGGAATCAGGAAGCAGAGAGACTCACTCATTAGATACAAAATATAAACCCTAAAGTCATGCCCCCAATGACCCACCTCCTCCAGCCACACCCTACCAGCCTAGTTTCCACTTAGCTAATCCCCGTCAGGGGATTAATTTACTGATTGGGTTAAGGCTCTCATAGCCCAATCATTTCACCTTTGAACATTCTTGCATTGTGTCACACGTGAGCTTTTTGGAGGACACCTAACATCTAAACTATACCAATGTCCTTATAGCTTATCAATGCGAAAGGCACCAATAGGAGGTAAATTTTCACCTCCAACAATTTAAGTTTCCACTTAGGGAAGGGCATTGGCTGCAAGATTCCCAAGATCCCCATGACTCCTGGGTATCTGCAGCCAGTATGAATTCCCACTTCTCCCAGTCCACTTCCTGACCCCCTCACGGAAGGGAAGTCTAGCTAGAGAGTGCTTAACACCTGCACTCCTGCTCCTCTCTGAGGATCTCAGAGAAGCATATCTAAAAATTAAATCTCTAAAACCAGCTTTTCCTCCTGAGTTAGATATCAGAAAGCATCAAATTGTAACAAATTCTGCTTTTCCTATACCTTAAAGCCAAGCCACCTGCTCACATTTCTGAATTCTACCCTCAAAACCTGAACCCTAAAGCCACAACATGTTTTTATGTCTTAGGACAACAACTGGTATGCCTCAAAGGGGATTAAAACCTAGTTTTTAAAAATTTTAAATAAAAGCAATAGCTGGGGCTGGGGATGTGGCTCAGTGGTTGAATGCCCTTGAGTTCAATCCCTGACACCAAACCAAACAAAATTAAAAAAAATCAATTGCTGTTTGTTTTTTAAAAATTTACAGCAGAACTGGAAACAGGGGCATGTGGCCCTGGGTAAGGAGACGCTGGGTCAGAATCTCAGCTGTAACCATCATGTGCTCTCAGCCTGTCACCTCAGGCTCTCTGCAACTTTATTCTTTATCTGCAACACGAGGACAGTTATAGTACCTGCCTTGGAGGTTGTCATGAGGATTAAATGAGCCAACAAAGAGCTTTCAACATTGCCTGGAATATCACAAGCCTATGGTGAAAATTTGCTATAAAAAGCATGTAAATAAATTATTTTTCTGTTTATGCAGATAAGCTTCTCATACATGCAATGGACTTGTTCTCCCTTTAACGGGGTGTCTCAGACATCTTCTTTGTCAGTGTTTAGAGATAGCTCCTTCTTTTTAATGACTTCATGCATTCCATTGTATGAATGTATAATAATTTATTGATCCCACCCTCTAAATATAGATTTATGTTGTTTCTGCAGTTTTTGTTACAAACAATGTTATGATGTATAGGTGCATGTATATATTCTGCATACTTAGGGAGCAAAATCATTGAAGTAGAATAAATGTTTGTAGGTATTGCCAAATTGCCCTCCAAAAAGTTTCCCATTTCTTATTGTTTGGATTCTTTTATTAAAATGCGACAATGCTAAGCATTTAGATGGAAATACATTTGTAATACAGAGAAATGTGTGTTTGTGTGGCAATGTTTGGCAGGAAGTCTAACCACATATGGATTAGGGTAAACCAAGGCCTTATGCTTTGTACAGGAGCTTACCTTACATCTGAACTTAAGAATACACAGAACACTATTTGCAGCAGCAGTCCCTGTGCCTTAGCAGTGGGATCCCCAAATCCATCAGTGTGTTCATAATGACAACACAAAGAACCCTGCGTTGGTTTACATATATGTGTCTAACATCCAGCATTAATAGGTAAGCCCATGCATCAACAATGGAGAAAGTAAATCTTTTTTCTATTATTAAACATCTTAATTACAAAAGAAGACTGTAAATAAACTCAAAGAATGGTTGCAGGCAGTTTTCCAGAATATAGGGTGGTAGAGAAGGAAGGCAGGGGGCTTACCGGGAATTCACTGACTTCCTGCCTCTGACTCTGGCTGGGTCCACTTTTCTTCATCTGAGGATCACAGGTTCTGCTCCCTTCAGATTCCCTCTCTGCTTTTCTCATGGATGGCAGACAGTTTCCTGCACCATCTTGCAAGATTTAAAGACATCAGCGGCATTAACAAGGAATGACTGGGATGTTTGTCATAAAGAACCTAAGCAAAGCAAGCATTGCAGCTGTGGGATTACTGAATCAGAGAAAAATTAAGTTAATTGGAATGATATCTTTATTTTTCATTTGATAAGTCTTCAAAAGCATGAATTAGGGTAAAATATTTGAATACTGAAAAAAATACAAAAAAGAAGGCATGTACCCATAATCCCAATACTTAAAAATTAAATACAATGAAAAATGAAAAATCCACTCCCAAGTGCCTCCTTCTCTCTCCTCCCCACCCCAACTGCTCTTACTAGCTTAGACTGCATCCTAGAATTTTCAATTTTTAAAATAATTTATATTAAAGAGGGACAAAATGAGCTCTGTTGCTTCCCAGTGAGCAGCCAGCAGTTCATCTAATGTTCCAGCAGAATCTTCAGGCAACAAAGGAGAGGAGAGGAGGGAGGTGGAAAGGCAAAGAGGCATGGGCAGGGCCCGCTAAGCCTGGGGCAGGAGCTCTGTGTCGCCCTGCCAGTGGCCACAGGGGCAGAGGCTATCGATGCTCACCAAGTCCTGCCTCCATGTTTATTCATGCATTTTCTATCCCTGGGCTCTTGATGCTTCCTAGAGAATAGAATTATCACTAATAAAGATAATAATAACTATAGCAATAATTTCTTTAGCATTTACTCTATGCTGTCTTTTAGATACATTATTTCCTTTAATTTCACAACAATCCTATTGTTTCCATTTTACATCTGGGGAAACTGGTCAGAAATGTGAAGCACAGCCCAGGGTTACACAGCTAATTAACTGATAAAATTCAGAATTCTGACCCCTCACAATTGTACCCCAGGACACACATTTTCTCCTGCTTTATAATAATCCTACAAACACATTTGGGCTCCCTTTGACTATTCTTCAGACAAGGATTTCTTTAAGCTGACCTGGAAACCATGGTGAAGCAGTATTCTACATCTTAAGAAACCCACTCAGCCTAAATCAGGCAGGTTTCCTACATGTATTTTCCTCTTTACAGGAAATTTCTAGAAAGTGGGATAGTTCTTACTTCTACCTAGGCTTATTAGTTTGCAGACTCTGTGACTTAAAAATAAGGGGCCAGGAATTGTCCAAAATAATGCTAAGGAATGCATGAGGCCCAGAATTCAACCCCCAGCATTGGTGAAATAAAATGCTAGTACCAGTGTGTTAGTCACCTTTGTGTCACTGTGACCAAAAGACCCAACAAGAAAATGTTACAGGAGGAAAAGTTTATTTTTGTTCATGGTTTCAGGGATTCAGTCCATGGCTGGCCAACTCCATAGCTGTGGGCCCAAGATGAAGCAGAACATCATGGCCAAAGGAAGTGTCAGAGGGAAGCAGCTCAGGACATGGCAACCAGAAAGCAGAGCTCTACTCACTGGGGGCAATATGTACCCCCAAATGAAACTCCTTGTGATCTACCTCCTCCAGTCACAACCTGTCTGCCTAGAGTTACTGCCCAGTTAATCCATTGGTGGGCTAATCCACTTATGAAGTTGCACCTCTTATAATTTAATCATTTCATCTCTAAAAATTCTTGCATTGTCTCATACATGAACTTTGGGAGACACCTGATATCTAAACCATAACAATGAGACATCAGCGGCATTAACAAGGAATGTGAATGGATACGTCAGAAACAGAATTAACTGAACAGTGCTGTAAAAATGGACATCTAAGAGGCTAAAGAAAAGACTCGGGCAATCAGGAAGCAAAAACGCGCAGACAGTCCTGGTAATTCTTGGCATGGCTGAACAGCAGAGCATGGGTGACTTTGGAAAAATGCTTAAATTGAACCAACAAGGCTAAGTGGGAGACCCAAGGAGGTTGGGGGAAGAGTCTGGAATGCAGAGCTCTGTGGGTTAACATTGCTCTCTACAGACTCGGGTAGATGGTGTGCTGACTTCATTCTCCTGCCACTTGCTGCCACTTACCAGTGCTGGATCTGAAGCTCCACAGGGTGATTTGTGGGGCCCAAATTAATTGCATAACTAAATGGAATTGCAGGGATATTGCTCAGAAGGAAATAATCCTTGAATCGCTAGGGAAGTCAAACTCATTAAGAATGACAGAGAAATAGTATTGGTGGAAAATCTTATGTCCCTGTGCCTAGGCCTTTGCATAAGTTATTTTGTTTAAGCCTTTCACAAAATGGAAGACATAGATAAAATTGCCTAAGCAGATGTGAACCTGCAATGAGGCAGCCAGTCAGTTGCATCTGAGAAGAAGGCATGAGCTCTCCCTGGCTCTTGGGAGAGAGGATGTACATGGGATGATCCATAAGCCCAGTCTATTTGAAATCTTGATTGCTGAGTTAGAGTTCAGGGGTGTAGGTCAGAGGTTAGAAATGTGAACAGGTGGAGGTAACATGGGGCAGTTCTGCAAGCGGTTAGGAACATGGACTGCAGCTCATGTGGCTTTACAATTCACTAACTGTGGGGCCTTGGACAAGTTTATTAGCCCCTCTACCCCTTGGTTTGTTCACCTATAACATGGGGCTCATAAATGGATTCCTTTAGTAGATGGTTATGAGAGTTACATCAGTTAACACAGGTAAAGCATTGTAGAACAATGCCTGGAAGGCAATTAATTATCATTATTACCAATGAGACTAAAAAGGCCACTGGTCATTAGAATAGTCAGTGTTTACTGAGCTCTTCCTCCATTGGACCCTCTGCTAACTACTGTGCCTATGTCTTCACATTGAACATCCTCATTACCACTCCACAGGTGGGCAATTTCTACTCCCATTTTACAGAGCAGGAGACTGAGCCTTCGGAGGTTAATTGTGTTGCCTGTGCTCACAGGGCTTCCAAGAGGCAGAACTGGGACTCTAGCCCGGGGTTCTTTGTTTCAGGTCCAGGCTTTTGCAAGCTAAGCAGGAAACGTGGGAGGGAAGAGAAAGGAGGCAGCCCGAGGCTCTGTGAGGAGCAGACTTTACCATCGCTAATCTTTATATTTGGAGAGGAGCAGACCAGGTGGAAGGGCTGTGTTCCAACTTTTTAGAGGAGGTGCATAGTTTTGTTTCTTACCTTTCTGACTCTTTAATTTGGCATCTCTTCCTGTTGAATGATGATTTCCTGTGTGCAGTGTGGTGGTTCTTAAACTCGGTTGCACACGACAGTCCCCTGGGGAACTTTTCCCAGACACACCCCACACCAGCGGCATGGATATCTCTGAGGATAGGATCCAGGCATCAACTTTAAAGTCTCCCCGGGTGATACTAATGTGCTGCCAAGTTTGAGTTCACTTCCCTGAAGCTTCTCAGTCTTCGATTTGAATCATCTAGGGATTCTTAATAAAACACCCAGGTTCAATTTTCCCTGAAATGGATTCACTGGTTCTAGACTGCGACTTAGGCACTGTTTTAATCATTTTTCTTGCATCACTGTGACTAAAATACCTGCCAAGAACAATTTAGAGGAAGAAAAGTTGATTTGGGACTCATGGTTTCAGAGGTCTCAGTCCATAGATAGCTGGCTCCATTGCTGGGCCCAAGGTGAGACACCACCCTTGGGAGAAGAGCCAAGTGAGGAAATCTGCTTAGCTCACAGCAGCTGGGAAGAGATGGGTGTGAAGGGAGGGAGAGAGGAAGGGACCAGAGGGAAGATGCACACTTCTAGGTTATACCCCCAGTGACCGACCTCCTCCAGTTACACCCCAGCTGCCTACAGTTACCACCCAGTCAGTCCATTCAGACGAGGATGAGCTGATTAGGTTACAGCTCTCACAGTTCAATCATTTCACCTCTGAATATTCCTGCGTTAACAGGAGATTTTGGGGGACACCTCATATCCAAACCACAACAGGCGCCACGTTATAGTTTGGATCTTAAATGTTCCCCCAAGGCCTGTGTCTTTTAAAGACTTGGTCCCTCACTCATTGTGATATTGGGAGGTGGTGGGACCTAGTGGGAGGGATCAGATCATTGAGGGCGTGCCCTTGAAGAGGATTTGGGGACCCCAGCCTCTTCCTCTTCCTTTGCTTGCTTCCTGGCTGCCATGAGGTGAGCTGCTCACTCACCCATCACGATGAGCTGCCTCTCCACAGGCCCCCGAAGCAACAAGGACAATGACTATGGACTGAATTCTACAAACCGTGAGCCAAAATAAACCTTTTCTTTTTTACAAATTGATTATCTCGGGTATTTGTTAGAGTGATGTAAAGCTGACTAACACACTTACTGTGTAAAAGATTCCCAAATGATTTGTATATGTAGCCAGATTGGGGGACCCTTGTCTTAAATGACACTTTGGGTAGAAACTTGTGAGAAAATACCTGTTATTTTTTTTTTTTTTAAAAGGGCTATAAATGTGAAGTTGAGACTATACATGTCAGCAATTTACATGTTCATGACGCTCATCTTGGCTTCACATTCCACACTGTTCTCATGATAAGGCTCATTTGATCCAGAACGCCATGAAAGAAACAAGAGGTAAATGTTCATAAGAAATCAAGGGGATATTTTGGGAAATCATGACAGCTATTGGGACATGTGCAAAATAACAAAAGACAAGAAAGTTGTGAAGATGGAGGACCCCTCTCTAGTCCTTTTTTGCTTGTGGCCACATGCCCCTTAACTTCTATATGCCTATCATAGCTGCTTGTCCTGCTAGTTCTGCCATCTTTAATCTAGCCCCTTAATGCCTGCTGCATTCACGAGAAGACTCTGGTGGCCATGCGCCACCACACTTGTGATCCTAGTGGCTCAGGAGGCTGGGATAGGAGGATTGCAAGTTCAAAGCCAGCCTCAGCAACAGTGAGGTGCTAAGCAACTCAGTGAGTCCCTGTCTCTAAATACAATAGGAAATAACGCTGGGATGTGGCTCGGTGGTCGAGTGCCCCTGAGTTCAACTCCCAGTATCCCATTACCCCCCCCAAAAGACTCTGGTGATCTTGGGTAGAGATCAATGACAGATTGTAGGTTGGCAGCAAGAAAGGCAGAGCCCATATTGTGCAGGTGATACACAGGTGGGGGTCTGGATTAAAGACCATCTTTGTTGGTGAAGTTGGTACCTCTTCCTGCAACCATGGCTGGTACCTAGCCTGACCCTGAGGTCAATGACTGTTCAGTACTTGTTCCCATTTCCACATTTTCTCAACATCCTCTACCCCTCTGCCTATTGTCCCAGGTGGCACAATGGTCAGGGGACAGCTTATGGTCGCTAGGGAAACCTGACAGTTAGCTTGCTGTGTTACTTTTCACAATCCGCTATTTCAACAAACCTCAGTTTTCTCATCTGTAAAAGGGGGTTGTTAGCATTGATTTCAAAGGGTCTCTTTAGGATTAGAAGAAAGACATTTAAAGTGGCTTGTAGGTGCTTTGTACTTTTGAAGGCTGTAGACTGGTTTGGGGAGAGAAGTTTTTGTGGGTCACACAGGCCTGTGTTTGGTGATTGTGGAAACCTGAGTCAGCAGAGAAAAAAGTGTGAGGCTGGGGAGTGGGCCCCACCACTAAGTTGTATATCCTTCTATCAGGAGATCCGATCATCCTGCTGGTTTCCATGGAAATACAGAAATTCATCTGGATTTTGTTTCACATAAAAATGAATTATGAACTTAGAGTTTCTGGAAGAAAAGTGCCCATCACATTCAAAGTTAAAATAGCTCATCATTCAAATTGTCAAAATTCTTGATACATGCTAAAGTTGTTGTTTGGTTAATTTTACTAATTGAATATATCTAGGTGTGTCCGTCAGCTTCACATTACTGTGACAAAATACCTGAGGAATTAAACTTACAAGGAGGAAAGATTCATTTTGTCTCACAGGTTGAGGTTTTAGTCCATTGTTTCTTGGCCCCATTGCTGTGGGCCTGTGGTGAGGCAGAACAACATGGCGGGGAGTGTGTGGTACAGCAAAGCTGATGGCCTCATGGCAGCTGAAAAGCTATGAGAGAGAGAGAGAGAGAGAGAGAGAGAGAGAGAGAGAGAGAGAGAGAGAGGCTGGAGTCCCAGTATACCCTTCAGGGGCATGCCTTCCTTGACCTAAATCCTCTCGATAGGCCCTGTTAGTAGTAGCAATGAGCGGTGAAATGCAGGCAAGGTCACAGGTGTTCTTTGAATTACTTTAGGGTCTTCTTTAGACTACTTCCAAAGTAAACAAAAAAGCAAAGTGCAAGTAGTTAAATTGCAGAAAAGAAACAGAAGCAAAGGGAGTTAATCAGTCAAGAGAAAGGATCAATGGGACTAACTCTTGAGAGGGTCCATTGATGTTGACACGAAGGTAGCAATTATGACAAAAGGTGTCTCCATTTACCTGGGAAGGAAGATTCCTTTAGTAGTACAGACACACTAAGGTAACTTCTGACCAGCAGCTGACCCCAATGCCCACATTAACATGGGATTGACTCATAGATGAAGTCCCCCTGAATAGCATGGCCACCATAACAGTTCTGGAGAGGACCAACTAAGGTCAAAAACTCCACTGCCCAACGTGAAGGAGGAGTTGAACACCTGATTGGCAAAGAGTACAGAGGTGGCCCCCCCTTCTCCTGATAAACATCAAACAGTAACAACATTGGGGACAGCCTTGTCTCCTTTGTCACTCTCTGCTTGGAGATGGCCTACTCTCTCCCTTGAGAGTGCTTTTTGCTTAAGCCTCGCTTCTCTCTTACTTTATTTTCGTCCCACTTTCACTTCTAATAAAGTTGTCTTGCATGACTTTTGGTGTCTGACTTTAAATCTTCTTGTTGGAATATAAGAACCAAGGTTTGGAGTTTCAGCTGCCTGCTTCCAGCCCTACCTGCTAATCAAGTTCCCACCATGTCCCACGAGGCTGGGAACCAAGCCTTCAGCACTTGAGATTTGGGGAACATATCCAGTTCAAACCACAACACCAAGGGGAGCAGTAATGTCCATGTAAACAACTCATTTGAGGGAACGTACTTCTTGGTATTTACTTTGCTTATGTTTGAGGAAAATAGGATTCAGGGTTGTCCCGAAAATTAATTTTTTAAATCAGCAGCTTGGTATTTTAAGGGCATTTTTCCCCTTAGAAAACCTGTTAGTTGTGCACGGTGCTAGGCTTGCTTGTCATTGGAATGTATGGTAGCTAAATTAATGATGTTAATTGATTCTGTAATTCATTATGGACTGGGACTCATGGCACAAAGAAGCAAAAAGGGGCTTGGATTTTCTTTGATGCTCCCAGGCAAACTTCTGAAAGAGGCAACATTTATCATCAGCACACTCCTCCTCTTCTTCTGCATGCTTGCTCTGCTTCTGGGACCCCACTCCTCATCCCCCACCTGTCCCACCTTCTTCTGCCCACACACTGAGAACATGGCAGTTGATCTTGGTCAGGAGTCAGAGGGAAGTGGGAGATAAATGACTTTATGTATTGCCTGAATGACTGCTATCCTGTGGGTTTGTGGTGCAATTTCTTAGAAAAGAGAATCTTTCTCCTCTCTCTTCTCCTCCTTTACCATTTTTTATCCCCAGTAGAAAAACAATTCAGGCTATATGACAAAGTAAAATGAAAAATCCAGACAGTCTGGAAGGAAATTTTATGGGCAGAGAGCCACAAGAGAGGTAATATATCCCACCTGGGAGTTTCTCTGACTTCAGTTCCAAGGCAGCCCTTCCCCAAGTGTGTCCCCAAGTGTGGTTGCTTAGAGGTTGCCAACAGGAGAGAAACCTGTGCTAGGAAGAGGTACAGACTTGGTGGGTTCTTTTTTATTTTTTCTTTTCTTTTTTTTTTTTTTAAAAGATGGACACAATATCTTTATTTATTTTATTTATCTTTATGTTGTGCTGAGGATCAAACCCAGTGCCTCACATGCGCAAGGCAAGCGCTCTACCACTGAGCTATATTACCCCAGCCCCTTGGTGGGCTCTTTTGTTAAAAATTTATAAAGAATTTCAGGACTGTGACCACAGAGCATTGATCCAAGTGTGGGCTCTTCTAAGCATGGGGTCCCTTCCCAACTTACTTTCCTGTCTAGAGGACTCCTTAAAGGGCCATGATGACTTGGATGAACATGCAATCACATGCTCATGAAACTGGCTCTGCAAGTGTCAGAGAATGCGGGGTGCATCTTTGTTTCAGGTAGACTCAGAGCCTTGACTGGGCGAATTGCAAATCTCCAAGAATACAGTTGAGTAGGATTTCCTCAGTTTTCAGTCCATGGAAGTTCATTCTGGATATTTCCTGGTGTTCTGCAGAGATTCTTTGGGATGTTCAAAACTGTTCTTTCTTGTTATAATATAAAGCTTCACTTTCAAGCTCCCATTCTTGTGTCTCATAAACCTCCATGTTCAATACAAAGCCTGGATGTCCATGGGAGGAGAGAGAAGGGATTTCCCTAGGGACCTGAGCTGTGGGCTGAGCTCCTTGTCCAGCTCCTTGCTCACAGTCCCCTTGTGGGGACTGGGAGGAGCTGGTGCAGTCCTACTTGCCAATGCTCTGAGCTGAACGGTGGCTTCTGCTGATGTGGGGCACAGGTGCATTTCAGACATGCTCTATTTTCTTCAAGTGTCGTTTGCACAGGAAGGTCAAATGAGCCCTGAGCATCTGTCTTCCTGCCACCCTGGCAGCCAGCTGTGAAGGAGGGATCTGATTAAAAGTGAAAGGTAAGAGTGTCTCGTGTTTGCATAGGAGCACACACAGGTGTCCTTCATGTATATGCAAACTGAGATGATGCCCAAAGGGAATGGTGGAAAAAACACAGGAAGACCTACTTCAAGACAGATACTTCTATCTTCTGTCAAAATTAGCAAACCGTTTCCTCAGAGCTGCTGATCCTATTAGCAATCCTTCAACTTTATGTTTGGTTTCAAATTAAAAATACTTCTAACACAGTAACAGTTTTCATTTTCTGGGATTACCACAGTGACCCCACAAAGAAAGCAACCAGAGCACTAATCCCAACATCTTGTTCTTAGGTGTTCTCAGAGGAGTCTGTTGACAGGAGATAAATATATAATAGAGTCTGTAATATGTTTTCTCAATCGTCATTCCCGGGGAGACCTGCTTTGCCTCAATGTTCCGGTGTAGTTTCTTTGTAGGAAAGATACTGTCTTCATCACAAAAATTAAAAAGATTTTTAGTAACCACTTTGGGCTGGTTGTAGCTCAGTGGTAGCATGTGTGAGGCACTGGGTTCCATTCTCAGCACCACATATAAATAAATAAAGTAAAGGTTCATTGATAACTAAAAAAATATATATTAAAAAAAGAGAAGTAACCACTTAAACATAATTTGGGGGGAGAGCTCAAAGCCAATCATATCCTAGAGAGTCTGCATACCTTAAAATTTTTGAATTTTGTATGTTTTTATAATCAACAAGTGAGATTTCAATAATGGAAAGTCACATGCATTGGTATAGCTGTGACTTCAATGGTTGGTTGAGGCCGGAGACACTGCTTGGCTTCTGTGAAACTAAGCCTGGCATGCTTCTTAACTGTCCCTCCCCTTTGTCACCACTCTGGTGCATATTTGAGCATGGGAGGGGCTGCATCCTAGCTACAGGACAAGCAAGTTATATATTGTGACCTCTGAAAGGTGAACATTCAAGCCAGAGGTCTATGGGATAAATCTCAAAGCTGACTCCCTGGATACCAGGCACCAGTCACACCACAAACCTCCATCCGACCCTCCCCTTATGGGATTTCAGGAAGTGAGTCCTTGAAGGGATGAAGTGGGGTGGTGGGCAATTTCTGGAACCAACCCCCAGGTCTGCCTCTTGGCAGAGCTAACTAGCTTGTCTATACAGCTCATCTGCGGTTCAATTCACTTACAGTGTAGGCCCATCTTGGTTTTGGGGTACCTGCATAACTAGGGCACAGCTAACAGACATGAGACACCATCAGGTAGTGTTCTAGGGCTGCTGTGTGATGTCTGCTCTGGACATCAAAACTATAGCTGAGCTTGTCAGGAGGGACCACCTCATTTCTATATCGATGTTGATTGATCTGCTCCCAAAGTGGTTCTGTGATTTGGCAATTCATGAAATCAACAAAACAAAGTATATGCACTCACCATGGGCAGAGAATACAATTGACATGTAAAGAGATAGGAGTGGTAGGCCATTTTATCAGAGATGAAAACATGTATTTTGGCTCTTCCCAGCAAGGAAGTATCAGGGACCATCTCAGTGCCTTGGAGAACAAGTTATTTCTGGGGTTCTGAAGGGCAGGAACTGTCCTAACCCCAACAGAGGTGAATTAGTTGAAACTTATGCTCATCTTTTTCATTTTTAAAGGTGAAAAGACAGAGGTTGCAGGACCTTGTGTGGGTGAAGCAGCAGGAAAGAGGTTGTCATGAGCTCCCAAGCTGGATTTGGTGTCTTTAAGCTGAGGTTCAAAGATGCTCAGGTTCCTCTCAAGGGTTTTGAAGGCTTTCCTGATTCTCCAATCTAAGAGCATTCAGGCCATGAGTAGACATCTGCTCTTTGCAATGTGGAGCAGTGGTAGAAATAGAGGACCCGGTCCCACCCCTTAGATCTGGAAGACACTGGACCTGGAGGGAGCTCATGATGCCCCCCCGGAGAGACCCTTCCTGGGTTTGGATTCTCTGATGCTGCTGGTTAAGTGAGCTGAGGGTTGGGCTTCAGTTTCCTACTCTGGGAATCGTTCTGAGCTGTGGTGGGCTGAGAAGAGAAGAGTGTGAGTGAATGCAGATAGAAACATCCAATTTTTTTCTAAGGAATCCGTAAAAGACTTTACCTGTGTGGTCAAAAGATTATCCCGTCTTGTCTGGATTCCTCCTGAGATGCCTCTCACACTCACCCTTCTTTCCCCGTATCAATCTATGCAGGATGTGATTTGCCAGAGTCAGGAACACAAATTGTCTGCCTCCGCAGTGGCACTTGCATTGGGTTTTCCTTCAGTATCTCATTGATTGTGTGCCTTGCTATGGAGGCTGCTCGCCCTGCTCATTGTCCATTTCCCTGGGGCAGTTTTTTTGCTCTATATTGCGGCTTTGTTTTCCAAACCTGGCTGTGCTCCACTCTGTGACTCTGTGTTTAATGGGAATGCAGACTTAGCCATCCTGTGGCATGAAGGGTCCCTTCTGGGGAGTGTTGCAGCTTACTGGTGGAATCCACATCATGTTATGTCATCCCATAAGCAGATCTGTGTGCTTTAAGGACCAAAGTGGTTCTGAGCAAGTAGGAGGCAGTACTGTTGCATTTGTCTTTCTCATTTTCTGATGAATTCAAATGCCGATCTGAGTGATCCAGGTGGTAGACCAGAAAAAAATATTTTTATGTATTTTTCTTACAAGCTAAAAGTCCTGAGGCACATGCCCATCTTTCCAATTGCCCCTTATGCCATTTTTTCTGCACCCCTATTCCAGCCACCCTAAACTCACTTCCTCCAGCTCCCTGTCTTGTTCTTCTGCTCACAGGTTCCCTCTGCCTAGAATCCTACCCCCACCCTGTCTGGTGAACCCCTGTTCACATGGCGAAAACCTGCTCCAGGGCCTTCCCCCTCTTGTGGTAGCATGAACCACTCCTACCTAATACCGGAAATGCTGTTTTAATTGTATGGTTTATTTCTATAGACAAGATAGTCCAGCTCACCCCATGCAGTCAGCTGTCTGGTTTAAAATCCCAGCTCTGTCTCTTACCCCATGTGTAGCCTTGGGCAAGGTACTGAACTTCTACTACCTCAGTTTCCTCATCTTAAAAAGGGGATGATAATAAAGAGGTACTTACCTCAGTGGGTTCTTGTGAGGATTAAATGGGTCAGTACATGTAAGGCACTGACAAAGGGTCACATACTTGGGCAGTGCTGGGCAAGTTGTTCATGGTTATTATTACTAGCCTGAAAGTCCTTTGTGGGCCATGCTAGCCTCTTGTCTTGGATCTACTACAGATGGCTCATGGTGAGAGTTGAAAACATTGGTAGAATAAATGCATGGGGGGCTGGGGATGTGGCTGAAGCGGTAGCGCGCTCACCTGGCATGCGTGCTGCCCGGGTTCGATCCTCAGCACCACATACAAACAAAGATGTTGTGTCTGCTGAAAGCTAAAAAATAAATATTTAAAAAAATTCTCTCCTCTCTCTCTCTCTCTCTTAAAAAATAAATAAATAAATGCGTGGGCCGGAATGCCTGCCTTCTGCCTCAGTTCAGTATCTTTCCACAGTGTATATATTCCTTCAGCCCGAGAACAGGGTGACGGGAAGGATTCGGGAAATAGCAAGCACGATGAGACAGTTGAGGTGAGGAACAGTGAGTGGCGTCCACCGCCCGTGAGCCCCACTGACCCTCCGTAACTCAGAACATCTTCCTGGCCAGTCAGTGTTTTTATATCCTCATCTAGCATGGGGAGGGAAACAGCACAGGTGATCTAGATGTTCCTGATTATTCCGGCACAGTTTATTATGACCATGATTATTTTTTGGCCTCCCTTCCCTGTGAGCTAGGTAGAGGTCACTAGTTTCTGAAGCAAAAAGAACCCTTGACTACAAAGGCCCATTAATCATACCCCTGCATCTGCTCCCTCTCCTTCAGTGTTTCCAATTTTATCCCCTGACATCATTTCCCCAGGTTCCCAAGCTGGAAATATCTGCATCTTTTTTTTTTTTTTTAAATCTCACCTTCATCCTTTGGGTCTTTTAATTTTAAACTTTTAAGAAAATCTGATGTCGACCCTCTCTTTAACATCATTGTCTTCAGGCATTTATTATTTCTTTGCTCAACTTTTACTGAATGTCCCTAACCAGTCTCTCTGTCCATTTAAACCTTGCTCAGTACAATACTGCTAAAAAAAAAAAAAATCTTGGATTATACTATACACAAAGGAGATTTTTAAAAACTTCCAACTTGATCATCACACACTGTCTACCTGTCCTGAATTATCTCACTATACCTCATACGTTTATACAATTAAAGTCATTTTAGAGTATGTATTTCCTGGACTATGTCTCACTATTTTTTTTTTTTCAAAAACGTGCCTTCACATTATTTTTGTAATACTGTGTTCTATTCTATGAAGACATTTAATTATCCT
Organism: Marmota flaviventris; assembly: GCF_047511675.1. Lineage (NCBI taxonomy): Eukaryota > Metazoa > Chordata > Mammalia > Rodentia > Sciuridae > Marmota > Marmota flaviventris. The sequence continues at coordinate 127,940,753 of NC_092501.1, read as the reverse complement.
TCATCAAGCTCTGTAGGGAGCTGGTGGGGGGCATGCAGGTGAACTATTGATGAACCAAGGTGTAGATGAAAATCTTGAATGGGGTCAGTTTAAGAAATGCCCAGGGGCATGAGACAAGTGAAGTGTAAGGGGCCATGGGATTGGTTAGACAAACTTGGAGAGGATAAGAAAGCGTCTAGAAGTAACAGATGAGTTTACAAATGGATCTATATGGAACTGTGGTCAACCTCCACCCTTGACCCAAAGAAGGAACTGACCCATTGGAAGAATTTTGTCTCTGATAAAAGGAAGCAGGATCCAGATGGGAAAAGAGAGAGATTTTGATGGTTTTCAGGAGTGTCTTCCCTGGAGAGTTAACTTGGATAGTTGGCAGCTTATAGAGTGTATTGAAAGCCATTGAGGTCACCTAGAGATGGGGACAGGTATGGAAGAGGAGAGGACCCTGTGGAACCCTGAGCACTCAATGCTGTATGCTGGGGGCAGCAGGGACTGACATGGGGCTCATGAGGGAGGAGCAGCGAGCACCGCGTCCTGAGTGAGGTGAGCAGGTGTTGCAAAGAGAGGCAGACCCTCTGCCAAGCTCTGCTGGTAGGTCAAGCAGGACATGGGAACTGAGACGTGAATGTGGGATTTGGCATCTGTTTGGGGCATGCCTGATTGTAAGGGTCATAAGGGAGGATGGGAGAATTAGAGTCAGTGTGGAATATTCTTGTAAAGGTTACTGCTTAAAAGAGAGTGGAGAATTTGGGAGATTGTGCTGTGTGTCTGCCTACAGCAGGGGCTGTGCCTCCTATCTTGGCTCTTTATGTTATCTCCTATTATGCCAGTCCTGTTATCTCCTATTTTGCTGGAAGAAGTGACGGAGTTGCTCAGGAATGTCCCTATAGACTGGAAGACAGGCTTTGGTTTGATTTCTAGGGATCTGGAGATATTTCTGAGCACTGATAAAAGATTTAAACCATTTGTGGTAGAAGCAAAGAGGCAGCAAGCTAGTATTTCCCAGTAGGTTTCTCTGGGAGCTGCAAGGAGGAGGGTTGTCCTAGTTGGCTCCAGATCCACCCCTCATCCATCCCCACCTGGCTCCTGCCCTTAACAGTGATATTTCAGGTGAGGGGTTTAGTTGTTTTTCTGAAATTGGTCACAACATATTATGAGAACAATGTAGCCAAGACATGCCAAATGCTTTAGTGGCTTCTTGTGGACACTTTCACTTATCGAGGTGTCACACTGGGCATCTCAAATGCTGTACTTTCTTCCTCCTCACAACACTGCAAGATACAGACTTTTACCCTTGTTTATATTCAAGGAATCCGAAGTGCAGAGTAGTGCTGTCCCAGGTCACTCAGCAAGGCTGCCATTCAGACGCGGCTGACTCCAGAGTTCACACTATGTAACTCTGCTTCTCTACTGATTCTGGCCACTAGGAGTTTCCGTGACCTTCTGTTAGACTCTATTTGATATTCATCTTTTAATTCTTGTGGTAGAAACTGAAAGATGATTCCATAATTCTTTTGTACAAAGTACTGTCTGTATATAATAGCAATTGCTTTATTTTATCTTTGGCTTATTTCTTTCAGGCATTCAGAGCGTCCTTTAAGCCTAATATTCTGAAATATGAAGCATATACTTTGATTCCACTTTTGCTATTGTTTAGATATTTTCTAGTTTATTACTGTTTTGACTCTTTGCCCCAAGCTCTCTCCTCAGGAGGCTGGCCTCCTGTGCCCTTCATACTTGTGTTTGACCTTCTCTGGACACCCAGCACTGTTATGGTTTGGATGTGGAGTATCTCCCAAAAGCTCATGTGTGAGACAATGCAAGGAGGTTTAGAGGAGAAATGATTGTGTCATGAGAGTCTTAACCCAGTCAGTGAATTAATCCTCCTTGGGGTTAACTAAGTGGTAACTGAGGGCAGGTAGGGTATGACTGGAGGAGGTGGGTCACTGGGGGAATGGCTTTGGGGTATATCTTTGTATTTGCAACTAGAGACTCTCTCTGTTTTCTGATCATCATGTGAGCCCCTTCCCTCCTTCACTCTCTTCTGCCATGATGTTCTGCCTCATTTTGAACCTGGAGGAATGGAGCCAGCTGTCTATGGACTGAGACCTCTAAAACTGTAAGCCCCCAAATAGACTTTTCCTCCTCTAAAATTGTTCTTGTCAGGTGTTTTAGTCACATCAGCAAAAATAGCTAAGACAAATACCATGTTCATGTTGTCCTTAAGCAGAATTTTCTACAGAGTCCCTATTGGGAATGCATGATGGCTTTGAATAAGGCAAGGGAAAGAATTCTTTTTTCCATTCTGATTTCAGAGAGCTTCTCATCTTTTAAGGCCAAAGGATTCAGCAGACCCTTGGATTTGGTGTCTTTCAGCTGAGGTTCAAAGATGCTCGTATTCCTCTCAAAGGTTTTGAGCTTAGAGCTCAGTTTTTTCAATCATTCAAACCGGCATTTCCTGAGCTGGGTTTCACGGAACACTGTTCAGGTTGCTGAGACAAGAGTGTCAAAAAATGGTGCAATATCTCTCAAAGAATTGGGAACTACTGCATGTACACCTGCTCTTTAAAAACTGATAATGCTCAGAAGTGTGTTATAAAGCTAAGAAGTCACATAGAATGTCTCATCTTGGGTTTTTCCAGAGCAGATTATGAAATAAGGACTCAGGGAAAATAGTTCATTTGGGAGTCATAGAAAACAATAGAAGATACGCGGGGAATTGTAGGTGAAATGGCTCGAGTCCCAAATTTAATATGCTATATAATAATCCTAAAAAAAAATCCCCAATGTTGATCATTTCAGAGTGCCCAGGTCCTCTCACCTGGGTCCTTAGGACATTCTGGACTCCTGCATATGTCACAAAGACTTTGAGAATCCAGCAACACTGCCTCTAGGTCAGAAAAGACCACCACTGTTGCCCTGTTGCTCCCAGGTCAATGGATGGAGCCATAGTCGGGAAAGCTCCAGGAACTGGGCTGTCCATGGTAGCCACTAGCTTCATGTGGCAATTGAGTACTTGGAACATGGCTAATACAACTAAGGAACTGGTGTTTAAATTTTATCTTAATTAGTCAGCATTTACATGGAAGTGCCAGAATGTTCCTAGTGGCTACCTTACTGGATGGCCTGATCTTAGAGGCATGCCACCTCCCCAGGATGCACATGGAGGTGTGCTGCACCCCATGCTGATGTGCTCAGCCCATTCTGACACATAAGGATGTGTTACCACTCTCCCCACTCTCCCTGTGTCCCCTCAAGGGGTTCTTACCATTCTCTGTTCTCTTGTTCTCTCAGCGGTGCCTAAAGCCTGTGACTTCTCCAATATCCTGCAGTCTTCTTCTGCATGCTCAGCCAGCTTCCCAGAAACATCTAGATGCCTTCCATTAAGCACTACCCCATGGTTGGCTTCCCCATACCTCTCATGAGGTTTTGAAATGAGGTCCCATGAGGCACTTTAGAGGATAACTTTCTCCAGCATCCCAGAGGGGACATTTCTAGTAAGTTCTATTTCTGTGGCCCCTCAGAAATCTCTTTGTCACCCTGTGAGACCTCTTGCACAAGGTCTGGATCTTAGACCTAGGGAAAGAGAACTTCTTCCTTGGGTGCTCTGTGTCTGCCCTACAGTAGGGGCTGTGCCTCTTATCAGTGATGCCTACATTTTTTAGAATTTCTTTGTTTCTTATGCTATCTCCTATTACACCAGTCCTGTGCTATGATCATCAATTTTTTTGTAACTTTCTTTACTATGCAGGTTGGATCCTGAATGATACACTGTTATAATCTGACCTTCATATGGGAAGGAGAAACATTAATAAACTTTCACTTAGAGAACATGGGATCCAAGACCACTGATGAATTCTACACTAAGTTTATACACTAAATTATACACTTAGATGAAAACATAAGCTATACTTCAAAAATCTCTGTATCTGATCATAACTTGTGACTAGAATCTTTACCTACTTGCAACTTTCTAATAGTAGAGAATAGATAGAATAGAGTAAGTCCATTGCTTATTGCTCCAATTGAGAAATTGGAGCAATGATACCACTGTCAATCATTTAGGCATGAGTGTGGGCAGTTGCCTCACCCACAGAGAAGGTGAACAGGGATGGTCTAAGAGGGATGACAATAGAAAAGACTCTTTTTGCTTCACTCACCAAAGACAGGAGTCTTTGTTAAAGAATTTTTGAAACCTTTTAAAAATGGTAATTCAATAGCTAAGTTGAATTACCATTTTTAAGATTAAGTTGAAAAAGAGGGCTTAGTGCAACTTTTTTTTTTTTTCTAGTTGAGGTCTACTTCTTGGGGTTGTGAATTTTCCCCCTCAGAATCTTATAAAACATTTTGTTCATTAAATTAGGACTTGGCCAGGAGAAGAGAACACTCATTCTTGTCTGAAAATTCCCCTAAAAATAGAATATTCTTTATCTAGTTCCTTCTGTTACAATTTAACAATCACAATTTAAAGCTGTCATTTGTTGGGCCAGGTTCTCAGCTCAGCACCTTCCATTTATGTCATATTTAACCTTAAAAAAAAAAAAACCTTCGCCAGACAGATGGATAAATTGAGGTTAAGAGAGGTTAGGTAACTTCCTCAAGGTCACACAGCTAGGGCAGAGCTGGGTTCTGAATCTGAGGAGTCAGGTATAACTGACTCCTCAAATCCCAAATGCCATCCATCCTGCCTCAAATGTTGCCGTACATTGAGAAAACATTTTAAATTTTGCTATTTCTTTTGAAAACTACCAGCACTGACTGAAGTAAAAGAATAGAGAGGGCTCTCAGGAACTGATGCTAAATAGATGGGGAGTGTTGGGGTAGAGGAAATTATGGTAAAGGAAAGGACTTTGGAGAATTGGAAAGGCAAAGAGGACTGAGGTATTGCTATGGATTGGATCATTGTCACCTAAAGCCCATGTGTTAAAGATATGGTTCCCAGCCCTTTGGACTATGGGAGGTACCATTACCTTTAAGAGGTAGAACCCAGTAGAAGTTTTCTGGTCACTGTGGGGTTCTCTTGAAGGGGATATTAGGACCCCAGCCTCTTCTTCTTTCTCTCCTTTATTTCCTGGCCATGAACTAAGCAACTTTTAATTCCCTTCTCTCCCCACTATGATGTGCTGCTTCCCCACAGGCCCAAAAGCAATCGGGCAAATGGACCATAGACTGAAACCTCTGAGAGGGTGAACCAAAATAAACCTTTTCTCCTTGTAAGTTGATCATCTCAGGAATTTTGTTACAATAACAGAAAGTTAATGGGTATAGGAATAAAGATAAACGCAGTAGACCCACCCAAGGCCTGAAAATCTACACAAGTTAACAAGACCAGTAGAACCCCTTGGAGGAAGGTGCAGACCCAGGAGGGTGTTCTCTAGAATGCAGGGAAGTACAGTACATGGGAGTTTAGAGGGGAAGGAATTCAGCTGGTCTAAGTGAGGGGTGATGATAACTCATGGATCTGGGAAAGGACACTATTCTTAAATCTATAGCCAGGTGTGACCTACATGTCCTAAACCAGGATTGTATACTGAGGATGGAAGATGGTTTTGTTTCAAAGTAGAGTGGAAGAGCAAGTTTCCTCAGGACTCACTGGCCCTCATTTCCCATGTGTGAGGCAGGCGTCTAGGGAAAAGCCAAGGGGAGCAGAAACCTTCCCAATCAACAGGTGATACTTCCAGGGAGACTCTGTGCCCCTAGATACCAGGAACAGAGGGAAAAGGGGCGAGAGGAATCCCATCGTGGATAGCTCCCAAGACCAGGATTGTAACTTTCCAAAGGAATGGATGTTCTTGGTCTGCAGGGATCTTTCCTGTCTCTGAGCAGCGTCTTCCAGAGAATTCTTTCTTAAAACATGGAAGGATGCTGAGGCCTGTGCCATGGTCTCCTCAGCTGTAATAATGAGACATGGTGGCAGTGATGATGCTGTCACTGGTTATGTTAACATTTGTCTTATGAATATGTAACACTACCTTCTTTAATTGAGAGCCCACTACTTCCCATTCATCATGCCTGGTTCTTTATATGCAATCTCACTTAAGCCTCAGAAAAATCATGTGAGGTATTTTACAGAGAGGGTAAATAAGTCAGGTTAAGTTTGGAGGCTAGAATTTGATGCTGGGCTGTTGGACCTCATAACCCATGCTTATAATCATGATGCTATCGCAGTGGGTACTTGTTGAGAGCCACAGCCGAAGGGGCCCCAGCAAACTTCCAGCTGCCAGCAAACTTCCAGCTGCCAGCTGATGATTGGCTCACAGCAGCCCAGCAAACTTCTAGCTGCCAACTGATTGGCTCCTCTGCGGTGATGCTCATTGGGTTGTTTCCCCGCCCTTTCAGACCATGGAGCTGCTCATTGGGGGACTTTTTTTGGCTCTGTCGGCGCGACTTAGCCAATCGGCCTCAAGAGCAGGAGGAGTGGGGGAGGTTGAGAGGCTTGTGGGAAGCCGGTGGTGGCAGTTGGGCTCTGAAGGTGTTCCTGAAGAGCTGTGTGGTTTGACGTGTGTATGTTCTAAAAATAAAGTTTGTTTCTTTTGACAAGTGGCTCCTGAATTGTGCCCAGCCAGACTGCGGCAGGTATTCCTGATTAATCATCGTCTCCTTCCATTCATCCCACCAGGTCCTGATTCACATCAGTTTCAGCTTTCCTCCACATAGTCCTGAGATTCAGGGGAATCAACGCCATCCCTTGCTCCTGGGTAGATCCTAATTCATATAAACCTGTAAGCTTGTGGCTTACAAATTCTTTGAATGACTCTGTAGTCACCGTTCTTGATCTAGAAGGAGGTCTGAGACTCAGCAGGGGCCAAGCATGGCCTTATCTTCCATGATTGGGGGAGAGATTGTCTCTCCTGCCACAAGTAAGATAGTAAATGGTTCCAGTGGTGGTGGGGAGTCATCTCATTGCTGAGGACAGGTGACCTGGGGACAAAAGGTACACATAGGAGACTTGAGAGCAGAATGAATTATAGGCCAGCAGCACTAGAACCCTGACCATTTCCTGCACACAGCACTATTGACTATTAACTTTTTCACATGTCATCTAATAAACTTCCTTGCTTATTCAAGACAGTTGAAGCACAGCTACTGTTGCTTGAAGTTCAACCTGGGTACATCTATGTTCTCCCTCAGTTACTTGCAAAAAAAAAAAAAAAAAAAAAAAAAGGGTCCAATGTCTGTAAGAGGCATATATTATCTCAATTATACAAAAGGCTTTCTGGTTTTCTTTACCCTTTAAACATTTTGTAGCATCTTAAAAAGCCTTCAGCATAAACCCAGCTCCTTGAATGATTCTTAGAGTTAGTTTTTATTTCCCCTTTTTCACAAATATTCACTAACATCTCTCACACCAACTAAGTAAGAGATACTAATGGTATTTCTTACCCAGATTTTTAAAAAAATTCCTCCTATTTGATTGTATTCCAACATGAAAGATCACAAAAAGTCATCTTTTCAAAGGACATTGTTAGAGTCTGTAAACAAGTCTGGATGGTGCCTGGCATTTTGCCAGAGGGAGTGGTTTGTGAAGTAACGCCAGCGAGCCATTAAGTGTGGAGTTTCCTTATTGGTTGACTGCTGTATCGAGTTTATGTTAATTAAGATAAGCTGTGTGGAATGTATAAATCCCCCTCTGGTCCTGCAATAAATGGCTCCTACTCCTGCTGCATCAATCTACACAAGTTGTTCATCACCCCCCGGTTATTTTGCTGCAGCCGGACTGCGGCAGGACATGACAGGAATTAAGGGATCAAAACACCCAGGGAAAACCTGTTTCCTGTAGCCTATGGTGGCATGTTTCCAAGCCTGTGAGTAGGAAAGTGGAAGGAAGGCAGGGGACACTGGCAGTATTTACAGAGGGGGGCTCGTGTGAGGCTGAAGTGGTGGGAAGGGAGGCAGGACCCAGAGAAGTGGGTTCCCAGGCCACCTACTCCCTTGCTCTTAAGAATAGAAGGTTGAATAGAGACTGTAACACCCTATACTTAGGTTCTGCTAAGACTGTGAGCATAAACCACTGAGAAGCGCAAGTTAGAAATAATGGCCAATGTATGTATGCCACAAAGACCTGCAGTGTTCTGGGAAAACCTGAGATGTGGGGACAGTGTCCTGGGAAAATAGCTCGTTGGCTTTTAGGGAAGATATAGCCTAAGAAATGAGGTTGGTATGAGCTATTAGGGACCATAGGTTGTTATCAGATTCTATGTGACTTACTGAGTCTGAGCAACATGGCAGTGGAGACGGAGTAATACCATGCAGTGTCATAGAGCAGAGGGAATGGCAGTTTATGAGATGCCTAGTGATATTCAGATCTTGGACCTGCACTGGGACGTTTTTCAATGCTGCCAGCTTTAGTCTTGGTCAAATCACTATGACTTTGGATTTTAATTCCAGAGCATCTAATTTCTTTTCAATATGAGAAGGGGGGGCTTGCCTGGGTGTGACTGGATTGCCGCAGTCTGGCTGCAGCAAAATAACTGGGGGGTGGTGGGGGGGTGGGGGGGGTGGGGTGGTGACGAGCAACTTGTGTAGATTGATACAGCAGGAGCGGGAGCCCTTTATTGTAGGACAACAGAGGTATTTATACATTCCACACAGCTTATCTTAATTAACATAAACTGGATACAGCAGTCAACCAATAAGGAATCTCCACACTTCATGGCTCGCTGGCGTTACTTCACAAACCACTCCCTCTGGCAAAATGCCAGGCGCCATCCTGACTTGTTTACAGACTCTAACACGGGATTTGTGATATTTTTGCCCCAGAGTGCAGGCAACAGCATCAGATATTTTCTTTTATCTCTACATTAGCCTCTTGAAATTCTCCAACCTAGAAAACCAGAACCTCACACCCTCTTGTTTATTTTGTGAGAGGGGACAGTGAAGGTGGCCAAGTAATTACAACAGTTGTTGCTTTCAGAAGGGAACTTACTTAAAACAAAATAGGTAGTAAAAAGGTAGAAATAGGAGAAAGAAATGGGGTTTTGAGCCTCTATCTTGTTACTTAATTCCTTCCTTGAAGATAGTTATATCAAATTCCTGTCTTCTTTAAAATCAATATCATAAATTAGGACTCTGTTCCTTAAAACCCAGTTATTAATTAAAAATAGTTATTATTGATCATGAAAAGAAAAAATGTGCAATGGGGAGAATACTTTACAAATAATAACTAGATATATTTGAAAAAAAAACTTTTAAACAAAATTCCCTCATAGGGGTGGTGGGAGAGGGAGGAGGGGAAGTTCACTGGATTGGATAGGGCAGAGTGGGGGGAGAGGAGGGTGGATGGGAATGGGAAAGACAGTAGAATGAGTTGAACATAAGTTTCCTACTTGCATAATACATGACCAGTGAAACACCACATCATATACAACCACAAGAATGGAAAATTATACTCTATATATGTATGATATGTCAAAATACTTTCTACTGTCATAAATAACTAAAAAGAACAAATAAAAAAATAATTGCCCCTGAAGCCTTCCATGTCCAAAGTACAACCAAGAGGTTTTGTAAATAGGCCTGGGCAAGAGAGAGAGAACTTCCTAGGTTCATTTTGCCAATTGAGAACCAAATTTGGCTCAGTGTGGTGGTGCGTGCCTGTAATCCTAGTGACTTGGGAGGCTGAGGCAGGAGGATCACAAGTTGAAAGCCAGTCTCAGCAACTTAGCAAGACCCTAAGCAACTCAGCAAGACTCTGTCTCTAATAAAATACTGGGGATGTGGCTTGATGGTTAAGCTCCTCTGGGTTTAATCCCTGGTACCAAAAAACAAAATAAAACAAAAAAAAAAAAAAAAAAAAAAAAAGAAAGGAAAGACAACCAAATTTGGAGGTCATTCATTTGCAGGTTCAGGGTCCCTCCTCTGTTAAGAAGCTGACTCCTGCTTCCTGATGGTGAAGGAAGGATATGAGACAAATAAAAAGGCAAATCCCACCCTTGTTGATTGCGGAGAGCAAAGAGGAAGACATGTGGAAGGATCAGTTACCCCTGTGATCTGTGTGAACAAGGAACTGACATAGGATTTTTGTCTTTATCAAATGTATTGCAAATGCTTTTTAATAAGCACCGAGTACAAGCCATGCAATCAGAATGTCTCACAAGGAAGAGAAGTTAGTGAGTGCTGTAATGTGTGCAAGTTATCATGGGAAAAGGTAGAATCATTATTTCTGCATTTGTTTTTAATATATTTTTTTCATTATGAGAACATACACTTATTGTCAAAAGGAAGACTTCTACTTTCCTCACCTGGAGCGATCACTGTGCTGTAGTGCATTCATTGCCAGTTCTTTAATAGAGATCCCAAGGAGTCTCTGTAGTTTCTAGGAATTATGGATCTGATTTTTGGAAGAAAAAAATTAAGAAAATAAAATAAGAGATAAGAGAGTAACTAATGCATGAAACACTCAGAATCACATAATTTTAGACAGTTTAGAATAAACCGTAGGAGTAGTTTGATATTTTCTGTCATCTTAGTATTATAATGAGAAATGAAGGCACGTAACTTCAGAGTCTTCGTTGTCTCCTGCTGCTTTAAGAGGGCCATCAAAATGATGCATTCTAGAGAGAATTAATGAATGAGAATGAACGCACTCGTACCAGGGACAGTAAATAGGATTATAAACACAAGAACACCTTTGAGACATGTAGGTATTATGAATCATATTTAAAAAGTACTCAGTAAATGACATTTTTACTTAAGGGTCTAATGGTCCTTAACTGTACTGAATTTTAATTGTTACTGTTTTATTACAATTTATTTTTCCATATCTCAGTGACCTACAAATCCCCTAGAGAGTCACAGTTTTGGAGAAATTAAACAGCAGCTTAACACATGTCGACTTTAGTAAGCTGTTGAGTTTTGCTTTGCATGAAGTTGTTCATAGTAGATGAAGAAATATGCTGTCGACCTGTGGTTCCCGACCTTTTACGAGGAAAGGGCCCCTTTATAATGTTATTGATTCCTCACATAATAATGTTTTTATATTCGTAGTTGACAGTAAATATGCACATGGATTAGTGGATTCTTTGTAATAATTGCTACATCCCAGTTTTAATGGAGAAAAGTAAACGGCTTGTAAAGAGAGGCGCTTTCCCTGTAAATGGAAGAATACTTTCGGGGTCTCTGCATCTTCCTCTAAGTCTCCCATCTGGCTATTTCCATATTTTCTTCAGTCCTCTTGTTTTGGGAATCCATCTTTCTTAGGACAATCATGTCAGGTCCAAACAGGAAAGCATGTCCCTGCAGTGTGGCTCTGGCCTCCTTTCTCTGATGTGTGGTGAACACCTACCTTTACCCCATAGGATGATGATATGCAAAAGAGCCGAATGGCTGTCTGTCTTTTGCTCCTATTTTTTTTTCTTTTCTTTTTTTTTTTTTTTTGTTACACAAGGGCCAAATGCTGCAGAAATGTCCTCATAAATCGAATCAGAGACTCACCGGTGTTGGCTTTTGAGAGTAATAATTCAACTTCAGTGGGATCCTGCAGACATTCCTCCAAAGTGACAGAAGGAATGGAATCACGTTTTGAGAGGATATTACCTTGTTGACACTACCTTTGATTTCTTTCAGGGCCCATATCCTGCCGCTTTCTGCCCTGTTTTATCTTGCGATATTACCATTCCTCATTATTATTGGTTCAGAAAAGAGAGAGAGATGTTTTGTCAATTCAATTCATTCGGTGATGGCTGCAGAACATTCACCATACAGCTGGAAAAATAGTCTGTGGCTTTCATTCAAAAGATGATCTTTCTTTGGGCAGGAACAAAACCTGCATTCTATAGAGCAGAGAAGTACTTATGTAGTCAGAAAGACAGTCTCTTTTAGCTTTTAAAAAATATACCAACTGAGAACTGGTTTTGTGATGCAAATTGGGTGCCTGGGACTAAGCCGCTTTGAAGGGCAGTAATGGAAGAGTTACTCTGGTGTAGGAGGCCTGGAGCCCTCCAGGATATTCCATGCAGACGCTGAATTTCTTATTTTTCTTGGTTTTTGAAAATTGCTTCTTTCACATAGACAGAGTGTCTTTGTTCAGAAAGTTTGGGAATACTGTACTTTAAAATTTAAATCAGTCAATATGTTACCAGGAGAGCGGTCAGCATGATGTCTAGGTTTGAAGCTGGTTCCACCATTTAGCTGTGTGAACGTGAACAGGTTACTCCAATATGTCTCAGTTTCCCCATGTGTAAAGTGGGAGAAGAAAACAGACTCTACCTTATAATGTTATGAAGTTCAGTGAGATATGGCATAGCTCCTGGCACAATGTAGTAGTTCAAGTGATGCTAGCTATTATTATTACTTTTATCAATAAAATAAATTGCTAATAGACAAAACAGCAGTTGGCATTTTATAACTGTTCTAAGTTTTAACACCTTAGTTTTTCTCATGCTTTTTTTGCATGACCCCAGTGGTTGAACAAGTTTGGTGTGCTTTTTGCTTCTCATTGTGGTGAGGAGAGCCTACGTCATGGGAATCATGGGAAATAACCTTTATAGGGTGTCAGCTCTGGTGGGGTGGTTTGAGGGAAGGTCTGAGGAAGCAGGAATTCACTCCAGATTGGATACTGCTAGAAAGTAGGGCTGTCTAAGATTAGGTATCTCCATGATTCTCTCCCAGAGTAAGGGGAGGCTAGATAGAGGACACAATTTTGTCCTCATTTGGGACAAGAGATTTTGTGGGTGGAACAGTGACCTTGTTTTTTTTTTTTTTTTTTAACTGTGTTTAGACAAATTATGAATGGATTTGCTTGGTCTTATTTTATCCTGGCCTCAGAGCAGCCTTGTGAGGGGTGGGTATCCTGATATGATCTGTATCTAATGGAAGAATCACAGGGTCTATTCCCGTGAGCCAGGCCAGCTTCTGAAGTCAGGGGCTATTCCTTTCTCAGTTGGTACAACTAGCATTCTGAAGAATTATTCCAGTAATTTAGGTAAACAATACCTCCTTCTACCCTGAAGAGTTAAATGGAAACTTATCCATGTTTTTAGGAAAAAGTTACTGTTGTTGTTATTATTATTTGCAATTTATTACTAGGCATTGTTCTATTGCTGGGTCTCTGACAATGAACATGAATGACAATGTGAGACTGCCTGCTATAATTTGGATCTAGAATATTCCTAAAGGCATATGTGTTAAAAGCTTTGTTCTTAGCTGAGTGCTATTGGCAGGTGGTGGAATCCTTGATAGGTGGGGCATAGTGGGAGGGGGTAGGCGATTGGGAGCATGTTCTGGAAGGGGACTGTGAACATGGCCTCCTTTGCTTCTAGCCTTGAGGTGAGCGGCTTCCTCCCTGTGCTCCCTGCCGTGATGTTCTGTGTAGCTACAGGCCCCAAAGCAACAGTCCTACTGACCGTGGACTAAAACCTCTGAAACCATGAGCCCAAATAAACCTTTCCTTTTAAAAGTTGATTTATGTCAGATAGTTGCTAAAACAATGCTAACACAACACCAGAGGATCTTACATTCTGATCATGGAAGATAGACAAAGGAACAAACCGAAGAAACAGTGTTTTCTGGATAAATGCTTCAAAAAAAATAAAATAAACAGTGTTATGTTAAAAAATAATAAAGGAGGGGCTGCTACTAAGAAAGAGGACAAATGTCACCAAAGAACTTTTCTGGAATTCAGATTTGCTGCACCATAGTCTGTGTTTAATTTTTTTTTCTCTTGATTTACAAGAGCTGGGTCTCTTCTGGCATGCACACACTTTTCTACAGGGGATACTAGGCTACTGACAGATGTGAAATAGAAAATTTTGTTGTCCTTTAAGAATATTTGAAATACTTAATGATTCTCAAATCTAGTGTGGAAAAGAATAGGGTGAGTCATTTGAAAATTCACATTTATAGATTGTGGGGCTTGCAACATGCCCATTTATCTCAGAATAGTGGCATGAGAAATAAATCAAACCTGGAAGATATTTTGCAGGGGAAAATACTTTCAAAGTTGCTATAATTATTTGCATTGTAGTACATTAGCAAATCCACTGTTTTTCCCTGCCTTCTTGCAAACTAAATAAGTTGAAGCAAACTTTCCCATTTCTGCTTTTTTTTTCTTTTGAGTATTTATCAATTCACATGAAGTAAAATTTATTTTTTCTCCCCCAGAAAGACATAACTCACTACTTAAAATCTGCTTAACTTCCTTTTGATTTCCTTTGGTCTCATTTTATATCAAATGGCTCTCTCTCTTTTTTAGCCTACAGAAAGATGCATTCCCCGATTCAACCTGTGCCACAACAAAGACAGACAGAAAGAGAAGGGAATATTTTTGTTTGCATTGTAGTGCAAACCAAAAGAATAACAGCAAATTGTTCAAGGTCTATCAGCAGAGACAGTCAAATGGTTCTTAAACTCAGCATCAAGCATCAATGAGCTATTTTTTAAATTAATCTTCTTTCATATGGACAAAATTGATATTTAGGGGTTGGGGTTGTGGCTCAGTGGTAGAGTGTTTGCCTGTCATGTAAGAGGCATTGGGTTCCATCCTCAGCAACACATAAAAATAAAAAAATAAAACAAAGGTTTTGTATACATCTACAACTAAAAAAATGGATGTTTATATCACTTAAAACAATTGCTGTGCTCAATTTTTTTTGCAAAGAAAATTTATGTTGCACAAAACTTATTTTTCTGTGGATGACCAATATCAAATCTGAGATCCATTCAGTTAGAGAATTCTACCTCGTGATTATGGCAAAAATAGAACAAAATAGAGTTCCTTTGTAAAACTGTATTAATATCTTTAAATTTATAGATTTATGGTGACTCATGCCTAAAATTTCAGCAACTCAGGAGGCTGAGGCAGGAGGATCGAGAGTTTAAAGCCAGCCTCAGTAACATCAAGGAGCTAAATAACTCAGTGAGACTCTGTCTCTAAATAAAATTCAAAATAGGGCTGGGGATGTGGCTCAGTGTTTGAGTACCCCTGAGTTCAATCCCTGGTACAAAAAAAAATTCAAGGAGGTACAAGATCTCTACAATGAAAACTATAGAACACAAAGAAAGAAATTGAGGAAGACCTCAGAAGATGGAAAGACTCTCCATGTTCTTGGATAGGCAGAATTAATATTGTCAAAATGGCCAAACTACCAAAGGCAATATACAGATTCAATGCAATCCCCATTAAAATAGCAATGACGTTATTCACAGAACTAGAAAAAAGCAGTCCTAATATTTATTTGGAAGAATAAGAGACCCAGAATAGCCAAAGCAATTCTGAACAAAAAAGTGATGCAAGATGCATCACAATACTTGATCTCAAGTTATACTACAGAGCTATATTAGCAAAACCAGCATGGTATTGGCATCAAAAAAGACATGAAGACCATTGAAACAGAAGAGAAGACACAAAAAAATTCATGTACTTGCAGGAATCTGATACTTGACATACTTGACAAAGGTGCCAAAAAAAAAAAAAATATATATATATATGTGAGGAAAGATGGCCTTTTAAATAAATGGTGTTCATAAAACTGGATATCCTTATTTAGAAGAATAAATTTAGATCCCTGTCTTTCACCCTGAACAAAGTCAAACCAAAATGGATCAAAGACTTATAAATTAGACCAGAAAGCTTACAAGTGCTAGAAGAAAACATAGGATCAATATTCCATCATATAGGGCTTGGCACCAACTTCCTCAACAAGACCCCTAAAGCTCAGGAAATGAAACCAAGAATAAGTAAGTAGGATGCAATCAAATTAAAAATTGTCTGCACTGCAAAGGAAGTGATTAGGAGAATGAAAAAAAGAACCTAAAGAAATGAGAGAAAATCTTTGCGCGCTATTTCTCTGATAGGGGATTAATATCCAGGATACGTAAAGAACTTAAAAAAGAGTCAATACCAAAAAAAATCCCACAAATAGCCCAATCAATAAATGGGCAAAAGAAGTAATGTTATGAAGTTCAGTGAGATATGGCATAGCTCCTGGCACAATGTAGTAGTTCAAGTGATGCTTGCAGGTTCAGGGTCCCTCCTCTGTTAAGAAGCTGACTCCTGCTTCCTGATGGTGAAGGAAGGATATGAGACAAATAAAAAGGCAAATAAAAAGGCAAATCCCACCCTTGTTGATTGCGGACCCAGATAAGTGGGTTCCCAGTGTTCTCAAAGGAAGAAACACAAATGGCCAAGAAATATATGGAAAAATGTTCAGCATCTCTAGAAATCAGGGGAAATGCAAATCTAAATTACACTAAGATTTCATTTCGTTCCAGTCAGAATGGCAATTATCAAGAGCACAAGTAATAATAAATGCTGGTAAGGATGTGGGAAAAAAGTACACTCATCCATTGTTGGTGGGACTGCAAATTAGCGCAACCACTCTGGAAAGCATGTGGTGATTCCTTCAAAATGTCATATCCACAATAGGACCCAACTATCCCACTCCTTGGTATTTTATCCAAAAGAACTAAAATTAGCATGCTATAGTGTTACAGCCACTACAATGTTTGTAGCTGCACAATTTATAATAGCCAAGCTATGGAATCAACCTAGGTGTCCCTCAAGAGATAAATGGATAAAGAAAATGTGGTATATACACACAATAGACTATTACTCAACCATAAAGAATAATGAAATAGAGGTTTAATTTCATTTTGTTATTTCATTTGAGGATTTCTAGTTTTATCAGCACCATTTGTTGAAGAGGCTAACTTTTCTCCAATACACATTTTTGGTGCCTTTGTCTAATATAAGATAACTGTAGTTATGTGGGTTAGACTCTGTGTCCTCTATTCTGTAACATTGGTCTACCAGTCTATTTTGGTGCCAATACCATGCTGTTTTTGTTATTATTGCTCTGTAGTATAGTTTAAGCTCTGGTATAGTAATGCCACCAACTTTATTCTTCTTGCTAAGGATTGCTTTGGCTATTTTGGATCTCTTATTTTTCCAGATGAATTTCATGATTGCTTTTTCTATTTCTATAAGGAATGTCATTGGGATTTTGATTGGGATTGCATTGAATCTGGATAGTGCTTTTGGTAGTAGGGTCATTTTTACAATATTAATTCTGCCTATCCAAAGGTAGATATTTTCATCTTATAAAGTCTTCTTTAATTTCTTTCTTCAGTGTGTTGTAGTTTTCATTGTAGAGGTCTTTCACATCTTTTGTTAAATTTATTCCCAAGTACTTTATTTTATTTTATTTTTGAAGCTATTGAAAATGGGGTGGTTTTCCTACTCTCTCTTTCAGTGGATTTGTCACTGATGTACAGAAATGCCTTTGATTTATGGATGTTGATTTTATATCCAGCTACTTTTCTGAATTCATTTATTAGTTCTAGGATATTTCTGGTGGAATGATTTGGGTCTTCTAGGTATAGAATCATATTGTCAGCAAATAGTGATAATTTGAATTCTTTTCCTATCCGTATGTATCCCTGTAATTTCTTTCGTCTGTCTGATTGCTCTGGCTAGAATTTCAAGAAATATGTTGAATAAAAATGGTGAAAGAGGGCATCCTTGTTCCAGTTTTTAGAGGGAATTCTTTCAATTTTTCTTCATTTCGAATTATGTTGGCCTAGGGCTTAGCATAGATAGCCTTTACAGCGCTGAGGTATGTTCCTGTTATCCCTAGTTTTTCTAGAGTTTTGAACATGAAGGGATGCTGTATTTTATCAAATGCTTTCTTTGCATCTGTTGAGATGATCATATGATTTTTATCTTTGAGTCTATTGATGTGATGGGTTACATTTATTGATTTCCGTATGTTGAACCAAACTTGCATCCCTGGAATGAACCCTACTTGATCATGTACACTACCTTTTTGATATGTTTTTGTATTAGATTTGCCAGAATTTTATTGAGAATTTTTGCATCTATATTCATTAGAGATATTGGAACGAAATTTTCTTTCTTTGATGTGTCTTTGTCTGGTTTTGGAATCAGGGTGATATTGGCCTCATAGAGTGTGTTTGAAAGTGTTCTCTCTTTTTCTATTTCATGAAATAGTTTGAGAAGTATTGGTGTTAGTTCTTCTTTAAAGGTCTTGTGGATCAAGGACCTAGAAATTAAACCAGAGACCTTGCGCCTAATGGAAGAAAAAGTAGGCTCAAATCTCCATCATGTTGTATTAGGTCCCAACTTTCTTAATAAGACTCCTATAGCACAAGGATTAAAGCCAAGAATCAATAAATGGGATGAATTCAAACTAAAAAGCTTCTTCTCAGCAAAAGAAATAATCAATGAAGTGAATAGAGAGCCTACAGAATGGGAGCAAATCTTTACCACAAGCACATCAGATGGAGCACTAATCTCTAGGATATACAAAGCACTCAAAAACCTTAACACCAAAACAAACAAACAAACCCAAATAATCCAATTAATAAATGGGCCAAGGAACTGAATAGACACTTCTCAGAAAAGGATATACAATCAATCAACAAACATATGAAAAAAATGTTCAACATGTCTAGCAATTAGAGACATGCAAATCAAAACTACTCTAAGATTTCATCTCACTCCAGTCAGAATGGCAGCTATCAAGAATACAAACAATAAGTGTTAGCAAGGATGTGGGGAAAAAGTACACTTATACATTGCTAGTGGAACTGCAGCCAATCTGGAAAGCAGTATGCAGATTCTTTGGAAAACTTGGAATGGAACCACCATTTGACCCAGCTATCCCACTCCTTGGTTTATACCCAAAGAACTTAAAAACAGCATACTACAGGGACACAGCCATATAGATGTTTATAGCAGCACAATTCACAATAACTAAATTGTGCAATTAACCCAGATGCCTTTCAGTAGATGAATGGATAGGAACACTTTGGTATATATACACAATGGAACATTATTCAGCATTTAAAAAGAATAAAATCATGGCATTTGCAGGTAAATGGATGGAGTTGGAGAATATAATGCTAAGAGAAGTTAGCCAATCCCCAAAAAACCAAAGGCCGAAAGTTTTCTTTGATATGAGGATGCTGATTCATAATGGCGATGGTGGGGGAGCATGGGAGGAATGAAGAAACTTTAGATAGGGCAAAGGGGAGGGAGGGGAAGGGAGTAGAAATGATGTTGGAATGAGTTAATCATTACCCTAAGTACATGTATGAAGACACGAATGGTGTGAAAATACTTTGAAAAATTGTTCTCTACATGTGTAATATGAAACGAATTGCATTCTGCCATCATGTATAACAAATTAGAATAAATAAGTAAGTAAAAAAGAATAATGAAATAATGGCATTTTCTGGTAAACGGATGGAAATGGAGAAAATCGTGCTAAGTGAAGTAAAGCAAACTCAGAATATTGCTTTCTCTCATATGTGAAAGCTAGAGCAAAATAAGGGAAAGAGGTGGTGGCGGAGGGGATTGGAAATCATAAATATATAGGGAAGATCAGTGGAGTAGAAGGAGACCAGGAATGAGGGAGGAAGGAAGGGAAAGGAGAAGAAAAATGGGAAGAATTTAACAAAATCATGTTATATTTATATAAAAAGGTACCAAAAGGAATTTCAACTTTATGTATATGTAGAAGAAAGGAAGTTTAGTGAAGTAGAGGAAGAAGAATCAGGGAAGGGAGGAGTGGAGGAAAAGGGAGTGAGAATGGGAATTAAAATTAAATTCCTTGCATGTATAATTTCATCAAAAGAAACCCAAATACTATGTATAGTTATAATGCTTTAATAAAGATAACTCTAGCACAAAAATTTAAATATTTAAATAAAAAATAATACTTCTTCACCTTTTAATTAATTTTGTATTTTGCTGTAACTTTAAAATAAAATTGTTAGTTAAAAATGAATACAATTTTTAAAATTCAGTAATAAGATCATTGTCTTCACACTTCCCCTTAGCATGCCAAATCCTAATCCTTTAAGAAATTCTGCTTGCTTTTACCACACTGAACCTGTTGTTTAATTATTTAAATTTTCTCTATAAGTTTCCTATTCTTGATCACTCGCTGGCCCTTCATTTCTAATAATTTTAGCTGGTAACATTTAAACAGGTTGGCACAGTACCTTTGAGCAGGAAGAAGGGCAACACAGAGTCAAAGGTTTAAAAATTCCTTCCTTTCTTGTCAAAGTTTGCTCTGAAAGCAGCTAGGATATGCAGTTATTCCTCTGAGAATGGATGTTTCATTAGCATATTAAGTGGTTAATTTTTATCCTTCTGCCTCTAACTGTAAGTGAAGACAACTTCTATACCTTTGTAAGAGAGTGGGAGGACATTAAAATGGTATTTATTAAGCAAAATGCTCCATATCTGTGATAGCCACTTAACTAATTGAGAATTTGGATTGTGACTAATACTGACGGGATGGTCAGGCTTCACTAGTCAGTAAAGACAGGAACAAGATGGCACCATGTAAGCATCAAATTTGCAAGGTGAAAAAAATATTGCATTTGAAATTTAATTAACATGTTCCTCTTGGCTACAAGTCTAAGAAAAAAAAAGTCTGCATTTTTTGGTATTGCTTTCTCTTGAATACAGTATTGTATTTTTGGTTCATGAATATAAACCTAGTTTCTCTTTGGTCACTTCTATACCTTGTGTTGAATTAATCTTTTTTATATACATATTGTTTGCATGTTGTTTTTTTTCTCCCCAAAGATGTTACCTGAAAAAAATCCAGGGGTAAGTAAATTTCACTTCAATTACACAGTTATTCTTTTACATTACCAACATTTATAGTAAAATGACAAGACAATTAACTTATTTTTAATTTTTTTTAGTTACAGATGGACACAATATCTTTATTTTTATTTATTTATATGTGGTGCTGAGGATCGAACCCAGGGCCTCACATGTGTGAGGCAAGCGCTTTACCACTGAGCCACAACCCCAGCAGACAATCAACTTATTAAGAGAAGGGACCATAGCATTTTCTGAATCCTTCACAGTTGATAGCTCTATATGGAAGGCACTCTGCATTGTAAATCCTTATTGTGAGAGATGGCTCTTTTTTTATTCCTGTACTTGATGCCCTTTAATGGAAAGCTGCAAAATTATGAGACATGAACACTCATACTACATACAACTGTGTATATTTTTCCTGGTGTTCTTGGACATGAATATGAGTAAAAAAGGTTGAGAGAGGTGAGGGTAGGGGATGGAAAAGACAGCCAGACTGAAACATAGATGATGAGTGAAAGTGGATATTTTTCATTTGGATATATTAGTAGAAAAAAATTGAGTGACTGTTTTCCCAGATTCCTGTGCTAGTGTAATGGGTAAGCTGCTTTTGGAGCTAAGGGTATTTGGAAATATCAGTTTTTATTCTATGGTTTGGTTATCCATGCTAAGTGATGCTTTATGAGTGAGTTTTTTCTTTGCTCTAGATTCTTGCATGTCACCTTTGTCCTTCCCATGTTGGTTGGCAAGCTCTCTGCTAAGCTTGTTCAGGTGTTGGGTGCATGTCTACTGACTGGTTTGGGTTCTACACATTCTGTAACCAACTGTGCTCTTGTCCTCTGGCTCCAGAACCACAGTTGCCTTCTCTGATCACCCTGGGGTCACCTGGACGCAGACCCAGCACCCCCTTTTCCTCTTTTAGAGACTCTACTTACTCAGAAACCTGGTAGACTAAGGAAATTTCACTGAGGATTTTATAGTGTGCCCAGAGAGTGAGATTTTGTCACTTCAGACAGCTGTAACATTTTCACTGGAGAAGTCTATTTAATCTTCTGCTGAATGGTATCCAAGGCCCTGTGTCTTCTTCCCCTCCAGTGAAGCTCTTTTCTCCATTTCCTGGATTTTCTTGGAAGGCTTCAGAATTTTTACCTCTTCATTCAACAGAACATATAAAACCACCATTATCAGGAATTCTTTTACCAGCTGTGATGGTTAATTTTATGTGTCAATTTAACTGGGCTAACAGATGCCCAGAGAGCTGGTTACACATGACTTCTGGTTTGTCTCTGAGGACGTTTCTGGAAGATATTAGGATTTGAACCACTAGATGGAGTAATGAAGATTGGCCTCACCAATTTTTTTTTTTTTTTTTTTTTTTTTTTTTGGTGGCTGGGCATCATCCAATCAGCTGAAGCCTTGAAAAGAACAAAAAAGTGAACCTGAATAGAACAAAATAGTGGAGGAAAGGGGAATTTGCTTCCTTTTGGAGCAGGGACATCTATCTTTTCCTGCCTTGGATGCTGAGGTTCCTTGTTCTCAGGTGTCCAGATCTGGACTGAGTTATACCACCAGTTTTCCTGTTTCTCCAGCTTGTAGACAGCATATCATGCACTTTTTTTGCCTCTATAATCTCATGAGCCAATTCCCATAATAAATCTGTACTATATTACACCCTATCGGTCCTGTTTCTCTGGAGGACACTAAGACACCAGCTATCACCAAGACAATAAATATCTATCAGTTTCATTCTAAAGCCACTTCCTTGACAGATTGCACCCTTTGCTCCAGCTTTTCACTTCCCTTATTAGAGAGTAAATGAAGGAAGGAAAGGAAAAAGGATATAATAGGACTTATGTTTCCACAAATGATTACTACAGTTCTAGGACATCAGAATATTTTAGTGCCTTCTAAATACTGATTTTTAGAAGAGAGAGAAAAATTTTAAAAATTCAAAGAAGAAATTTTGTCTTATTTTTTGGATTTAGATCTGCCTTATTGAATCTTTGGGCTTATACAACTTGTTGGTTGCTTTGCCATTTTACAGATCTTGTTAATACATTACCTTTTTAATCATTCTTTGGCAAATCTAGGAGTTATAAGGAACTGTGGTATTTACTATCCCTGAACTTTCTTGGGTATTTATTTCAACTTCTTTGAGCAGAATTATTATCTTATTTAAATTTTGTTGTTGTTTCATGACTTGCCTGTCTTTGATGACAGAATGTTTCCTTGATAAACAACATAGATTTTGAAGTAAGCAGTAAGTGCTTGTGTTGAACGTTTGGTCTTCAGAATGGAGGACTGTTTAGAAAAAGTTGTATCAAAATTTTTAAGAGAAATAACTTGAGACCTGCACTTCTTCCCATGGACAGTTGTTCTTATTTTAACTTCTAATAATTTTGTGTGTCTTTGGAATTAATCTGGGAATGTAGTGGTAGGTCTGACTCTATACATTTATTTTTGTCTGAAATCATTTATAATGGATAGCTTTGCTCTCACACATCCATCTCTCTTTTCCAATGGCTGAAATTGATCTTCAAGAGACTCTACTGGTAAGATGTGAGAGGTGATGATAACTACTTGTAAGCATAACTTGGTATTTTTCATGTTTAAGGGGAAAAAACCCCCAACTCCTGGGGTAATATTCAGCACTTTGTGTAATTATAGAACAAATATCTCTTAAATTTCCTAAACTCCAATTCTAACACAATTCCTTCTGGTTCTGGAAAACCTCCTTCTGTCTTTTCCTTGTTCCCAGTGGCTGCTCCTGGTCCTGTAGTGAGAGGGAGGACCATCATAAGAATTATCGTTGCTTTCATTCCTTTCATGCCTGTTTTGCTGAAGTATTGCACGGGGTGATTTATGACCATTTTCTCTAGTTCTCACAACAGTCATCAAAGTGAAGTGTGAACCTCCCTCGTTATAGAAGAGGAACAGGTTCAAGGGGAGGCCCAGTTACTTAGCAAATAAGAAGCAAAACAAAATTTCCAATACATTCTTTGGCTCTGGGGCAAAGTTCTGCATGCTGCTATGTTGTTTCTTTGCCCTTTAACCAGGATGATGATGCGTCTCAGCCTGATGCTGACTATCTTGTACTTCCTGGGTCCACCTCATGACTTGTGTTGGCTGCTAGATTAGAGTCCCAAGGCCAGATCTGAGCTGTCTTCATTCTTGGTGGACACTTTAGACCATTTGACTGAGCTCTTGGCCAGCCCTTGCCACTGGGCCCCTCTTTCAAACCCTGCCCAGTTCCGCAGCGCAGCCCCAGTTTGCTGGGCGCTGAGTTTCCCTTCCATCCAGCATGCCTTCTCCTGGAGTTCACTTCTGTAGGAAAGAGCGAAGAGCTGAGCCATCCTGATAGCTGAGTTTAGGAAAGGCGCTGAATTAAATATTTGAAAACCAAAGAACATAATCTCAATTCTTATCCACTTGAGATAATAAAAAAGTTTTAAAACATTTAAGGACAAAAAAAGAAAAAAAAAAAAAAGAAAGCCTCAGGTCACAGTGTTGCTTGATTTGATTTGAGTGAAATTCAATTGCTCTTCTTTTGTTGTCCTGGGCCATTTGCAATTGGTCCAGGTATCCTGGAAATTGAATTCTTTGCTCAAGCTTGAGAGAGAGGTGGATGGGTGGGGATGAGAGAGTGTTCGTAAAAGTTGGGGAATATAAGGGCAGTGGCTGTTACTTTTGCTACACCAGCTGCTGCAGCTGCAGGGTTATTTTGTATGACCTGATCACTTACAGCCTCATCAGAACTTGGTGAACAGAACCTTACACCACCCCCAGTAGTCCTCATATTTTGCTCTGGGTGCTGACCACATCTGCATTCTCATAAATGGAAGAAGGGTCTCAGAGCTCAAGTACACCTGCCGGGTTGGAAGGCTGATCCTCAGAAACTTAAAAGAACTCTTCTCCTTTCTCAAGGGTAACAAGATGTGAGCTTTTTAAATCCTCCCTCCATCAATTTTTTTTTTAAAGAAATCATCTCCCTGGATTTGAATTGAATTCCTTGAAATGACTAATATCCACCCTCAGCAGCTCCAGCAACAGATGCCAACATGACAAATGAGAGCTAGCAAAATGCTAATCACACGTGAGCCTGAGGCACAAAACACAGAACCAAAATCTCCATGGGCCAATCCAGCTAGCGTGGCAGAGAGGACCCTGGTGAATCCAGGGGATCCTTGCTAAGTATGAGCAAATTCCAGGTTTGCCTCGTAATTCCTTATAAGACCAAATATATATACCATACAGATATGTGTGTGTGTATGTGTGTGTGTGTGTGTGTGTGTGTGTGTGTATTTTGCAGTACTGTTGCGGTATCTAGTGGGAGTCATGAATATTAAAGCACTTCATAAAATGTACTCTGTAAATGTTGGTGGTGTTATTATAATTATGACTTTACTGAAGAGAAAGGAACAATTTTATTTGAAAGGTGATAGCTCTAAAAAAGTGAAGAAGGGGACTCTCATCTTATCTTATGATCCCAAGAAACTGAAAATGAGCGATTCTGGATTAGAGCAGAAGATTCAGGTGCAAACAGACTGCAAACTCAATGCTTGGGAATTTCACCCTTCTCCTCTTGCATGTGCTTAGAAAGGAACACTTTTCAGTTTATTTAGGATCAACAAAATTTTGTTGAAATTCCCATCCCCAGTGCTGTACTAGATACTGGGTTTCTGAGATACATGAGACATGATTCCTGTGCTTCAGAAGCTGATAGGCTAAGGGAGGAATCCACATAGACTATTTTGATACACTGTGGTCATATTAGAATATAGGTCATTCATGGTGGCCAGCAGCAGTATTTGGAGCTCCAAATTCAATGATATTTAAAAATCCTTCTCTTTCTGTAGAACTGGGGATTGAACCCTTGGGTACTTTACCACTGATCTACATCCCATCTCATTATTTTTTATTTTGAGACAGTCTTGCTAAGTTGTCCAGGCTGGTCTCAATCTTGTGATCCTCCTGCCTCAGCCTCCTGAGTAGCTGGGATTACAGGTGTGCACCACTGTGTCTGGCTAAAATCTGTATCCTATGGCAATGCTCTGCTGATTTTCAGCCTTGATGCCACAAACTGCCACAAGAACCCCCAAAGAATCAGATGCCTACACCAGCACTTGCCAGATGATCAGTTTTCCCACAGCTTCCTCCTTATGCTGCTTTCTTTCCAATCCAAATCTTGTGATGATGTGTCTGACTGGCAGCACTGACCTCCCATTCTTACAGAGGGGCTAGAAAAACACTTTCTTTCTTGTGACGGCATTGCTCCCAGGAGGTTTTCAAGATGTGTACCATTCCAATCAAGTTCTCTGTTTCCCCTAGAAACTCTGAAAGCTGACAAGTATCCTTTGTAAGTTTCCAGATTACTTGTGGGAAATACAAGATAGCATGATTGTTTGATTACATGTCAAGAATATACTTATTTTGTAAGGAGCTACCAACTTTCTTCCAAAGTGAATACACCATTTTTCATTGCCATCAGCAATGAATGAGATGAATCCCTTTTGTTTTACATATCTTTGCCCATTTAGGTGTGGTTAGTGGTTTGTTTTTGCTATTTTAATATACACATATGTAGTTGTGTATTGCTTTTTGCTATTTAAACTGGCTATAGTATTGTTTGTAACTAGCAATACTGACTGTTGTGACCTCAAATTAAGAGTCGTGATGGTCTCTTTAAATGGAGCTTTACATACATTGTATTCATGTATGCATGTGTTTGTTGTAGGCATTAATTTTTAATAGAGTTCATGTTCTAGAAAACTTTTAGGTTCACAGCAAATTGGAAAGTGTGGAGAGTTCCCATATGCCCCCCTCCCCACACGTGCCCAGTCTCCCTGCTACAAACATCCTTCACCAAAGTGACAGGTTAGTTACCATCAATAGTGTACATTTACATGTCATTATCACCCAGACTTCGTGGTTTACATTGGGATTGGCTTTTGGTGTTGTATATTGTATGGGTTTTGAAAAATGTACATTGATACATACCCATTATTATGGTATACAGAGTAGTTTCCAATGGAGCTCATGGAATCTTCCATTCTCCCCTGTTGCTTTCTCCCTCTCCCCCTACCCGTGGCAACCACAGATCATTTGACTGTGTCCATATTTGCCCCTTTTCTGGAATGTCATGTAGTTGGAATAAAAATTATCTAAACTTTTCAAATTGGCTTCTTTCACTTATGAGTAGGTGTTTAAATTTTCTTGTCTTTTTATGGCTTGGTAGCTCGTTTCTTCTTAGTGCTGAATAGTGTTTCATTGTATGGGTGCATCAGAGTTCATTGATGCCCTCATCTATTGAAGGACATCTAATTTGGGGCCATTATGAATAAAGCATCCATAAATAAGAGTGCACAGATTTTTGTGAGGACACAAGTTTCCAGTTTATTTGGGTAAATATCAAGAAGCATTATTGTTGGATTATATGGTCAGGGTATGTTATTTTATAAGAAACTGCCTACTTTCTTCCAAAGTGGCTGTACTGGTTTTCATTGCCACCAGCAATAAATGAGTCCCTTTTGTTTCACACATCTTAGTGTTGTCAGTAAGTTTTTTTTTTTTTTTTTTGGTTGTTGTTGTTTGTTTTTGAACTATTCTTTTATTTATTTATTTATATTTGTATTATTTTTTAAATACACAACAGAAGAATGCATTACAATCCTTATTACACATATAGAGCACAATTTTTCGTATCTCTGTATATAAAGTATGTTGAACTATTCTAATAGGTATGGTATCTCATTGTTTTCTTTGTACTCCTCTAATGACATATCACATTGAGCATCTTTTCATGTACTCATTTGCCCAAAATCATTCTTTCTTTTTTAAATCATAAATTTGCTATCCTATTTTGGCCTTTTCTATGTGTTTTGTTATGCTGGAGTCTAGAAAATTAGAAATGGCCCTAAGCTCTCTTAAACTCTGAGACTCTGCTATTAGTTCCAGGAAGAAGGAAAAAGCAGAAGAGATAAGAAATGATTGTCACGAAGTCAGATATACAGAGGGTAGTGAAGTTAGTAACACTGGTGAAAATAAAATTTTAGGTAATAATGTTTTTTCCCTTTCATGAAGTTATTTACTACTGGTTCAAGAGGGAACCTGTGTCTCCTGAATGTATTTTCCTTTGTTGTTTCATGGGCAGAAAAGAAGCTGTGTAAGGCTTTTGTGTGTGGAGCTCCTGGTGGCCTCAGGCCCCAGGGATTTTGAAGGGGGTGATCATCCTCATGGTATAGGAAGTGTCTTTGCCTGTCCTCAGCCTGACCTGCTCTTCAGGAGGGAGTTTGCAAAGCCTCTTGGCCTGTTAGCAGATCTTTCTTCTTCTCCCCCTTCCCCTTCCCCTTCCCTTCCCCTTCCCTTCCCCTTCCCCTTCCCTTTCCCCTTCCCCTTCTCCTTCTTCTTCTTCTTAGAACAATGAGCATCTACCATCATGGAGATGTTATTAAGATAAAATGTGATAATGTTGTGGAAGGGGCTTTGGAAATAAAAAATGTTTTACAAATGAAAAAGTTCACAGGATTGATTTTCCACTGTGGGTTTCTCATTAATTCATATTCAGCTAATGTATGGGACCTTTAGGGTACAATATTCATCTAAGTTAATGGAAAGATTTATTTTGTTTTCCAAGAAAATCCTGCTTGTAAACACCTTACCACTTCCTTTTTGTAGTAAAATGTACCTTCTGGCTACACAATAACATTCTTAACAAGGAAGAAGGCAAAGTTTCGTTTAATCACAGCTTACCACTTTGTTTAAGAGCTTTCAGTTAGTAATATCTTCTTGGGGAATTTCCTTTCAGATTAAAGATTGTCCTTGATACTCATCTCTGAATCCTGAAGTTGGTTTATTTTTGAAAAATGCATTTCTATTTTCATAAGGAGAGAGAAAACAGTAACAGAAATATTTTTATTATCTTCAATAGGCTTCAGATGCTATCTTAAAATCTTTTGTTGCCTGCATATTATGTTTTTTTTTTTTTGAAAGAAGTTTTGTTCTCTGTAATTTCCTTTGAGTAGGTCTGAAGAATGATTACATTTTAGGATAAAATGCCTTAGAAAGTGATTAGAATAGAAATGCTGTGCTATACATTTTTTTGATTAAACATTTATTATGGCTGCTATTTATGAGAGGAGACAATAGTTATGATGCTGTTTTCAATGAATCATTAACGTTCAGCAACTGTTAACTTTTCAAGATTGTGTGAAGAAGTTGTTAGGCCAAACTGTTATGTGCAAAGGCATTAATTCTCCCAAAGTTTAACACTAGCCACACTTTTGTTGGCCAGTAGGGTAATGAGCCACTGAATCAGCTCACAACTTTAGTTTCACTAACTTCGAAATCCTCATTCATCATCAGGGGACTGTTACCAGTATCTCTAGATTTCCTATTTTGGAACAATATTGTGCCTTCAGTAGATGAGTTTGCAGCTCCAGGGTGACACTTTTCCATCGTGGAGTGAGAGTTTTAAGTGGGTTGTTTGCCTAAGATGGTGACTAATTCTGAGGGTTTCAGGAAACTCGTTTTTCTTCATTTCAGTGGGAGGCTTCAAAAAATTGTATTGACAAAATCCAGTTGAACACTTTCTAAAGGTTTTTTTAAAAAAGGACTCAGTTTTTATGGACCTTAAAAACTTTAACACCTTAATTGCTAACTCAACCCATTAAGATCTTTCATACTTCAGTTGTACAACAGTCACTTGACATTCAGTGATAGGAAAAGTCATTCACTGGGTTGTGTCACTGGTAAAAAAAAAAATCTTTTGGGGAAGAAATTAGATATGGAATTTACATGGCTAGGCAGCTGAATGCTATGGAAAAATAGAAGATAATAGAAGAATAAATTAACTGGGAAAATGTTTGCAATGCCCAACCTACATTAAAACAGAGTCAGCAACCCAATGGAACATTGGTGCAAGTTAAAGTATGTTTAAAGAATGTGTGAACCTTGGCAGGTCTAGAACTGGGCTCCACATTTTACCTTGCCCCATCCTCCAACCAGCTTCTCTGCTTGATTTTCTTTTTCAAGTTAGTGCCTTCCATCTTCCCAGGTATCTAAACTGGAGACCGGGAAGTGACCTGTGCTTCCTTCTGCTTTATTTACCTCACATTTGGCAAAGGTCTTAATCATGGTTACCTCCGGAATAAGTCTCAAAAGCCTTCCTTTCTCTAACAACTTCATGAAATTACAAACATTCCTGACTTATCTCTTGCCCCTCCTCTAACTCACTTAGAAAACATTTTCCTAGCTTTCAAAACTTGCCCCAAATATTCTAACTATTCCAGGAAAATAGTGGTTTTCAGCTTTGGCTGCACTCTGGAAATCAGTTGAGGTATTTTTAAAAAATTGATCTTCTCCCAGATATTCTGATTTAACTGGTTCAGGGTGTAGCCTAGAATAGGAGTTCTAAAAACTCCCCAGGTGTTTCTAAAGTGCATTCAAGCTTGAGAACCATGCAATGAGAGAGTCTCTTCTTTATTTTGCCACCTTTACTGTATCTTTTAATAATTGTTCTGAAGCCTCATAAACCCCAGTGTCACTGGGGTAGTGATGGACAAATTCTAAAGTAATCCCTGATGACCCCAGCTTTTGTGTTCATATCCTTGTAGAACTCTTTCTCTGAGTATGGATGGGAAATGTGTCATTTTTAATCAAAAGAACACGGCAAAAGTGATGAGATGGCATTTGGTGATTACAACTTCTAGCCAATTTTCTCCTTCCTCTCCTGACCTTGAGGAAGCTATTGTGAGAGGCATATGGGAGTGCCATGTGGCAAGGAACTATGTGTGGCCTTCAGGGGCAGAGAGTGGCAGTGTTTAAAAGCTGAGCAGTGTTCCACTTGCAAAGACCAGGAATTCTGCAGCCTTAATGAGCTCAGAAGCAGATTTGTTGCCAGTCATGCCTCCAGAGAACTGAGGCCTAGCTCACACCTTGGGAGCAGATTTGCAGTGGACCCCACTAAGTTATGCCGTAGACTCCTATCCTAAAGAAATAGTGAGATAATAAATACTTCTTTTAAGCTGCTAAATTACTATAGTTTGCTATGAAACATTGTAACTAATATAGGGTCCTATTACCTTTTTGCTTTATAACCTAATTTAAAACCTCATTTTGAGGTGGAAAGATAGAGACTACTCCACTGGGTAAATATTTGAATGTGTTTGCAATGGCCCAGTAGCAGTCATCCTCAAATCCATTCAGTTTAAGTCCTGCACTCACAAAACTTGTGCGAGTGGAATGTGCTGGCGCTGAGAGCAAAGGCAGGGACTTGGTGTTTTGAAGAACTTCTGATCTTACTGGTGATGTTTAGAGGGTAACTATGTGGAAAGAAGCGCCAAGGCGTGCCATCAGAGAAGTGGTTCTGAGGACTAAGGGGGCGGGGACTGCAACAAGGGGCGGAGCTGCTTAGTGAACCCAGATCTGGTAAAGAGTCATCTTTGTTCTGAGATGAAATCTTCCCATTGAGGGCTGAAAGTTGAGGGCTGGGAAGGAGCACTGTGAGACCTCTTTTTAGGCTTTCTCCTTGGGATGCACCTGTTGGAACAGGTTCTAGCGTCCTTACTGTTCCTAACCAGCAGTGAACAGGTGCCTTTCAAAGCAGAGCTCCCTGTTGTCGGCTTTATTTAGGCCAAGATTTGATGGCCAGACAAGAGACTGGATAATAGGACTTTAATTTAAGAAGGAAATTAGTATCTAGGTCAATCAGATGGCCATTAACCCTGGTCCTCTCCATTCCAAATATCCTCTCAGTTTTCCTTTTCCAATAAAAACTATAACTTGGCTGGATACTTCAGACTTCTTAAATCTATTACCTATTTGAACTCTATTAATTATTATTTTAGATTACTCTTAATGAATAATATTAAAAATGAGATATTGTTTAAGCTTCAAGGAAATATATTTCTGGTAATTTACATTTGATTTAATATGAGTCAACTTGTACATTAGCATTTGATTTACTATGTTTTCTAGTAAACTTTCTAGGAATTATCCCAACCTGAATTTTACATTTAAATAGATCCATTTTCTTTTTGAATACAGTAAACAAAAAACACATTTTTTCAATAGGTATTGTTTCATTGCATTAGAGATGCTGAACCTATTTGGAATAGTTTCTGAAGAGCAGTGGAGTGTTTTTCTTACCATTTGTTGAAATTGGTAACCTTTTAATACTGTTGAATCATGGATTGCTTGTTGGCTGAGTAGATTCTTTCTCACATCACTCAGACACCAAATGCCAAATGAGAGGTTTTGTTTGTTTGTTTGTTTGTTTCTCCATTTGACACCAAATACATGGTCTTTTCCAATACCACTTGTCCAGCTTTATGACATCAGCTGGGTTTCAACAGTTCAATTCAGTTCTGACCCCATCTACCTGGAGTCAAGGTTGGATCCCACAGTTTAAAGGCTCCGTTACACATGGCTCTCTCCACTTCAGATGCCAGTGACAACTCCCAGGCCAATGATATATCTGACTGGCAGGCTATAAATCAGGGGTTCCCACACTCTCTGTTTTGATAACTTGCTAAAATGTCTCTAAGATCTCAAAAGTACTTCACCAAAGTCTAATAATTTATTATAAAAGAGACACATGAACAGCCAGATGAAGAATACCCAGGGCAAGGTCTGGAAGGGTCCCAAGCATAGGAGCTTTCTCCCCTCTCAACTTGGAGTACACTACTTAGAAGCACCCCAATGTGCTCACCAACCTGGAGGCTCTCCAAGCCCCATTGTTTAGGGGTTTTAATGAAGGTCTCATTGCATAGGTGTGATTGGTTAAATCATTGGTCATTAGTGATTAACTCAGTTTCTTGCTTCCTATTCTCTTCTTGGAGGTTGTGTGTGAGGGGGGAGATGAGAGGGATTAAAAATTTCAAACTTCTAATCAACTTGGATTTTCTAAACACCAGCCCCAATCATGAAGCTACATAATGGCCTAGCCCACTAGGAAAAAAGGTGCTCCTGTCACCTTTATCATTCTGGATTCCAAAGCTTTAGGAGTTATGTGCAAAAAGCAAACATCTTTCTACACTACTTCCAATATATACTGTGGGTCCACATTGGATTAAGAGAAATTTAAAGCACAGATTCAGAACTCAGGAACCTTGAATCCAGTTGAGGAGAAAGGACCTACACACGGGGCAATCAAGGGAACAGTTGTCCAGAGTATCAATGAAAAGTTCAAGGAGGTAAGAAATTGAAAAAAAAAATTTCTTTGTTCTTTTTATATATACATCACAGTGTATTTTGACATATTATACATACACGGAGTATGACTTATTAGGATCCCGTTGGTTGTACATGATGTGGAGTTTCACTGGTTGTGTATTCACATATGTACTTAGGAAAGTTACATCTGATTCATTCTATTGTCTTTCCTATTCCCACCCCCCTCCCATACCCTCAGTCCCCTTTGTCTAATCCAATGAACTTCTATTTTTCCCTTTCCCACCTTATTATGTGTTAGCATCTGCATGTCAGAGAGGACGTTTGGCCTTTGGTTTTGGGGCATTGGCTTATTTCACGTAGCATGATAGTCTCCAGTTCTGTCCATTTACCAGCAAATGCCATAATTTCATTCTTCTTTGTGGTTGAATAATATTCCATCATTTATATATACAAGGAAGCCAGAAATTTCAGCAGGTTTGATGAGTCAGGGAACATTCTGGAGTAAGAACTACTTCAGCTGGCCTACAAAGTTGTAGGAAGTGGATGGGAAAAGGAGCCCAGCATAGTACCTTGGGGGAAAGACATGGCTAGGCAAGAAGAAAAGCTCCTTGGCATTTGTGTTAGTTTCTGGGACTACTGAAACAAAGTGCCACAATCTAGGTTGCCGCAGTCTGGCTGGGCACAAATCACCGAGCTGCCACAAAGCACTTGTATGTTCAAACAGGAAACTTTATTGCCTGAACTCCAACAGCACTCCACGCACACTCCCCGGGAACTCTCCCGAACGCCACCCATGCGGCTCCTCTCTGGCACACCACACCAACCGGAACTCCCTCCACGGCTGCGCGTGCACTCACTCTTGGAACTCAAGGGGAACTCCAAAGTAGCAGCCTCCCTATTACCAGACAGTAAAGGTCTAATATACAATTGAATACACAGCCTGTTTCAATCCAGCATCAACCAGTCACAGCAATTATAGACAGCTTAACTTAATATCATCATCTTAATGGCTCGCCTCTCAACCATTACTTCTGGAAAAATGCCAGGGGCCATTCAGACTGGCTGTGGCTCTCAGCACTAGGTGACTGGAAACCATTGAAATGTATCCTCTCATAGTTAGGGAGGCTAGAAGTCCAGAATCCAGGTGTTGGCAGGACTCTGCTCTCTCTCTGAAGGCTCTAGGGAAGACTTGTTCCATCCTCCTCTACTAACAACCCCTGTGTCTGGCAGTCCCCAGTATTCCACGGCTTGTGGACATGTCACTCTGTGGTCACGTAGTGCTCTCCATGTCCCTGCACATTGTCCTCCCTCTGTGTATGAATGTCTCTGTGTCTTTCCTCCTTATAAGGACAGCTGTCATCTCACTCTGTCCTTTCTTACATCTTAGATACATCCTCAAAGACCTAATCTCCAAAGAACGGGTCACATTTCTAGTTTTCAGGGGTTAAGACATTATCTATTTTTGCTAGGCACGATTCACCCCTGCATGGAGGTTAGTTAGGAGACATCAGACCAACCACGAGCACTGGTGTAGGCCCTGCACAGATGTGAATGTATGTGGTCCTTGCAGCCGAGGGTGACATTCTCAGAGCAGAGGTATTCATCTGCTGGTTGTCACCTGGGAAAGCTAGAAGGAAAACATGATTTCAGGAGGTGAGGCCAGATAATCAGAGTTGGAAGGGAACTGAGAGATAGGTGCTTGGAGCTCATTTTGTGGAGATAGTGACCAAGGTGTGAGGGTGGATGATGGAACCTCGATGGCCGGGTCTCGCCTCGCCTGGTTCCACCTCCACAGCTCTCCTATCACCTTGCCAGAAGTCCCTCCAGAGACCCTGCGAGTACACTCAGCCATCAGGACTGATTTTAGATCTGGCTTCAGATTGGGGGACTTTGTGTCCTTCTAACTCCCCATCGCAGCCTCTGCTTTGTTTGGCCTCCCTTGGGCACTTGCTCTGGTTCCCGGGTTCACGTCCTCAAGACTGGGCCTCTGATTTCTTCTTCAGGCACATTCCCAGTGCCTGGCCTGACTCCCGGGCCACACAAGTACTGAAAGCCTGCTGTAGTGACAGCTTTCTCCCAACGCACCTGGACTGCCAGGACCTTTCCTGATGAGCCTGGAAACATGATATGTGGCTCTGTAATCCAGACAAGGACTGTCCACTATCTTTTGTTTTTTGGGGTATTTTTTTCTGAACCCTCTGGGTGGAACTTCTAGTATCTTTCTTTTTCTGCTTCCTGACCTGTTGTAGACGGGAGTCCTATTCTGGATGCCAGCTCTTTCCTGTTTTCCCTCCCATTGCCAGCTAACCAGAGTGGGATCAACTATCTAGAAGAGACTAGAAAAGCTTGGAGTCCTGACTGTGGGGTTAAGAGAGTATTTCCTAATCAATAATCTAAATGCACTTGAAGAAAGAAAGCAAGGTGTAGAATAACATGCATCTAATGAAAGTATTTGATTTGAAAGTGTGATATGCCTTAATATATAAAGAGAATATTTCTGGAAAAATTGAAATTTGGTCTCAGTAGTTGCCACTAGAAAGAGGAATCAGGGTTTTTGAGACAGGAGTGGAGCCAAGACTTAATTTCCCCTATGTAATTGATTTAGTTGCTTTGATTTTTGAATTCTGTACATGTGTTATCTATACAATAAATACAGCAAAATCAAAAAATACACTTGAGACATTTTACTAAGTAAAGCAAACATGAGGTGACTTTTTGAAACTCGCAATATTGTCAGAGAGTAAATTTGTCTGTTCTCTATATTTAAGTTTCTCTATATTAGGTTTTCATGCTCAGGTAACTCCTGTGCATGGAAGGACCTCATTTGAAAACAAACAGAAATACCCAGTTGTCCTGCGTGTTCAAATGGTGATGTTCTATTTGTGGCTGCCTTCTCTGGTTTCCTTGTTGCTCTGGATATTGAACTTTAAGCCTGTATTTTTCTCCTTGCCTTCAAGTTTAAGGTTAAACTCCATTTCTCATGGAGTAAAAGATAAGACTAATTACACTGCCTGTACTACTGAGAAAGTATGACCTTGTCCCACTTGCTTAAGGACATGGGACCTAGAGAACAACTCCACATGTCTATTTCTAGGCAGAGCAGCACTGACAGTGATGGGCATGGAGACAGAGCGGGAGGGTCTGCTACAAGGCTTCTCTGGCAGTGGTGGGTGGGAACAGTGGTTGCTAACATGGGGCTACCGGATGGAGGCCCAGCCTGTTGTGGGCATGTGCTAAAATTGCTATTCCTGTTATGCCTTAGGTATTAACTTGGTCTCTAGCTCAGTACATTTAGAGACAGGAATTGGTAATAATGGGTACTATTATTAGAGACAGGAATTGGTAATAATGGGTACCATTATTAGAGACAGCTATTGGTAATAATGGGTACCTTGTCACCAGTTACAATTTAGAGCAAATTTTGGGAGCAAATGCAGAACTTTATAAAAGAAAGTTTCCCTGGATGGAATGTTCCTTGTCATTTGTCAACCTTTCTTCAGGATCTTCCAGGACATTGCTACCAAGTCCCTAAACAAGATCAGATTTCAAAATCTAATTCTTGGCCTTCATAAACTTCAGAAAGCTTCAACAATGGAAATGCCTGGAATTGGGAAAGAATGAGATAAAATTAGGCATAAAATTTACTTTGCTTTTAACTCCTTCAAGTCAAAGAGACTCAGTGTACATTGGAACTGAGTGGCCCTCTCCTTGCGTGAATGTCCAGTGCCTCGCGGCAGTGCCACTAGCAAATGGAAGAGAGGCTCACAGCTTGAGAATTAATTAAATTCAACATGCCTACTGAGCACCAGTCATAAGCTGGACACTGGGAAGGAAAATAAAGCCTGGTTCTGTCTCCACTGGGAAAGAGACACGTTAAACAAGTCTAGGCCCTCGTTCTCTTAGTCACATTTCTGAAACCCCAAATCCACATAACATGGAATTATTTTTTTCCCCATAACTCATCTGGTAGCAGAACTTAAACTGATGTGAATATGAATATATCATCTCTCTATATATCTATAAATATACTTATACATCTATATATAAAATATCTCCTTTATTTATCTTCCTTGCTATGAATTCCATATATATTTTTAAAATTATTTATTTATTCTAATTTGTTATATATGATGGCAGAATGCAATTCATTTCATATCACACATATAGAATATAATTTTTCAAGTCACTGGTTGTACACAAAGTCCATTTATTTTACTTAAGGAAGATTAATGGGGTGTTGCCCCAGATCCCACTGGGGATGTTATATAATGTTGGTTATACACAGCTTTCTTTTATAAAGTTCTGCATTTGCTCCCAAATTTTGCTCTAAATTGTAACTGGTGACAAGGGGTGGTTGGGTGTAAGGCCTTTGGACCTGTGTTTGTTTAAAACCTCTGTTTCTTGGGAAGACCCTACTTTACGGGCACCTGATACCTTCCAGGACAAGGACTCAGGCTCCTTTGCCCCTACTGAGCACCAAGAACTTAAGTAAGTAGCAGCCTCTGGATATTGAACTTTAAGCCTATGTTTTTCTCCTTGCCTTCAAGTTTAAGGTTAAACTCCATTTCTCATGGAGTAAAAGATAAGACTAATTACACTGCCTGTACTACTGAGAAAGTATGACCTTGTCCTGCTTCCCCGAGAGCTAGATTTTCTCCCTCCCAGTTAGGTTTGTGTACCTTCCTTAGGTTCTTTGAATACTTTTCTTTCTTCACTGGAAGTATAGCTTTGCCAAGACTTGTTCCCTTTTCCTACTAGATTGATTAATCCTTCCCTAATTCCTCCTTATAGGTATTGTTTAATCCTTGTTTGTCTCAGAATTCTAATGAGTCTGTGTCCTCCGTAAGCTGCAGGGATCCCATCGGAAATATTAGGAATGGTGGCACCGGGGACTCTGCCTTCAATGGGGAGGTTCTCGTCTTTCCACAGAATAGCCTTCTGCACTCTTCACGTTAGTATTTTCCATGGTGTTCCTTCCTCTTGCTGGCTCCTTCCCAACTTTATCCTGTGGAAGAACATTGGCTTGTTGGCAGTTTGGCCTTAACAGGCACCGTGCTCTTTTTCTTTGGAATTGTAAATAGCAGCCTCACATAGGAGGATCCATGGATAGACGATTCTTTCCATGTGATTGGGTCAGGATGACTTAGTGGAAAAGTAAATGCTAACTCGGTGGAAAGACATAGCCAGATTTTATGTTATGGATTCTTCATGGATTAAAATACTGACTTGAAAAATCAGCCCAGACTTACCTCATCTTGTTCAGACACCTCATCCTGTGTGAAATTGGCCCCTTTCCACATGATCCCACTCGTATAGAAGGCTATCACCTCCACTGGCACCCACTTGCATCCTGACCACAAAACTCCTTGTTCTGTGGAACTAATACAAGATTGTTTTTCTGAGAATGTAAGTTCTGCTTTTCTGAAAATGTAATTTCTGAGAATGTGACTTTTTTTGAAGCCTGGTAATTTTCCATTTTTATGAGATGTATCTTGTAATGATTGCTTCTCCTGCCCCCCACCTTCTTTGTAGTTTTAAGCCTTATAAGCTTGATTGGGGTCGAGGGTTGCAGAACTGCTTAGTCTCTGCACTCCCGACCACCATCCAGCAATAAAGCCTTTTGTCTTCACCTTCAAAAGACCCGGAGAATTATTTGGGAATTTGGGAATAGTGATTTAGCATTAGGATGACCATCAGTGCTGTGAACTTTGAGGAGGCTGAAATTGGTGTGTATGTGTGTGTGTTGGGGGATTATCTTTAGTGATCAAAGAATCAAAGAAAAGAACAGGGAGGTTTTAGATTTCTAAAACAAAATTCAGGGAAAAAAAAACCAAAAAACGCCAGGATCAAACATACCAAATAAATTTGCAATATTTTATGTTTGTTTCTTTCCCACAACAGTGTTTAGGATAAAAGCTGGTAAAAAGAAAATAAAAAGCTAGTGTGATTATTCTTAGGGATAGCAGTTATGCTTGTCAGCTTTCTGTTACTGTGACAATTACCTGAGTTAAGCCGCTTAAAAGGAGAAAAGGTTTATTTTGGCCTTTGGTTCCAGAGATTTCAGTTGATAGTCACTTGACTCTGTTGCTTTGAGCCTGTGGTGGCACAGGGCATCATTGTGAGAAGGCAGGGTAGAGGAATCCTGTTTACCTTATGGCAGCTAAGAAGCAAAGAGAAAGCAGGGACTGGACATACTGCAGTGACCTCACTTCCTTCCACTAGACCCCGCCTCCTAAGTGTTCCTTCACCTCCCAATAGCACCAGGACCTGGGAACCAAGCCTTGAACATCTGGGCCTTTGGAGGATATTCAAGATCCAAACTTTAAAAGAAAGTGAGACTTTCTTTTATTATCTGGAATCTTCTTATCTCTCCCACATAAAATCTTTACCCACATCATGTATGACCACAAGAGTGGGAACTAAATGAAATAAGTTATACTTTATGTATGTATATTCTGCCAAAAATACATTCTACTGTCATATCTAACTAAAAATAAAAAATAAAGATATTAAAAGAATTTTTACCCCCAAATACAATTCTTCATAGAAAATTAGGAAAATAATGCTTAGTCACTGAAGGAAAAAAATATCCTCTGGTATCTTGATGTATGGAGATGATCCCCTTTTTTTCCTGTAATTTTGGCCTACACTCTTACTGATCTTTTTCTATGCATATTATTAAAGTGCCTTGGCATTTAGAGGCTTAATAATTACTATTTTTTTTTCTTTCCTTCCCAAACTTGTTCAGAACAGAGCCTCTCTCTGAATAGTGGGCTCTGCTCCGAGCTCATCCTAAGAGATGTTTAGGTCAAGTAATTTCAATGTTGCAGAAAAAAAGAATCCTCAATAAATTTAATACCCTTTGCTGCTGGGATCACTTGCTAGAAATAGCAAGGAGAGCCCTGGATATATGCATTACTACGGGGACTCTTCCTGAGAAACAGTGACCATGGCAGAAAAGGTGCTGGGTGCAGAGGGAATTGGTCCCTCAAAGTGGGGCACTGTTCACATTTGCTAATGAAGGACACTGGGGGAGGCCTCTGTCCACTGAACACCCCCAGAAGAGGCAGAAACCATATTGTCTACTTTAGAGTGCAGTCAAATGTTTCCTGAAGGTTATATGAATGTGGGTGCCTCAGTTTTGTAGACTCAGAGGGGAGCTAATTAAAGATATTAAATGACTGAGTAGTATTGGATCTTCTAGCACTTGAACCAAGTGTGGGAACCGCTCTCACTTAGAAATAAAACACTTTAGCATGTCCCTGCTAAGACTCTCAAACTTCTCTCTTTCAGAAAAAAACCACTGTTTAGGTAAATTTGCCTGTATGGAATTATAAAGAGGCAATTCTGCAATAGGTTTGATTTTTCCCTTCTTTACCATTTATTTTGCATCTCAGATAACCAGTGAGTGAGCACATGGTGATGGAAAGGGTGATGTGTCTTTTTCTCCTGTCTCCTGCAGAGGGTGTGAAGGAAGAGCTGATGTGAGAGTGTCTGAGAAACTCTCAGGGGAAAAGTAAATGCCAGCTTTTATGTTATGGATTCTTACTCAAGATTCACGTAGGGTGTGTTGGATAGATAAATGTATTTATCAGGCATGCATCAAAATACTCCTGTTATTTCATAGAATGACTTATTGTTGTACTGTAAATTTTCTCCCTAATATTATGGATTATGGTTGGCATATATATGTATCTATGTAATTTATATAAACTATATGTAAATTATAAATTAATCATAAAAATATATGAAATATTTATAAAAATGCAAAATATACAAATCATTACATACACAAATCTATTTGTATTTTTATATATCTTTTCTCCATAATTTTATTTTTTGGGTGTGCACTCACACTCACACATGCACACACACAAATCAAAAATTGCTTTCTTCATTCATCTAGCCATCTATTCAGCTTGAAGCCTTTGGAAATTGCTCCCTGAAGATCTGGAAGGGACCTAATTTGCACGTGGTCATGGAATCAGTCAGAGCAATTCTCTGAACCTGCTTATAATTTGGACCATAGTTTCCCTCTCGATTACCAGTCGGTGTTTCCTTAGGAAGAAATACTTCCGCCTGACAACTTTCCTTGCACAGATTTGAGTCACGTTGCATTATCTTAAATTACCCAGGTGAGTTAAATAATGTGTTGTCACTGAGCCGTATGTTCAGTTTCATTGGGTTTGGAGATTGTCCAGATGCTCATGGATTAGAGAGAGCAGGATGTTTTTATCTCATTAGAAGAATGAGAAAGAAGCCACCTCAGAGTCTCATCTTACAAGGTGAATCTCCCAACTGAGGATTCTTATTTTAATTTTTTGAGATAGTAGACAAAAGCTAAAGTTTTAAGGATGTCTTAGAATCGAAATTTTTTTTTTAGCTTTTCCCAACAAAGAGTCTGCAATGATAAATAAATCATTTGTTCATCTAAAAAGGTTAGTATTTAATTCTGTATGGAAGCATCCGCTGGCAATTCATTTGTGTTTGGTAATCTCTCAGGATTTCTGTACATTCTGAGCATAGGCTTGTGTTTATGAACCTTTACAAAATACAGCCAAGGGCTGAACAATTAAGATTTTAATTTTATCCATCTTGATTGTTCTCCTTCACTTAAAATTCAAAAAAATGCCAGTACTGAGGGAAAAAAATGTCATTAGCTTTCCCTTGTTTCTCAGCCATCTTTGGCATGTATCAAATACACATGTCACAGAATGACTTATTTTATTGTTATATTGTAAATTTTCTCCATAGTTTTATTGATGGTATTTTGCATACAGAAGCTGTTCAGTATTTCTGATAAACTGATCACACTACATACTGATATTTAGTGTCTTTTTTATCTTAATACATTATCACTCTGTCCACTTAAAATTTAAAACGGTCTACTGAGACAAAATTGTGAAGTGCAGTGGTTTTTAGCATATTTGCAGTTGTGCAATCATCCCTATGTCTACTTGGAAAACATTTGTATCATTCATTATAATTATTAGCAATCACTCCTTATTTCTCTCCAACCCCAGCCCCAAGCCCTAGGCATTCTTTTTATATATTTGCCTATACTGAACATCTTATGTGAATGGACTCATAACATATGGTTATTTGTGGCTGATGGACCTCATTTATCATGATGGTTTTCAAGGTTCAGCCATATTAATATGTGTCAATAATTCATTCCTTTCTAATGCTGAATAACCTATTTTATGCACATATCACATTCTGTTGATCTATTTATCAGTCCTTGGGTATTTTATTTTTCCATAGCTTTATTAAGTTATAATTAATAATTGTATATACTTATGGTCTACAACATGATGTTTGATATGTGTATGCATTGTGAAATGATTAGATCAATCTGATTAACATATCCATCATGGAACATACTTATTTCCTGATGGTAAGAACCGTTAAGATTTATTCTAGCAGTTTTCAAGTATGTAATATGTTATTATTAACCATAGGCACCATGCTATACACAGATCTTTGGAACTTATTCATCACATCTAAACGAAAATTTGTACACTTTGACCAACTTCTTCCCATTCCTCCTCACTCCTGGTAACCATCATTTTACTCTGCTTCTATGAGTTTAACTATTAGTTAATGTTAATGAGATCATGTGGTATTTGTCTTTTTGTTCCTGGCCTATTTCACTTACTATAATGACCTCTGGATTTACCCGTGTTATTACAAATGATAATTTTTTTAAAGACTGAATAATATTTCATAGTGTGTGTGTGTATGTATATGTATGTGTGTGTATACACATACCCACATACATCCATATACCCACATCACATTTTCTTTATTTCTTCATCTATTGATCCACTTAGATTAATTTCATATCTTGGCTATTATGAATAGTAATACAGCGAAAATGGGAGTATATGTGGCTCTTTGACACACTGTTATCTTTTCCTCTGACATAGTATAGTATACACAGAGGTGGATGATAGCATTGTTAGTTTCTTGAGGACCCTCCATCCTGTTTTGCATAGTGCCTGTACTAATTTGCATTCTACCCAACAGCATATAACTGTTGACTTTTATCCACATGCCCTCATACACTTTTGTTTTGTCTTTTTTTTTTTTTTTGGTGGTGCTGGGGATTGAACCCAGGGCCCATGTGAGGCAAGCACTCTACTAACTGAGCTACATCCCCAGTCCCTTATCTTTTGTCTTTTAATAAAAGCCAGCCTAACCTGTATGAAGTGAAATTTCATTGTGGCTTTATTTGCATTTTCCTTTGGAGAGTGATATTGAGAATTTTTTCATATAACTGTTGGCCATTTGTGTGCTTCTTTTGGGAAATGTCTGGGTACTTTGTCCTTGGTCATAACCAACTTGAATCTAATGCATGAAATATGATATGTCAAGAGCTTTGTAATGTTTTGAACAACCAATTAAAAAAAATAAAAATATCAACTAAAAAAAAATAAAGTCCATTAACACAGTAAAAAAAAAATAAAACTGGGTTGTTTTCTTTGAGTTGTTCAGAGTTCCTTATTTATTTTGGCTATTACTGTCTTATCAGATGTGGGGTTTGCTGGTATTTTCTCCCACTCTGTGGGTTGCTCTTCACTCTGTTTTCTTTGTTGTATGGGAACTTTGTAGTTTGATGTAATCTCACTTGTTTATGTTGGCTTTTGTTGCCAGTTTTTGGAATCATATCCAGACCAATGTTGTAGAGCTTTCCCCAATATTCTTTTCTAGTGGTGTTACACTTTCAGGTCTTAAATTTAAGTATTCTATCCATTTTGAGTTGATTTTTATACTTGGTGTGAGGCGAGGGTCCATTTTTGTTCTTATGCAGGTAGGCATTTAGTTTTCCTGATGTTATTCATTAAAAACACTGTCTTTTCTCCCTTGTGTCTTCTTGGCTCCTCTGTTGATCCATTGACCATACACTTGTGTATTTATTTGGGGGCTGTCTATTCTGTACCACTGGTTTCTGCCTTGGTTTTTGTGCTAGTTCCACACTGTTCTGATTACTGTAGCCTTCTAGTGTGTTTTAAAATAAGGTGGTAAGGCTGGACGCAGTGGTGCACACCTGTTATCCCAGAGGCTTGGGAGGCTGAGACAGGAGGTTCATGAGTTCAAGCCAACCTCAGCCACAGTGAGGCCCTAACAACTCATTGAGACCCTGTCTCTAAATAAAATGCAAAATAGGGGTGGGGATGTGGCTCAGGGGTCAAGTGTCCCTGAGTTCAATTCTTGGTCCAAAAAAAAAAGAAAGAAAGGAAGGAAGAAAGAAAAAATGTTTAGGTAGTATAATGCTCCCAGCTTAGTTCTATTTGCCCAAGATTGCTTGCCTATTCAGGGTCTTTCATTGTTCCATACAAATTTAGGATTATTTTTTCCTATTTCTGTGAAAAATGATAGAAATTGCATTGAATCTGTAGATCATGGGTAGAATGGATATTTTAACAATAGGAATTCTTCTAGTCCATGAAAACAGAATATCCTTCCATTTATTTGTATCTTCTTCAATTCTGT
The DNA here is from genome assembly GCF_047511675.1 of Marmota flaviventris. Lineage (NCBI taxonomy): Eukaryota > Metazoa > Chordata > Mammalia > Rodentia > Sciuridae > Marmota > Marmota flaviventris. Next base: position 127,896,511 of record NC_092501.1, on the reverse strand, counting down.
TATCAGTGTTTCATAATTTTCAGTAAAAAGATTGTTCATCTCATGGCTAAATTCATTCCTTTTTTCTCCCCAGGGCTATTGTAATGGAGGTTTTTTGCCTTGATTCATTTATATTTGGATAGTTGTTGTATATAGAAAAGAACCACTCATTTTTGTATGTTGATTTTATTTTTATCATTTGATTTTATTAAATTCATTTTTTATTTCTAACAGTTTTTTTTTTGTGTGTGTGTGTGTGGTCTTTAGGGTTTTCTATATAAGATCATGTCACCTGAAAATTTAGACAATTTTACTTCTTCCTTTCTGAATTGGATACCACGTATTTATTTATTTATGCATAAACAATTTCTTTGAATAAGACTTCCAATACTATGTTGAATAGAAGCAGCAAGGGTGGGTATTCATGTCTTGTTCTTTAAATTGTTAGACACCTCATTTGTTTTCACTTTTTGCCTGTTATGATTAAAGTTGCCATGAGCATTCAACTACAGATTTTTAATGGGGTTATGCATTTTCATTTCTCTTGGGTATAGCTAGGAGTTGAATTTCTAGTCATATGGCAACTTTGTGTTTAACGGTTTGAGGAAATGCTATATTGTTTTCCAAAGCTACTTGCACTATTTTACAGTCTCACAAGCAGTGCATCAGAGTTCCAGTTTCTTCACATGCCCATGATACTCATTATTATTTTTGATTATATTCTTCCAAGTAGATGTGAAATGGTATTTCACTGTGGTTTCAAATTGCATTTCCTTGATGGTTAATGATGCAGAGCATCTTCTAATGTATTATATTGGCCATTTTAATACTTCTTTGGAAAATTGTGTATTTAGATCCTTGTTGAATTATTAATTAGGCTATTTGTCTTTTAAATATTTAGTTGCAAGAATTTATTTTTAATATATTCTGGATTTGAGTCTATTATTAGACATATGATTTGCAAATATATTCTCCTATTCTGTGAGTTGTATTTCCATTTTTGTGATCATGTTCTTTGGAACACAAAAGATTTTAATTAAGCCTGTTTTTCTTTCGTTGCTTTTGCTTCTGGTATTTTATTTTATACATAACTATAGAGATCATGCTGTGGTGGAATCATTAATAGAAAGACTTCTTGGTTGTTTAATAATTAACTCTCATTTGTGTGGGATTCACAATAAATTTAACTTTAGCACTAACTTTTAAGTAGAAATCTGATGCAGATTCTGCTTGTTTTCAGAACCTTCCCCCCATCCTTTCCTGCACCTGCCTTTATGTGATCTCAGATACCCCTACAATAGGCAGCATCCTACATGAAGAGTGGGAAGCCCTTCAACTCTCTGTCCAGGAAAGAGAAGCCCACAAGTACAGGCAGAAGTGCCAGGGGAGTCACTGCCCTAGAAAATCTTTATCCAACAGGGAATGGGAGCAGCCCAATAATTCTTCAACCTCTTCCTTCAAACAGAAATAATTCTGGAGGTGAACTGTTACCGATGTACTTTGTCTCATCACTTTCTTGCTCCCTTATTTCTGTTCCTGGGAGAGCCTTTTGAATATAGTACCTGTTCTCATGTTCTTGCATCGGGACACATAATAGCTCTCTTGTGGAATCTATGTGTGGATGGGTTCTTTGTAGAACCATTTGGAACTTCCCTACTCTCCACCCCAGGTAGTCTACCCAACAGGTTTATGTGAGGACAAGTACATAGAGTACTGCATACATGGCACATGTTAAGGGCGCCTGAGGGGCAGGCCACTCCCCTTGTGCTAGGGTTGTGAGTGGCAGGCTGCTCACCCCATAGGCATAGCCCTGGGCGAGAGCCCATGTGTTGCAGTCACAGCACTTGCTCCATGGCCTGCTTCTTGATTAGTTGCTGCAAGGACAGTTAGCCAGAAATTGTATTGGTGGCTGCCTATAATCTGCTTAGCTATTACCAGTGTATATCAACATGGTATTTATGCAATAAAATCAACCTACTTCAAGCTTGGTCTCTGGGGGTCTTGATTCCTGATTCCACAGCCACACTCTCCTCTACCCTGTTCCGTGGACCTCCTTGCTGGATGAGGGAGAGCCCACGCAGGTTTAGCGTTGGATCCTCCTCCTTGTTAGGGATCTTGAGTGGGCACTACACGATGGCTCATGCCAGCTTCCTTCTGTGGTGTCCACTGTCCACTGTCCCTCTGTCCTGCTGTTCTTCCCAATTAAAATAGTCAGATTCTGCAAAGAAAACACAGGACATACAGTTGAATCTGAACTTCAGATAAACGGTGAATACTTTTTGGTAAGTCCCATGCATCCTATATTTTATCTGGGAACCCTGTCCTCACGCGCCTGTGTTTTTCTCAAACAGCACACAAAGGAGAGACCAGTGAGACTGCTGCCCAGTGAGAAAATAAAGTGTGATTATCCTTGGCAGTGGGCAAGCAGAATGCTTCTCCTGCCAGCTTTTTGCTTATCCTGAGATGAGGAGTATGTATGTGGAAGGGAAGAAGAAGAAAACTCATTATGAATAACTGTGTTTCTGTTCACTCCAAATGTTTTCTTTGAATTTGCAGGGGGGGTCTATGGGGGTGTACCCCAAATGTGTATTACATGGTATTTTCTTGGCCTGAATTTGGGATGGTGGGTCCCAAATCTGGGGAAATAAGGGAAATTACCACCCACATCTGTGCACCGCTGCCTCTGGCAGTCCCGGGCTTTCTCCTCTAAACTTGTGATGAACTTGCTCTGTGGCCCGATGTCATCACTTGTATTTCAACAGCGTGTGGAGTTGGAATTTGGAATTTGTTGGAGATTCCTCATGGCAAAATGAATAAAGTTGCCTCATTTAGCTTTATTCCCTTTTCCTTGTTTAAATGTTTTAAAACACTTTTTTTTTTTTTGTCTTCATTCCGACATCTGATCTGGAGTTGGTGATGGATGGTGAAGCTCTGATGTACCTGCCTGTGGTCTCACAGCTCTTCCTAAATTCCCTAAGTGTGGCTCTGATGCTCTTTGTGTACAGTGGTGCTGAGCACTTCCCAGAATCCTGCCCAGGCCCCAGCTGCCAATCAGTTTCTTGTAGGGAATCCCCTGAACTCAAGGGAACCATCTCACCCAAGCTTGTGTCCCACCCCTGGGGACAGCCTGTGTTCTATTCCTGGTCATAAGGAGCAGCTGAGGGGTAGGTAGACAGAGGGCTGGTTACTTTTGGTTTATTTGGGATGATTTCATCTCAGCTTCAAAGAACCTCCTGAGGATTTGTCTGTATCAGTGGAAGTAAATATATTGCTTAAATCATACCATATATGTGTGTGTGTGTGTGTGTGTGTGTGTGTATGTATATATATATTTTGTACCAGAGATTGAACTCAGGGGCACTTGACCACTGAGTCACATCTGCAGCCCTGGTTTGTATATTTATTTAGAGACAGGGTCTCACTGAGTTGCTTAGTGTCTCTCTATTGCTGGGGCTGTTTTTGAAATCGCGATCCTCCTGTCTCAGCCTCCTGAGCTGCTGGAATTACTGGTGTGCACCACTGCACCCAAATTCTACACTTTTTTTTTTGTTAAGTATATGTTTTATCAGCATACTACAGGGGCACAGCCTCATCAATGTTTATTGCAGCATAATTTACAATAGCTAAATTATGAATCCAACCTAGGTACCCTTCAGTAGATGAATGCTATAATGGAATATTACTCAGTGGTATATATACACAATGGTATATATACATAATGGAGTATTACTCAGCATTAAAAGAGAATAAAATCATGGCATTTGCAGGCAAATGGATGGAGTTGGAGAATATAATGATAAGTGAAGTAAGCCGATCCACAAAAACCAAAGCTGAATGTCTCCTCTGATATAAATGATGTTGATTCATAATGGGGATGTGGGGTGGAGAGCATGGGAGGAATAGACAAACTTTAGATAGGGCAAAGGGGAAGGAGGGGAAGGGGGTCATGGGGGTAGGAGAAACAGTGGAATGAGATGGACATCATTACCGTAAGTACATGTATGAAAACAAGAATGGTGTGACTGTACTTTGTGTTCAACCAGAGACATGAAAAATTGTGCTTTATTTGTGTAATATGAACTGGATTGCATTCTACTGTCATATAGAATTAATTAGAATAAATAAAATAAAAAATTTTAAAAAAGAATATGTTTTATACTAAAATTTTTCTCCAAACTAGCTTGGAAAACATCACAATTAAATTCCAAATGTTCCTATTTCAAATGTTTTTTTTTTTCTCCAGTTATTTTCCTCTACCAAAACTAGCTTGAAAACATGACATTCATCACAACATACTTAAGTTCTACATTTATGTTAGAAATATGGCTTTCTACCAGATTTTTTAATTAAAAAATTACTTGAAAACTTTATTTTATTTCTATCCCAGTAGATATCCTCTGCAATTTTCTGTTCAGAATTCTTTTATTAGATTTCCCCCTAAAAGTTAGTTTTAAAACAAGATTTTTCATAACAACAGGTTTAAGTCCCCTACCTTTTGGTAGAATTTGAATGAAAATATTTTTTACAAGCTGGAATTGAGGGGGAAAATCTGGTATAAAAGAACCTTTTCAACATAAAAATATTTAAAAATGTTAGGGTGATAAACTTATTTCCCAGACAGCCTGAGATTTGTCCTTTCTCCCAGGATTGAGAGATAGCTTTTCTTTCTGATTCCTGTTTTTGATAACGAGTTACAAATAGATTTTTATATTTAGAATAAAATTCAGTTCAGCGTGTTTTGTGTGTATTGATGTCTAACATTACCCAGACATAAGGCTTGTCTGTCCGTTGGTGAAATTCTTACAGTCTGATTGTCTCATCCCCAGTCTTAATGTGTCTTCTTGACACCCTCAAAAATGTCCTCTGCTCTCCACTTGTGATCTGGTGATGTCATCTTTTGAGTTTAATTCTTCACAGTCATTCTGTCATCAAAAAAAGTGTGTTTTAAACTATGTCCTGTGGGGTTCTTGGATTCTGTTGAGGAACTGATGAAGACGGGGGTGAGTAAATGGGGAGTCTGAGACAGAAGGGGCTCCAGGTCCCAACTTGGCCACCAGCCAGAACACCTGTGGTGGTTTCTGGTCAACCTAGTTCCAGAGTTTCCTATATTTTTCTTGTAAAAAGGGATTTTTGGGGAAAGCTCTTTTTTATGTGCTAAGAAACAGAATTTTTTTTCCTAGTTTGGATCTAGAGGGCAATTTTGGCCATAATTCTTTCTTTTTCGTACAACAATAGGAGTAACAACAAGTCAAGAGAAACTCTTGCATGCCAGATGAGAAGGAAGTTCAACATCTTCTTTTTAGGCTGCCCTGATATTTTATGAGCTCTGGGAACTTACATTTTATGAGTTAAGGTTAGCCAGGGTCATATGTTGTCATTACTTCTTGCAGCCACATGGTGTCGCTGTGGACAACCGGTCATTTTGATAGCCACTGCCAGTCGGCTTATGGTTCAGGTCTGTGCAAGCCACTGAGAATCTTTGAAAGACAGCCTGCAGTGGTGGGTGGTCCACTGTGTTTGGCTCAGGTTTAGTTAGCGATGTTCTACACCCAAGTTCCCACAAGCACAGCTTTTGATACTCAGTTCTTTCTGGGACATATAAAGTCTCATCTCCTTGGACGCAGAAAAATAATTTGACAAAATTTAATGTCTCTTTCATAATAAGGACAGTCAACAAATTAGGCATAGAAGAAAGGTACCTCACCACTATAAAGGACATTTAGGTAAGGCCCATAGACATCATACTCAATGATGAAAAATTGAAATAATTTCCTGTACCTAAGATCTAGAACGATTGCTGAGACTGACCTTGAACTTGTGATTCTTTCCTGCCTCAACCTCCCCAGTTGCTGGGATTACAGATATGAATCACTGTGCCCAGATTAAATTTTATATCCTAAATACTAATAAATACACTTTGCAGTTGTCATATTCATAACCTTGATGTTATTTTTCAGTTAAATAATAAGGTGACCGCAGTATGCTGGACCGGTAGTCAGTGACGGGTATGATCCAATTGCAGTGGTACCAACCTAAGACAGGAGGCTGACGCCTAGAGGTCAGTTCATCCGATGACGGGTAAGGACCATATGTTGAATTGGACTGCCTAACAGACACGGTCCCTAAGCCACATGCTTGTTGTTTAAACAGAGAGGGGGAGATGTTGAGAGCCACAGCCCAAGGGGCCCCAGCAAACTTCCAGCCACTTGTCAATGACCGCCAATGACCCATGCCCTTGTAACACTCCCTTGACAGTGAGCAGACCTATAACTTCTATCCAGTAGACTATGACAAAGATGATTAGCTATAACTTCCTGGATTGTATTACATTATAGCAAAGATAAAGATGTTTTACAGATACATGTAAGTCCCCTCATTAGTTGTCTTTTTTTTTTTTATTGGTTGTTCAAAACATTACAAAGCTCATGACATATCATCTTCCATACATTTGATTCAAGTGGGTTATGAACTCCCATTTTTTACCCCAAATACAAGTTGCAGAATCACATCGGTTACACATCCACATTTTTACATAATACCATATTAACGACTGTTGTATTCTGCTACCTTTCCTATCCCCTACTATCCCCCCTCCCCTTCCCTCTCATCTTCCCTCTCTACCCCATCTGCTGTTGTTTAATTCTCTCCCTTGTTTTTTTTCCCCTTTCCCCTCACAAACTCTTATATGTAATTTTGTGTAACAATGAGGGTCTCCTTCCATTTCCATAGTTTCCCTTCTCTCTCCCCCCACTCGTCTCTGTTTAATGTTAATCTTTTCCTCATGCTCTTCTTCCCTGTTCTGATCTTAGTTTATATCAAAGAAGACATTTGGCATTTGTTTTTTAAGGATTGGCTAGCTTCACTTAGCATAATCTGCTCTAATGCCATCCATTTCCCTGCAAATTCCATGATTTTGTCATTTTTTAGTGCTGCGTAATACTCCATTGTGTATAAATGCCACAGTTTTTTAATCCATTCATCTATTGAAGGGCATCTAGGTTGATTCCAAAGTCTAGCTGTTGTGAATTGTGCTGCTATGATCATTGATGTGGCAGTATCCCTATAGTATGCTCTTTTAAGGTCCTCAGGGAATAGACCGAGAAGAGCGATAGCTGGGTCAAATGGTGGTTCCATTCCCAGCTTTCCTAGGAATCTCCATACTGCTTTCCATATTGGCCGCACCAATTTGTAGTTCCACTAGCAATGTACAAGTGTACCCTTTTCCCCACATCCTCGCCAGCACTTATTGTTGCTTGACTTCATAATGGCTGCCAATCTTACTGGAGTGAGATGGTATCTTAGGGTGGTTTTGATTTGCATTTCTCTGACTGCTAGAGATGGTGAGCATTTTTTCACGTACTTATTGATTGATTGTATGTCCTCCTCTGAGAAGTGTCTGTTCAGGTCCTTGGCCCATTTGTTGATAGGGTTGTTTGTTACCTTATTGTTTAATTTTTTGAGTTCTTTGTATATTCTGGATATTAGGGCTCTATCTGAAGTGTGAGGAGTAAAAATTTGTTCCCAGGATGTAGGTTCCCTATTTACCTCTCTTATTGTTTCTCTTGCTGAGAAAAAACTTTTTAGTTTGAGTAAGTCCCATTTGTTGATTCTTGTATTTAACTCTTGGGCTATGGGTGTCCTATTGAGGAATTTGGAGCCCGACCCCACAATGTGTAGATCGGAGCCAACTTTTTCTTCTATCAGGTGCAGAGTCTCTGATTTGATATCTAGCTCCTTGATCCATTTTGAATTAACTTTTGTGCATGGCGAGAGAAAGGGGTTCAGCTTCATTTTGTTGCATATGGATTTCCAGTTTTCCCAGCACCATTTGTTGAAGATGCTATCCTTTCTCCATTGCATGCTTTTAGCCCCTTTATCAAATATAAGAAAGTTGTAATTTTGTGGATTGGTCTCTGTGTCCTCTATTCTGTACCATTGGTCCACCTGCCTGTTTTGGTACCAGTACCATGCTGTTTTTGTTACTATTGCTCTGTAGTACAGTTTGAAATCTGGTATCGCTCTACCTCCCGATTCACACTTCCTGCTTAGAATTGCTTTTGCTATTCTGGGTCTTTTGTTTTTCCATATGAATTTCATGATAGCTTTATCTATTTCTACCAGAAATGCCGTTGGGATTTTGATTGGCATTGCGTTGAACCTGTAGAGAACTTTGGGTAATATCGCCATTTTGATGATGTTGGTTCTGCCTATCCATGAACAGGGTACGTTTTTCCATCTTCTAAGATCTTCTTCTATCTCTCTCTTTAGGGTTCTGTAGTTTTCATTGTATAAATCTTTCACCTCTTTTGTTAGGTTGATTCCCAAGTATTTTATTTTTTTTGAGGATATTGTGAATGGGGTGGTTTTCCTCATTTCCATTTCAGAAGTTTTGTTGCTGATATACAGGAATGCCTTTGATTTATGCGTGTTGATTTTATATCCTGCCACTTTGCTGAATTCATTTATTAACTCTAGCAGTTTCTTTGTAGACCCTTTTGGGTCTGTTAAATATATTATCATATCATCCGCAAATAGTGATATTTTAAGTTCTTCTTTTCCTATTTTTATGCCTTTAATTTCTTTTGTCTGTCTAATTGCTCTGGCTAGTATTTCAAGGACTAAATTAAATAGAAGTGGTGAGAGAGGGCATCCGTGTCTTGTTCCAGATTTTAGCGGGAATGCCTTCAGTTTTTCTCCATTTAGAATGATGCTAGCCTGAGGCTTAGCATATATAGCTTTTACAATGTTGAGGTAAGTTCCTGTTATCCCCAGTTTTTCTAGTGTTTTGAACATAAAAGGATGCTGTACTTTGTTGAATGCTTTTTCTGCATCTATCGAGACGATCATATGGTTCTTATCTTTAAGTCTATTGATGTGGTGAATAATATTTATTGATTTCCGTATATTGAACCAACCTTGCATCCCAGGGATGAATCCTACTTGATCATGGTGCACAATTTTTTTGATATGCTTTTGTATTCGATTCGCCAGGATTTTATTGAGAATTTTTGCATCTATGTTCATTAGAGATATTGGTCTGTAGTTTTCTTTCTTTGAAGTGTCTTTGTCTGGTTTTGGGATCAGGGTGATGTTGGCCTCATAGAATGAATTTGGAAGAGCTCCTTCTTTTTCTATTTCTTGAAATAGCTTGAAAAGTATTGGTATTAATTCTTCTTTGAAAGTTTTGTAAAACTCCGCTGTATACCCATCTGGTCCAGGGCTTTTCTTGGTTGGTAGTCTTTTGATGGCTTCTTCTATTTCTTCCTTTGTTATTGGTCTGTTTAAATTGTGTGTGTCTTCCTGACTCAATCTGGGCAGCTCATATGACTTAAGAAATTTATCGATGTCTTCACTGTCTTCTATTTTATTAGAATATAGGGTTTCAAAATACTTTCTAATTATCTTCTGTATTTCTGTAGTGTCTGTTGTGATATTGCCTTTTTCATCCTGTATGTTAGTGATTTGAGTTTTCTCTCTTCTTCTCTTCGTTAGCATGGCTAAGGGTCTGTCGATCTTATTTATTTTTTCAAAGAACCAACTTTTAGTTTTATCAATTTTTTCAATGGTTTTTTTTGTTTCAATTTCGTTGATTTCCGCTCTGATTTTAATTATTTCTTGTCTTCTGCTATATTTGCTGTTGTTTTGCTCTTCCTTTTCTAGAGTTTTGAGATGTAGTGTGAGTTCGTTTATTTGTTGTTTTTTTTCTTTTTTTGAGGAATGAACTCCAGGAAATGAATTTCCCTCTTAAAACTGCTTTCATTGTGTCCCATTGATTCCGGTATGTTGTGTCTGAATTGTCGTTTATCTCTAAGAATTTTTTGATTTCCTCCTTTATGTCTTCTGTAACCCATTGATCATTCAGTAACATATTGTTTATTTTCCATGTGATGCAGGATTTTTCCTTCCTTCTTTTTTCATTGATTTCCAGTTTCATTCCATTATGATCAGATATGATGCATGGTATTATCTCCACTCCTTTATATTTACTAAGAGTTGCCCTATGGCATAATATATGATCTATCTTTGAGTAAGATCCATGTGCTGCTGAGAAGAACGTGTATCCACTTGATGATGGTTGATATATTCTATATATGTCGGTTAAGTCTAGGTTATTGATTGTGTCATTGAGTTCTATAGTTTCTTTATTCAGCTTTTGTCTGGAGGATCTGTCTAATGGCGAGAACGGTGTGTTGAAGTCACCCATAATTATTGTGTTGTGGTCAATTTGACTCTTGAATTTGAGGAGAGTTTGTTTTATGAACGTTGCTGCACCATTATTTGGTGCATATAAATTGATAATTGTTATGTCTTGTTGGTGGATAGTTCCTTTTAACAGGATATAGTGTCCTTCTTTATCCCTTTTGATTAACTTAGGTTTGAAGTTGATTTTATTCGATATGCTTGCTTCCGAGGGCCATGTGAGTGGTATGATTTTTCCCAACCTTTCACCTTCAGCCTGTGTATGTCTTTTCCTATCATATGAGTCTCCTGAAGGCAGCATATTGTTGGATTTGTTTTTTTGATCCAGGTTACCAGCCTGTGTCTCTTGATTGGTGAATTTAGTCCATTAACATTTAAGGTTACAATTGAAATATGATTTGTACTTCCAGTCATGTTTATTTATTTATTTATTTTAGTTTGGCTAGTTTTTACTTTTTGGTTGTTTTCCTCCCCCTTTACTGAGATATCTCCCGCTGTTGGTTTTGGGCACTATTTTTCCATTCCTCTTCTTGTAGAATTTTGCCCAAAATGCTTTGCAGTGCTGGTTTTCTGGCTGCGAATTATTTTAGCTTTTGTTTATCGTGAAAGATTTTAATTTCATTGTCAAATTTGAAGCTTAATTTTGCTGGATACAGTATTCTTGGTTGGAATCCATTATTTTTCAGCGTTTGAAATACATTGTTCCAGGATCTTCTCGCTTTCAAAGTCTGTGATGAAAAATCAGCCGTTAACCTAATTGGTTTACCCCTGAATGTAATCTGCCTCCTTTCCCTCGTAGCTTTTAATATTCTCTCCTTGTTCTGTATGTTGGCTATCTTCATAATTATATGTCTTGGAGTTGGCCTATTACAGTTTTGGATGTTTGGGGTCCTGTAGGCTTCCAGGATTTGGCAATCCATTCCATCTTTCATCTCTGGGAAGTTTTCTAGGATTATTTCATTCAATAGGTTGTCCATTCCTTTGGTTTGAACCTCTGTGCCTTCTTCTATCCCAATGACTCTCAAATTTGGTTTTTTGATGAGATCCCATATCTCTTGGATAGATTGCTCGTGAGATTTAAGCATCTTTTCAGTGTTGACTATATTCTTTTCAAGTTGATAAACTTTGTCTTCATTATCTGATGTTCTGACTTCTACTTGATCTAGTCTATTTGTTCATTAGTTGTCTTCAGGATAACCAAAGGAGAGATGACTTTGGTGGGTCTGACCCAATCAGTTGAGCCCTTTAGAAGCAGGTTTGGAGGTCAGAGAGAAAATAAATAGCAATGACATCCTCCTGTTGGCCTTAAAGAACCAAACTGCCAAGGTGTGGAGAGGGCCACGTGGCAGGGAGCAGCGGGCAGTTCCTAGGAGGGAAGGCCTGCAATTGTAAGGCTTGAACTCTGTCAATGACCCATGAACTTGGGGAAGGAGCCCTAGGCTCAGGGAGAGAACAGCACTTATTTATATCACCATGCAGCCTTGGACCCTGAGCAGAACATCTGGCCTGGGACTCTGTGTCCTGACCCTGGGAAACTGCCAGGTAATAAATGAGTATTGATTTATGCCACTGTTTGTTGTAAAGTAATAGCAAATTAATTCCAATAGAAGAGAGTAAGTGATCTTATTTTTCAAGCATTATAAATTAGGCACAGTATGCCCAGTGGATTTCAAATCTGCACCAACAGTCTTGAGCTCAGGATCCAGGTCCCTGCTGGGGAAGAGCAGACTTTCCAAGAGCTGCATGGGTACAGAAAGTTTTAAGAACATTCATTTTCATACAGTCAGAATCCGTAATATTTTTTTCCCCTGATTTACTGGCTGGGGAGGTGTCTGCAATTCAGGAAGCCATGTGTCCTTATTGCCTCTGTTTTCACATCTGCCTTTCCATCCACATCTCCCAGTCTAAACTGCCACCCACCAGACATATTTTCCCACATCTGAAATCTTACTTCTGTGCATGTTTAAGGGTGTAAAAGTCTCTAATCAAATGAAACATACTAATATGGATAACGCTTTCCACTCATCAAACCCTGATGTTCCTGCTTTAGGATTTGGTACCTTTCTCTGTCTTTTACAAATTTCCATGGTGTGCAAGGTATGGCAATGGAAACATTATTTCAGCTTTTGTGGGCAATGCTGTGAACTCAAGGGTACTGTGAAGTAGGGTGGCAGGGACAATGAGAATTTTCTCCTATCGCCTACTTGTCACCTTGAATGCAGTACTTCCTGGGGCTGCACCTGAGAGGAAAGTACAGAGTATATTCTCCACATTCTCTGCCCTCCAGAATGCACTCACAGCAGCGCCTATCTGGGATGTGCCTGGGCTCAGGGCAGAGGGAGGAGGGAGTCTGCAGTGAAGGGTGGTTGCTCCTGATGGTCACGCTTGGCCATATCAAAGGGAGTAAAGCCTTATTTTGTGTCGTGAGCAAGCTTGTGAAAGATGTCTGCTCCAGAACTTCGCGTTGCAATTCAGAAGTGAGGTACTTGTCATGGGGGCGTGTGTCAACGCTTCCATTTGAACTGAAAAATGAAGCCAGACCTTTCTGACAGAGAGAAAATCCGATCTGGCTGACTGGTTTGGTAATGAGGACTGGCTTTGGCAATTAGGTTTCATGGGGAAAATCTCCCTAGAGCAAAGAAGCTAAATATTCAAGTTAGGAGATTTAGTGAATATATTTAATGATCAGATAAAAACTTTGCCTAAAGTATTGTATTAGCAAAGGAGTACCATAATTAATAATATTTTGGTTCTCCAATTCTTCCTATATTGGGTTACACAAGATCCTTCCTACACAAGATTCTGAATGATAGGTATAATTAACCTATTATTGATGAGCCTTGGTAAAGCCTTTAAAAATATTCTTCTCAGAAACCAAGTGGATAAACACAGTGCTTGGATAGTGAATAACCTTACAAAAAGGTGGTTTCCAATTCTTTGTTTTGGACAAAATTAGAGAATTTAATTAGATTGTTAGCTAAAAAATGTTCAAATAATTTTTTTGGGGGGGGTACCAGGGATTGAACTCAGGGGCACTCGACCACTGAGCCACATCCCTAGCCCTATTTTGTATTTTATTGGAGACAGGGTCTCACTGAATTGCCTAGCGCCTCAATAAATTGCTGAGGCTGGCTTTGAACTTGTAATCTTCCTGCCTCTGCCTCCCTAGCCGCTGGCATTACAGGTGTGTGCCACTGCACCTGGCTTAGATAATTTTGGGCCTTTAAGTCAGAAGCAAAAATCCTCCCTTTCTAATTTACTCATGTATATGAATTTTTTTTATTGCTTGTGTCTATAAAAATGAAAAAAGGAAACTGATTCAATTCTGAACCTCTTTCTGACAGTACATAACATTCCTTCCATTATATAAACTAATTGAAAAAGGCCCATTCACATTATGATTTTTAAAAAATATTTATTTATTTTTTTTTAGTTTTCGGTGGACACAACATCTTTGTTTTTATGTGGTGCTGAGGATCGAACCTGGGCCGCACGCATGCCAGGCGAGCGCGCTACCGCTTGAGCCACATCCCCAGCCCCACATTATGATTTCCCTTAACATTTTACTTTTTATATTTGATAATCACTTATCAAAATTATAAAATGTTTTTATTCCATGTTTTGATTACTTGTTTGCTACTAATAATTTTTTAAAAATTTATTTATTTATTAGTTCTACATTATTAGGTATACATGACAGTAGATAGCTCTTCAAGTCATGCACACAAATGGAGCAGAATTTTTCACTTCTCTGGTTGTGCATGAAGTAGACACACAATTCGTGCAATCATACATGTACCTAGAGTAATGATGTCTGTCTCATTCCACCATCCTTCCTACCCCTTTGCCTCCTCCCCTCCTCCCCTTTGCCCCATCCAAAGTTACTCCCCTCCCCCAATATGGATCCACTTATCAGATCAAACATTCAACCCCTGATTTTTTGAGACTGGTTCATTTTGCTTACCATGATATTCTCCAACTCTATCCATTTACCAGCAAATGCCATGATTTTATTCTCTTTTAATGCTGAGTAATATTCCATTGTGTATATGTACCACAGTTTCTTTATTCATTCTTCTATTGAAGGTCATCTAGGTTGCTTCTACAGTTTAGCAATTGTGAATTGTGCTGCTATAAACATTGATGTGGCTGCGTCACTATAATATGCTGATTTTAAGTCCTTTGGGTATAGACGAGGAGTGTGATTGCTTGGTCAAATGGTGGTTCCATTCCAAGTTTTCTAAGAATCTTCATACTGCTTTCCAGATTGGTTGCACCAATTTGCAGTCCCACCAGCAATGTGTGAGTGTGCCTTTTCCCCCACATCCTTGCCAACACTTATTGTTGTTTGTATTCTTGATAACTACTATTCTGACTGAAGCAAGATGAAATATTAGTTTTTATTTGCATTCCTCTAATTACTAGAGATGTTGAACATTTTTTCATATATTTGTTATCAATTGTATATCTTCTTCTGTGAAGTGTCTGTTCAGTTCCTTAGCCCATTTATTGATTGGGTTGTTTGTTTTTTTTGGTGTTAAGTTTTTTGAGTTCTTTATAAATCCTGGAGATTAGTGCTGTATCTGACATATGTGTGGCAAAAATTTGCTCCCATTCTGTAGGCTCTCTCTTCACTGCATTAATTTTTTTTTTCTGAGAAGAAGCTTTTTAGTTTGAATCCACCCTATTTATTGACTCTTGATTTTATTTCTTGTGCTTTAGGAGTCTTATTAAGGAAGTCAGGGCCTAATCTGACATGATGATTTGGGCCTACTTTTTCTTCTATTAGGTGTAGGGTCTCTGGACTAATTCTTAGGTCCTTGATCCATTTTGAGTTGAGTTTTGTGCATGATGAGAGACAGGGAATTAGTTTCATTTTTCTGCATATGGATTTCTAGTTTTCCCAGCACCATTTATTGAAGAGGCTATCTTTTCTCCAGTGTATGTTTTTGGTGCCTTTGTAGAGTATAAGATAACTATATATATGTGGGTTTGTCTCTGTGTCTTCTATTCTGTACCATTGGTCTACATGTCTATTCTGGTGCCAATACCATGCCATTTTTGTTTGCTACTATAGCTTTGTAGTATAGTTTAAGATCTGGTATTGTGAAGCCTCCTGCTTCACTCTTCTTGCTAAAGATTGCTTTGGCTATTCTGATCACTTATTTTCCCCAATGAATTTCATAATTACTTTTTCTATTTCTATAAGGAATGACATTGGGATTTTAATTGGAATCTCACTGAGTCTGTATAGTGCTTTGTGTAGTATGACCATTTTGATAATATTGATTCTGCCTACCCAAGAGAATGGGAGATCTTTCCATCTTCCAAGGTCTTCTTCAATTTCTTTCTTTAGTATTTTGTAGCTTTCATTGTAGAGGTCTTTCACCTCTCTTGTTAGATTGATTCCCAAGTATCTTATCTTTTTGAGGCTATTGTGAATGGGATAGTTTTCCTGATTTCTCTTTCAGAGGATTCATTACTGATGTACAGAAACGCATTTGATTTATGGGTATTATTGAGTTTGTATCCTGCTACTTTGCTGAATTCATTTATTAATACTAGAAGTTTTCTGGTGGAATTTTTTGGATTCTCTAAGTATAGAATCATGTCATCAGCAGGTAATGATAGTTTGAGTTCTTCTTTTCCAACTTGTATCCCTTTAATTTTTTTCATCTGTCTAATTGCCCTGACTAGAGTTTCAAGGACTATGTTGAACAGAAGTAGTGAAAGTGGGCATCCTTGTCTTGTTCCCATTTTTAGAGGGAATCCTTCCAATTTTTCTCCATGTGGGATGATATTGGCCTTTGGTTTAGCATAGATAGCTTTTACAATGTTGAGGTATGTTTCTACTATCCCTAGTTTTTCTAGTGTTTTGAACAAGAAAAGATATTGTATTTCTTCAAATGCTTTCTCTGCATCAATAGATACAATCATGATTCTTATCTTTAAGTATATTGATGTGATGGATTGTGTTTATTGATTTCTGTATGTTGAACCAAACTTGGATCCTTGGAATGAACCCCACTTGATCATGGTGCCCTATTTTAAAATATGTTTTTGTATGCGATTTGCCAAAATTTTATTGAGAATTTTTACATCTCTGTTCATCAGGGATATTGGCTTGAAATTTTTTTTCTTTGATGTGTTTCTGTCTGGTTTTGGTATCAGGGTGATACTAGCCTCTTAGAATGAGTTTGGAAGGGTTGCTACTATTAATTTTAATGATATTTCAATACAGAAGAAAAATTTCCCTTTTCAGGGCCTTATGATCAAAGGAAATTTAAAAATTAAAAGTCAAATTAAAAAAGTACAATTAATCATATGCATCTTTCCCCTGGAAAGCATGCAAGGATGAATAATAAGATTTGAGATTTAACTCTGTAGATAAACTAAAATGGAAATATAAGTTTAAGAACAAAAAAGAATGTATGGTTTGTATCTGAAGTGTCTCCTAAAAGTTCCTTTGTTAACACAGAAATGTCCAGAGGTGAAATGATTAGATTATGAGAGCAGTAATCTAATCAACAGGTCAATCCATTCAGTGGGTTAATGATTTGAATAGAACAACTGGGTGGTAAAAGCAGGCAGGTTGGGTGTCTCTGGAGGAAGTTAGGTCACTGGGGCCATGTCTTTGGAGTTTATATTTTATTCTTGGCTTCTTGAGCTCTCTCCCTTCTTCCAGGCTGCCATGACCTGAGGTACTTTCCTCAGCCATGCCCTCTGCCATGAGGTTCTGCCTCACCATGGGCCCAAAGCAATGCAGTCTGCCAATCATGGACTGAACCTCTGAAACCTTGAGCCCCAAATAAACTTTTACTCCTCTAAATTTTTCTTGTCAGGTATTTTGGTTACAGCAACAAAGAGCTGACTAACATAGGGAATCATGTGAACTTTCCAACTGTCAAAGAAAACCTTTGTCTATACTTTTAGAATACATTATGATGTTTTGTCCAATTAGGTAATTTAAAAGAGTGATGGAACAGTTTTATTCAAGTGGTCAATTTTTATAATATTGCACATGACAACTTTTGAACATTTTTAGGCATAAGATAGAAAATTTCAGCTGTCAACTTGAACAATTTAGAGGAGATCCATCGTTTTTCAAAATTATTTCAGGAGATACATACACAGTTAAAAAGTTTGAAGGCCATTGGTTGTTTCAGTCAACTACAGGCTAAGGAAGGCTGGGTAAAGGCTTGCTGAATCTCAGTGGCTTAGAACCACGGAAGTTGTTTCTTGCTCTTGCTACCTGTGTACCTGTGTGATGGATCTCCAGGAGATAGACAGAGAACTGCTATCACCAGAACATGACTTTGCTCCTGGCAGAGGGAGAAAAGAGACATGCTACAGTGGTCACATGTGGGACTTTTAAAGCTTCAACTTCAAAATGGTATCATGACTTCTATCATATTTTATGGACCAAAACAAGCTACGAGGCCAGGCCTGACAGTAATGGGTCAGGAAGTAAAATCATCTTACTGGAAAGTTTTGCAAATATTTGGGAACAAAAATAAAATTAAACACAATAATTTACAGAATTACAGATATTTATTTATAACAGGGTGAAATGTGAAAGTTCTCAGTGGAAAAGGCATTGGGCAAAAGAGAAAAATAAAGATGTGCTTCAACATGAAACTAGAGGTGTCAGGATACAATTTAGGATGCTCTTAAGAAAACAGGGCTTTGCTCATTTGGATCAACCAACTTTATGGATTTTTTAATTTGATTTCATCTGAAGGTATTTAAATGACTTTGTGGAACAGTGCCCTTAGGCTACTGACTCATGTGAATAAAGTCCGAGCAAGAGCAAATTCATTATCAAACCCTTGTGAAATTTGATGTTTGAGTTGGCAGATTTGTTTTATTTTTATCTTTCTAATAAGGACAACTTCGCCATTTGCCATTTGTGAAATGATTTGTTCATCTATTTGGAAACAGCATGTTAAAAGAAATGATGGTGCCGCAGTTTGGCTGGGCACAATCAGGAGCCACTTGTCAAAAGAAACTAACTTTATTTTTAGAACAAAACACGCCAAACAAAACAGCCTCTCAGGAAAAACCCTCAGAGCCTCAACTGCCACCACAGGCTTTTTACAAGCCTCTCTCCCACACAAGCTTCTCTCCACCTCCCCCAATCCTCCTGCTCTTGAGGCAGATTGGCTGGGTCACATGGGCGGAGCCAAAAAAGTCCCCCAATGAGCAGCTCCGTGGTCTGAAAGGGCAGGGAAACAGTCCAATGAGCATCACCGCAGAGGAGCCAATCAGCTAGATGTTGCTGGGGCCGAGGAGCCAATCAGCTAGATGTTGCTGGGGCCGCTGTGAGCCAATCATCAGCCGGCAGCTGGATTGCTGGCAGCTGGAAGTTTGCTGGGGCCCCTTCGGCTGTGGCTCTCAACATCTCCCCCTCTCTGTTTAAACAACAAGCATGTGGCTTAGGGACCGTGTCTGTTAGGCAGTCCAATTCAACATATGGTCCTTACCCGTCATCGGATGAACTGACCTCTGGCGTCAGCCTCCTGTCTTAGGTTGGTACCACTGCAATTGGATCATACCCGTCACTGACTACCGGTCCAGCATACAGCTGTACTTGTGGATAGGCCTTTGCACCAGTGGGGGGGTGAGGTTCTTTGCCTCACCTCTGTTGGCCCCCAAATTTTAGACCATCACTAGTAGAGGAGGATGCAAAATGCCATGACATTAAGCCAATTGAGGGCTCCTTTGAAAAATTGTACCACCGGTGACATCATCAGCAAAAATACCCCAACACTACCACAAGTCGCTGCACCAACAGATAGTTCACAATGCATACAGGTGAGCTCACAATGTGTCCAGGCAAGTTCTGCAAGCAGTTCAGTGATGGCTATTGTAGAAGCTGTAGATTGGTTTTATCTTTGACTTCACCAGCACTGGGATGAAGATAGGAATTCTGGCAATAATGGCTAAAGAAAAAATTATGTAACATTACAGAAGGCACTAAAAGAAAACAATTTTCTTAACAATTTACATTGTCTTTACCGGCACTGGGATGAAGATAGGAATTCTGGCAATAATGGCTAAAGAAAAAATTATGTAACATTACAGAAGGCACTAAAAGAAAACAATTTTCTTAACAATTTACATTATCTTTAAGAGAATTATTAAATATAATGAAAAGGAAAGGTGAAAGTAAACAAACAGATCTGTTAACCTTCTTTTTTGTTTACATATTAAAACAATCCTCAACAGTTGTTTACCCAATTTAAATTAAACCATATAAATCACGTGAAAAAAAAATATTTGGATCCATTTTATCATGAGTGCTCATCATATATGATATATGGACATACGTACATTCAAACATATAACACAAAACACAAGTGTGCACACATAATATAATACATACAACACATAACATTATAGTAAAGGCCTTATAACTTTTTACAGGTGAAATCTCCATTGCAATGTTTAAAAACTCTATAATCAAAAAATAGAACTGATCAGCAAAACATTAACCTAGGTATGTATGAGCTCAAAAAACAAAATAGAACTTCATGATATGGCAAAGGGCAATAATAAAATAGATATTGAAAAAAGCATCCTGGTTCTGTTGCAGATGTAAGAATAGCCAAACTGGAGTTTTGGATATCAGTTGTTATGGATTTGAGCCAAATCATCTTCTTTTTGGTCTGTAGAAATCGCTTTAGTTAATCTTTCTGGAATCCAAATCGGCTGCTGTTCTCCCTGTGGAAACACATAAACAGACCCCCGACTCCAGACAATCACTGGGTCAGGACCTTGGTTAATCTCTCTGGAATCCAAATCGGCTGCTGTTCTCCCTGTGGAAACACACAAACAGACCCCCGACTCCAGACAATTACTGGGTCAGGACCTTTCCATTGTCCTGTTAGAATATCCTTCCAAAGTACCTTGGGCTTATGCACATTTTTTGGACACATATGTCTTTCCGCAGCACTAAGTCCTGATGAATCCAAATTTAAAAAGTTTAGAGTAAAAAGGGTTATTTTAAGTTTATCTTTGGGGAATATATACCCCTTCCCAATTCCTTCTTTTTGCTTTAATAAGTACATTTTAATAGTTTGATGAGCTCTTTCAACTATGCCTTGTCCCTGTGGATTGTATGGGATTCCTGTTATATGAGTAATGCCAAATGTTGAGCAAAATTGTTTAAAAGAGGTAGAAGTATAACCAGGGGCATTATCTGTTTTTAACTGTTTTGGAACACCCACAGTGGCAAAATTTTGTAAGCAGTGAGCTATAACATCTTTAGTTTTTTCTCCGGCATGAAGGGAGCCCATCAAAAATCCAGAAGAAGTATCAACTGTAACATGCAAATATTTTAATTTTCCAAATTCTGGCAAGTGTGTGACGTCCATCTGCCAAATATGGTTAGGTATCAATCCTCTAGGATTGACTCCAAGATTAACTTGTGGTAAAAAGGTCACACAATTTTGACATTGTTTTATTATTTGTCTAGCTTGTTCCTTAGTTATTTTAAAACGCTTTTGTAAAGTATTAGCATTGACATGGAACTTTTTATGAAAATTTATAGCTTCTTCTAGTGTAGAGAAAATATGTATGTCATGTGTAGTTTTATCTGCTAAATCATTGCCCAAACTAAGGGCTCCAGGCAATCCTGTATGTGCCCTGATATGTCCTATAAAGAATGGATCTTTTCTGTCCCAGATTAGACTTTGTATAGTGGAAAGCAAAGAGAAAACAGTAGAAGAAGGGGAAATCCTACCAGCATCTTCAAGAGATACTATAGCATTAACTACATACTGACTATCAGAAAATAAATTAAATACAGAATCTTTAAACATCACAAAAGCTTGTAAAACTGCATTAAGCTCTACCTTTTGAGCTGATTGTTTGGGTACTAAAAATGTAAAAGTTTGATCAGGGGTAACTACTGCTGCTGTACCATTATTTGACCCATCAGTGAATATATTTGGAGCATTCATGATAGGTGTTTTTCTTGTCATTTTTGGAAAAATTACAGGATGCAATGACCAAAAAGACAATAAAGGATTAGATGGTAAGTGGTTATCAAATGAAACATTAGATTTGCACATGATTATTGCCCAAGTATTTAACTCATTAGCTAACTCATCAATTTGATTCATAGTATATGGAGTAATAATTTTATTGGGAGAAATTCCAAACACTCCCTTTGCTGCTTTTATTCCTTTGAGTATTAATTGTCCTACAGCCTCAGGATACCTAGTAAGAATAGTGTTAGGAGAATAAGATAAATGTATCCATAATAATGGACCTTCTTGCCAAAATACTCCTGTAGGAATATTTTTTGTTGGTAGTACAATAAATAATAAAGGCAAACTCATATCAATTCTATCCAAATGCATATTTTCCATATATGTTTCAATGATTTTTAATGCCTTTCTTGCTTCAGGCATTAACATTCGGGGTGAATTTGGATCTGATGGACCTTTTAGGATATCAAATAAAGGTCCCAACTCTCCTGTTGGTATACCTAAATAAGGCCTTATCCAATTTATGTCTCCTAATAACTTTTGAAAGTCATTAAGTGATTTGAGTTGATCTACTCGAATTTGAATTTTTGGTGGACGGACCATGGTTGAGGATAATAGAACTCCTAAATAATTAATTGGAAAATTTAATTGTACTTTATCTATTGCTATCTCTAGATTATAATTTTTTAATAAGTTTGTAAGTGTGGCATAACATTCTAGCAATGTGTTTTTATCTTTGTGTGCTAATAATACATCATCCATATAGTGAAATATTTGTAGTTCAGGATTTTGATTTCTAAGTGGCTGGATTGCTTTGTTAACATAAATTTGACACATAGTTGGGCTGTTAGCCATCCCTTGAGGGAGTACTTTCCATTCATATCTCTGATCAGGACCTTCATGATTCAGTGCAGGGATAGTAAATGCAAAACGTGGACTATCCTCAGGATGAATTGGAATTGAAAAAAAACAATCTTTAATATCTATAACTAAAACATACCAGGTTTTTGGCAAAGCAGACAACTGAGGAATCCCTGATTGAGCAGGTCCCATAATAACCATCTCATTATTAATGGCTCTTAAATCTTGCAATAATCTCCATTTACCAGATTTCTTTTTGATGACAAAAATGGGAGTATTATGGGGAGATACAGAAGGTTGTATATGTCCTTCCGCTAATTGTTGTTTGACCAGGTCATGGGCTGCTTGTATCTTTTCTTTAGTCAGGGGCCACTGAGGAACCCATACTGGTCTTTCTGATTTCCAAGTAATTTTTATTGTCTCAGTGGCCCTTTCTGAAAAATCCAACCCATGTCTGTCTGTTCCTTGATCTATTTGTATTGGTGCTGCTATACCTTGTTCTTGTTTTTCTAATCTTTTTCCTTTCCTAAAACCTTGTCTAGTCATAATAGTGGGTGCATTTTGGTTGATGTTATTTGTTAATGTCAAACCTAATTGATCTAGGACATCTCGTCCCCATAAATTTACGGGAAGATGATCCAATACATATGGCTGTATAGTTCCTTCACATCCTTCAGGATCCTTCCAATCTAATACCATTGCACTTCTATGGGGATTAGTCGCCACTCCTAGGCCTCGAAGCGTTTGAGTGGCTTGTTGTAATGGCCAATGTTTTGGCCATTCTTGACGAGAGATGATGCTAAGGTCTGCACCTGTATCCAGTAGCCCATTAAATTCATGTCCTTGAATATTTAGTTTTAGCATGGGGCGAGAATCTAAATTTAAAGAAAGCATAGCCCAATCTACACCTGTGGAACCTAATCCCTTGGAACCTCTTTCTACAGTACGACTGGAAAATTTATCATGTAGGCTGGGTATTATTAGTAACTGTGCTATTCTATCTCCTGGTGAAATTACTGATATACCCTTTGGAGAACTGGCTATAATTTTTATTTCACCTTCATAATTGGGATCAATTACCCCAGGACTTATCATAAGTCCTTTTAGAGTAGAAGAGCTGCGTCCCAATAATAAGCCTACTGTTCCTTTGGGAAGAGGTCCTTTCACCCCTGTGGGAATGATTTGAACTCCCATCTCTGGAGTTAGTACTGCTCTGGCGGAGGCGCAGATGTCCAACCCTGCGCTCCCTCTGGTTTGTCTGATGAGGGATCTGATGGACAATGTGTCCTGGGCACTACCCTGATGGGGTTGCTGGGTTCCTCCAGTGCTCCGTATATTTGTGGTTTTGGGCCCCGGAGCATTGGGCCCCCTTGTCCATTTTTTGGCAATGGAGCCTGATGCCTTTCTCCACGATATCGTGGATAAACACCTGGTCCTTGTTCATTTTTTGATAATGGAGTACCCTCTATGGTGGTTTGAGAACGGCATTCATTAGCCCAATGTCTCCCTCTACGGCATCGTGGGCAAATACCTGGTATTCTACTCCTTGGATACCTAGTTTTGTTAAACCCTCCTCCAATGGGGCAATTCCTTTTAAAATGTCCTGTTTGTTCACAATTGTAGCATGTTCTTGGCCTGGCATCTAAAGCCTGTTTTACTGCAGCTGCCACAATTTGCCCTTGTTCATTAATGTCTCTGGCATCTAAAGCCTGTTTTACTGCAGCTGCCACGACTTGCTCTTGTTCATTAATGTCTCTACATAATTTAATATATGTGTTTAAATCTTCATGTTTCCATGGTCTAATGATATCTCTGCACCAACGATTCGCTTGCTCATAAGCCAGGTGTTTTAGTAATGGCATTGCTTGTTCTGTATTCCCAAAAACTCTGGTAGCTGTTTGAATAAGCCTATCTACAAATTCAGCATAAGGTTCATTAGCTCCTTGTATTACCTTAGATAATTGACCTTGTAAACCTCCATGTCCTTGTAAAGTCTTCCATGCCTTAATTGCATCTGCAGCAATTTGTGCGTATACGCCAGGATCATATGCAATTTGTTGCTGCTGATCCTCATAAGGTCCCTTTCCTAACAACATATCTAGATTTCTCTGAGGATAACCAGCTGCTGCATTTTGCCTAGCCATCTCCTTGCAAAATTCCTCATTGGCAACCTTCCATAACAGGTATTGTCCTCCATTTAGCACAGCTTTACACATATTAGCCCAATCTGCTGGCGTCATGTTCAAGTTGTTAATGGATTCGACCATGCTTACAGTGAAGGGTGCTTGAGGACCATAGGTTGTTACAGCCTCTTTTAGCTGCTTCACTGTTTTGAAATTTAAAACTTGGTAAAATCGCTGCCCTCCTGCCTCAAATACAGGGCATGTTAATATTTGAGATCTTGTCTCAGGATCCCAACTATCAACTGCGGGTGTTGGGGACCTCCCAGCATATGGAGGTGGCCTTGTTAGTTGGACACTTACGTCCTCTGGTGATAGAAAGGTGTTAGTAGCAGTCTCCTGTAGAGGTGGTGCTGTTGGTTGGACACTTACACCCTCTGGTGATAGAAAGGTGTTAGTAGCAATCTCCTGTTGTAACTTTCCCCCTGATGGCTTTTTCTGTTTTACACTTTCTTTCTCTGTCTGACTAACTTGAGAGGCCTTCTCTTTTACTTGAATCTTTTCCTCTGTCTGACTAACTTGAGAGACCTTCTTTTTTACTTGAATCTTTTCCTCTGTCTGACTAACTTGAGAGACCTTCTCTTTTACTTGAATCATTATGTCTTCTCCTTCCTCTACCATTGTCTGAACTGAAGGCTTTGGACTAAGCAAACAAGATACGAACGTCCACAATGGCAATGTGCCAACTGGCAGAGTCCCTGGGCTTTTCTTTTCTATTCTTTTTAAATCTTCACCATGATGGTTCCATTGTGATATATTTAACAACTCCTCCTTAAAAAGCCATGGGCTACATTTTTGTATTGTATCAACGTATGCCCTGACTGTTCTTGATTTTACTGAGATGCCTCCTTCCTCTAGCAATTTACTTAACACTCTTTCAGTTTGTTTTTTACTAATTTCTGATCCCGTATTTCTACTATAATACAACCCAACAAGATGACGCCAAACAAAACCGAGACAGAATGAGATAAAAAGGGAACAACAAAAAGTCATTATAGCCTTTCTATCCTCCTGACATGTGCATCCGTCCTTTCTCCCTATCTGTTCCTCAGACGTAAATAGTTTTTCCTCAGATGTGAGCGGTTTTTCTTCCGTCTCACTCATCTCCAGGGACAGGCAACTTAAAACAAAAGTGAAACAAAATAACAAAAGAAGAATCTTAAAATGGCTACCCATCCTCTCGCCCTGCCCTCAGGGGCGAGCAGTTTCACTTACCCTCAGTCGCTCCCCGTGCGAGCCACCAAATGCCGCAGTCTGGCTG
Organism: Marmota flaviventris; assembly: GCF_047511675.1. Classification (NCBI taxonomy): domain Eukaryota; kingdom Metazoa; phylum Chordata; class Mammalia; order Rodentia; family Sciuridae; genus Marmota; species Marmota flaviventris. The sequence continues at coordinate 127,871,036 of NC_092501.1, read as the reverse complement.
GGCACAATCAGGAGCCACTTGTCAAAAGAAACTAACTTTATTTTTAGAACAAAACACGCCAAACAAAACAGCCTCTCAGGAAAAACCCTCAGAGCCTCAACTGCCACCACAGGCTTTTTACAAGCCTCTCTCCCACACAAGCTTCTCTCCACCTCCCCCAATCCTCCTGCTCTTGAGGCAGATTGGCTGGGTCACATGGGCGGAGCCAAAAAAGTCCCCCAATGAGCAGCTCCGTGGTCTGAAAGGGCAGGGAAACAGTCCAATGAGCATCACCGCAGAGGAGCCAATCAGCTAGATGTTGCTGGGGCCGAGGAGCCAATCAGCTAGATGTTGCTGGGGCCGCTGTGAGCCAATCATCAGCTGGCAGCTGGATTGCTGGCAGCTGGAAGTTTGCTGGGGCCCCTTCGGCTGTGGCTCTCAACATGATGGCAAGAATAAAAGTTAATCACTGTGATTTGATCAGTACACAACAATGTATGCATATGCTGAGATTCCACACTATGCCACATTCATATTATAATAAATATATTAATGAGACAAATAAATAAAGAGAATGAGCTATCTTTAAATTAAAAAAAAGATTATTAGGGGAAGTGATGAAACAACAAATCCCATTTTAAAATCTTAAAATCTTCCAGTGTAAAAATCTTCACAGAAATCTTCTGGAACTCTGAATGAGAACTTCAAAGATCACTTGGTCACCCGTTTTAGTGCCAGTCTGAAACACAAATGCTCCCCATATTCAAAGTTGTTCTGCCACTTGATTTACACAACCTACAACTGTATTGGGAGTTGGTGCCACATGAAAATTTCATTTGAAGTTCCCAGAATTATTATGTACTTAATATATTTAAACATGTTTTTATTTAATTTCAACCTGGAATAGTAGATAGATTGGTAGATTATGGTTTAAAGAAAGCTTATAGAAAAAACATGATTATGAATCATTATTTTTCTATTCTTCTTTACTTTCAATAAATTTAATCCATAACCACTCTAATAATGTTTGGCATTACATATTGGGTAGAAATAACCTTTTCCCTGTGTAATACTACATGCAATATGCTTAGCATTGTGCCAGGTATACAGAAAGCACTCAATAAATAAGACATCACAATAGTATAAAGGTGTGGTAAAGAGCAGTCAGCCAACTGAGAGTCAGAGGCAAAACTTTAAGTCCCACCCCGTTTAATTTTTTTTTTTTTACAAAGGAGTCTGGGATATTTTAGTTTAAAAAAATTAACAGATAAAGTTGTATATATTCATCCTGCAAATATATATGTATATAATTTTTATTTATTTATTTATTTATTTTTATGTGGTGCTGAGAAGCAACCCAGGGCCTCACACGTGCTAGATGAGCATTCTCCTGCTGAGCCACAATTCCAGCCTCACATTATGATATTTTTATATGCACAAACACACATTGTCCAATGGCTAAATCAAGCTAATTAATATCTGCATTACCGTCCATAGTTATTGTTGAGTGATGAGAACACTTAAAAGCTGCTCTCTTAGCATCTTTCAAGGATATAATGTATTATTATTAATTATAGTCATCATGTACAATAAATCTTTTTTCATTTTTAAAATTTTTAATTTGTTATATATGACAGCAAAATTCATTACAATTCATATTACACATACAGAACACAATTTTTCATATCTCTGAAATCTCTTTTAAACCTTATTTGTAAAAGTCAAATTTAAAAAATAAATAATGTGTAAAACAATGGGCAAGAGAGTTGAAAGTGAGTTGATTTAGTGAGTCTAATCAGAAAGGAGATGTGAACAGCAGGATTCTGAAGATCAGCAGACTTTGTGATTCTTCTCTAAAGATCTGCCAGGACTTTTTTCTGGTGTCCTAGGTGTAATCGCAATAATTTACACTTTAACTTGGAAACTTTGCACATGAAACTAGAATCAGGAACATTTTAACTTTAATTTATAGTAATAATAGACAAATAATTGTGCCCATTAACCATCTTCTAGAAATTCTGCCTCTGGACTTTAGAGAAATGCAGTGATTATTTCAAAATCACTAGCAAAATGTGGTAGAATTGAATCAAGAAACCAGGTCCGACTATCTACATGGCTTTTTTTTCTTCTTCTTTTTTTTAAAAATTAAACTATGATATTGTTAATGAACAGTGATCAGATTCTCATTTTATAAAAGATTATCCTCATATTTAAAAGATAATTTCTGTCTTAGTCAGCTTTTATGTCACCCAAAGACCTGACAAGATGAACACAGAGGAGGAAAACTTTATTTTGGTTTATGGTTTCAGAGGCGTAGTCTACAGTCAACTGACTTCATAGCTTTGGACCAGTGTGAATGCAGAATGTCATGGCAGAAGGATATGGCTGAGGGATCCAGCTTAGAGAATTGCATGAATGGGGGAGGGATGTAGGGAAGGAGGAAGGGCAGGAGGGAAAGAGGAAGGGAAGAAGGGAAGGAGGGACAGTAGGTAGGGTGGAGAGCTCTCTCTGATCACCAGGGACAAAATATAAATCCCAAAGGTACACCCTCAGTGGCCTGCCTTCTGCAGCCCCAGCCTGCTTGTGTACAGTTACCATTCAGTTAATGCATATCAGTGGATTACTCCACAGATAGGAGCTTTTGGGGGATACCTCATATCTAAACCATAATACTATAAAAATTCATTCTAAGAATTCCTAGAAGACTTTCGTAGATGGCTAATTTTATTATTTTTCCCATTAGGAAGTATAACTGAATTATATTTTACTTTTCATCTAAATGAAACCCCAAAGAATTTAAACTATTTTTTTAGGATTAGCAGATGTGAATCAAAAACTCTTCAGCACTGTTCTGAAAACGAATTTGGTCCTTTTCCTTTTTTTTTCCTCAAAAAGTGATCAATCTATGCTGATCCATAATGGAGGTGTGTGTGGGAAGCATGGGAGGAATGGAAGATAGGGCAAAGGGGAGGGAGAGGAAGGGATGGGGCATGGAAGTAGGAAAGATGGTGGAATGAGATAGACATTGTTACCCTAAGTACATATATGAAGACATGCATGGTGTGACTCTACTTTGTGCACAACCAGCAACATGAAAAATTGTGCTCTATATGTATACTATGAATTGAAATGCAATCTGCTGTCAGGTGTAACAAATTAGAATAAATAAATAAAATTTTAAAAAGTGATCAATCTAGTCAATACAAGGCTAATTCTTTCCTGAAATAGCTCAAATGCAAAGTTAGTTTATATGTGGGGGAATGGTGTACATTTTAAAAGTTGAAAGAGAATAACGTAATTTCTTTTGAAATCTTCTTGACAACTATCATCAACATTTTCCCAATTTATACTTATTATGGAGTTGTCTTCCAGTGTCGGCAGTGGGACAGAAGTGGAAAGAAACCACGTTTAATTAGATTGCAGCTATATGACCCCAGCACTTTTCATTAAATTAGTGAGGAATAAGTAAAAATGATTTGGTGTCTTGAAGGCAAAAGAACTCCTTGTTCTGTAAATTTCTTGCTTTTAAAATTGGTAGCTTTCTTGTTGCATGGATCCAGGGTTAATGGAACCAAAACTACTAGCATTTTCCTGGAAACTGCAGGAGACATTGATGACATCTAAAGAAGTAGCTCTCTCAGAGCCACCTCAGGAGCACCTGAACATTGTGGCAAAAGCAAAATTAGCTCTGGGTCCTCTAGGCTTTCCTGGCCACTCCTTCCAGGCACCAGCACATCTGGAATGGAAACACCTGCCCCTTGTTGCATTTCCATGGAGCTTTCTGTGCTGTAATCCTAGGGTTAATTACAGGTTGAGCATCATTTTCCCCCAAATCTGAAATTCAAAATCCTCCCAAATCCAAAACTTTTTGAGTGATGATATGATTACACAGGTGAAAAAATGCCACATCTGACCTCACAGGCCAAACAGGTGTGTTAAAAAATATTGTACAAAATTATCCTCATGCTATATATATGAGGTGTCTATGAAACTTAAATGAATTTCTGGTTCAGACGTTGGTCCCATCCCTTAGATATCTCATATATCTCATGCAAATATTCTAAAATCTGAAAACCTCTGAAATCTGAAATACTTCTAGCCTTGAACATTTTGGATAAGGAATACTCAACTGGTAATAATAACTGTAGGCTGAAAGTTTCTAAGAGATATTTGAATTCTAATGAAGAATTGGATGGAACAGCATACCTAATGATTATATTTCAAGAGATGGTGGGTGAAAGTTTGATGGTTAGGGAATTCTCATATTTCACTCTATAGATAGAAGTTTACCTGTGCTGATACGGAGGTTGGCCCACACAATGAACACCATTGATCCAAGATCATAGCCAAGGTCCAACATTGAGGATACTAGTCTAATTCTTCATCTTGATTGCTTCTTTTATTCCTTTGGGTGCAATGATAATAAAATTTGAGAATACAAATGAGGAGCTTGGGAAAAGAGGGAAGAAAGGCATAACCACATGCCGCAGTCTGGCTGGGCACAATTCAGGAGCCACTTGTCAAAAGAAACTAACTTTATTTTTAGAACCACACACGCCAAACAAAACAGCTCCTCAGGAAAAACCCTCAGAGCCCAACTGCCACCACCGGCTTCCTACAAGCCTCTCTACCTCCCCCACTCCTCCTGCTCTTGAGGCCGATTGGCTGGGTCGTGTGGGCGGAGCCAAAAAAGTCCCCCAATGAGCAGCTCCGTGGTCTGAAAGGGCAGGGAAACAGCCCAATGAGCATCACTGCAGAGGAGCCAATCAGCTAGAAGTTGCTGGGGCCGCTGTGAGTCAATCATCAGCTGGCAGTCTGAAAGTTTGCTGGGGCCCCTTCGGCTATGGCTCTCAACATCTCCCCCTCTCTGTTTAAACAACAAGCATGTGGCTTAGGGACCGTGTCTGCCTTAGGTCGTCCAATAGTACATATGGTCCTTACCCGTTATTGGATGAGCTGACCTCAAGGCATCAGCCTCCTGTCTTAGGTTGGTACCATTGCAATTGGATCTTACCCGTCACTGACTACCGGTCCAGTATACAGCCACACATGTAGATAGGTCTTTGTATCAGTGGGGGAGTGAGGTTCTTTGCCTCACCTCTGTTGGTCCCCAAATTTTAGCTGAACGACCATGACAGGCAGAAGGGAGGAAGATACACCAAGCCAATTGACGGTTCCTTTTGGAAAAATTGTACCACCGATGACACCATCAGCATAAATACCCCAACACTACCACAAGTCGCTGCACCAACAGATAGTTCACAATGCATACAAGTGAGTTCACAATGCACACAAGTGATACATAGTCCAGGCAAGTTTTGCAAGCAGTTCAGTGATGGCTATTGCAGAAGCTATAGATTGGTTTTATTTTTGTCTTCACCGGCACTGGGATGAAGATAGGAATTCTGGCAATAATGGCTAAAGAAAAAATTATGTAACATTCCAGAAGGCACTAAAAGAAAACAATTTTCTTAACAATTTACATTGTCTTGAAGAGAATTATTAAATATAATGAAAAGGAAAGGTGAAAGTAAACAAACAGATCTGTTAACCCCCTTTTTTGTCCACATTTTAAAACAATCCTCAACAGCTGTTTACCCAATTTAAATTAAGCCATTTAAATCACGTGAATAAAAAAAATTATTTGGATCCATTTTTTCATGAGCGCTCATCATATATGATATATGGATATACGTACATTCAAACATATAACACAAAACACAAGTGTGCACACATAATATAATACATACAACACATAACATAATAGTAAAGGCCTTATAACTTTTTACAGGTGAAATCTCCATTGCAATGTTTAAAAACTCTATAGTCAAAAAATAGAACTGATCAGCAAAACATTAACCTAGGTCTGTATGAGCTCAAAAAACAAAATAGAACTTCATGATGTGGGAAAGGGCAATAATAAATAGATATTGAAAAAAGCATCCTGGTTCTGTCGCAGATGTAAGAATAACCAAACTGGAGTTCTGGATATCAGTTGTTATGGATTTGAGCCAAATCATCTTCTTTTTGGTCTGTAGAAATCACTTTAGTTAATCTCTCTGGAATCCAAATCGGCTGCTGTTTTCCCTGTGGAAACACACAAACAGACCTCCTACTCCAGACAATTACTGGGTCAGGACCTTTCCATTGTCCTGTTAGAATATCCTTCCAAAGTACCTTGGGCTTATGTACATTTTTTGGACACATATGCCTTTCCGCAGCACTAAGCCCTGATGAATCCAAATTTAAAAAGTTTAGAGTAAAAAGGGTTATTTTAAGTTTATCTTTGAGGAATATATACCCCTTCCCAATTCCTTCTTTTTGCTTTAATAAGTACATTTTAATAGTTTGATGAGCTCTTTCAACTATGCCTTGTCCCTGTGGATTGTATGGGATTCCTGTTATATGAATAATGCCAAATGATGAGCAAAATTGTTTAAAAGAGGTAGAAGTATAACCAGGGGCATTATCTGTTTTTAACTGTTTTGGAACACCCACAGTGGCAAAATTTTGTAAGCAATGAGCTATAATATCTTTAGTTTTTTCTCCGGCATGAAGGGAGCCCATCAAAAATCCAGAAGAAGTATCAACTGTAACATGCAAATATTTTAATTTTCCAAATTCTGGCAAGTGTGTGACGTCCATCTGCCAAATATGGTTAGGTATCAATCCTCTAGGATTGACTCCAAGATTAACTTGTGGTAAAAAGGTCACACAATTTTGACATTGTTTTATTATTTGTCTAGCTTGTTCCTTAGTTATTTTAAAATGCTTTTGTAAAGTATTAGCATTGACATGGAACTTTTTATGAAAATTTATAGCTTCTTCTAGTGTAGAGAAAATATGTATGTCATGTGTAGTTTTATCTGCTAAATCATTGCCCAAACTAAGGGCTCCAGGCAATGCTGTATGTGCCCTGATATGTCCTATAAAGAATGGATCTTTTCTGTCCCAGATTAGACTTTGTATAGTGGAAAGCAAAGAGAAAACAGTAGAGGAAGGGGAAATCCTTTACCAGCATCTTCAAGGGATACTATAGCATTAACTATATACTGACTATCGGAAAATAAATTAAATACAGAATTTTTAAACATCACAAAAGCTTGTAATACTGCATTAAGCTCTACCTTTTGAGCTGATTGTTTGGGTACTAAAAATGTAAAAGTTTGATCAGGGGTAACTATTGCTGCTGTACCATTTTTTGACCCATCAGTGAATATATTTGGAGCATTCATGATAGGTGTTTTTCTTGTCATTTTTGGAAAAATTACAGGATGCAATGACCAAAAAGACAATAAAGGATTAGATGGTAAGTAGTTATCAAATGAAACATTAGATTTGCACATGATTATTGCCCAAATATTTAACTCATTAGCTAACTCATCAATTTGATTCATAGTATATGGAGTAATAATTTTATTGGGAGAAATTCCAAACACTCCCTTTGCTGCTTTTATTCCTTTGAGTATTAATTGTCCTATAGCCTCAGGATACCTAGTAAGAATAGTGTTAGGAGAATAAGATAAATGTATCCATAATAATGAACCTTCTTGCCAAAATATTCCTGTAGGAATATTTTTTGTTGGCAGTACAATAAATAATAAAGGCAAACTTATATCAATTCTATCCAAATGCATATTTTCCATATATGTTTCAATGATTTTTAATGCCTTTCTTGCTTCAGGTGTTAACATTCGGGGTGAATTTGGATCTAATGGACCTTTTAGGATATCAAATAAAGGTCCCAACTCTCCTGTTGGTATACCTAGATAAGGCCTTATCCAATTTATGTCTCCTAATAACTTTTGAAAGTCATTAAGTGATTTGAGTTGATCTACTCGTATTTGAATTTTTGGTGGATGGACCATGGTTGAGGATAATAGAACTCCTAAATAATTAATTGGAAAATTTAATTGTACTTTATCTATTGCTATCTCTAGATTATAATTTTTTAATAAGTTTGTAAGTGTGGCATAACATTCTAGCAATGTGTTTTTATCTTTGTGTGCTAATAATACATCATCCATATAGTGAAATATTTGTAGTTCAGGATTTTGATTTCTAAGTGGCTGGATTACTTTGTTAACATAAATTTGACACATAGTTGGGCTGTTAGCCATCCCTTGAGGGAGTACTTTCCATTCATATCTCTGATCAGGACCTTCATGATTCAGTGCAGGGATAGTAAATGCAAAACATGGAGTATCCTCAGGATGAATTGGAATTGAAAAAAAAACAATCTTTAATATCTATAACTAAAACATACCAAGTTTTTGGCAAAGCAGACAATTGAGGAATCCTCTATTGAGCAGGTCTCATAATAACCATCTCATTATTAATGGCTCTTAAATCTTGCAATAATCTCCATTTACCAGATTTCTTTTTGATGACAAAAATGGGAGTATTATGGGGAGATACAGAAGGTTGTATATGTCCTTCCGCTAATTGTTGTTTGATCAGGTCATGGGCTGCTTGTATCTTTTCTTTAGTCAGGGGCCACTGAGGAACCCATACTGGTCTTTCTGATTTCCAAGTAATTTTTATTGTCTCAGTGGCCCTTTCTGAAAAATCCAACCCATGTCTGTCTGTTCCTCGATCTATTTGTATTGGTGCTGCTATACCTTGTTCTTGTTTTTCTAATCTTTTTCCTTTCCTAAAACCTTGTCTAGTCATAATAGTGGGTGTATTTTGGTTGATGTTATTTGTTAATGTCAAACCTAATTGATCTAGGACATCTCGTCCCCATAAATTTACGGGAAGATGATCCAATACATATGGCTGTATAGTTCCTTCACATCCTTCAGGATCCTTCCAATCTAATACCATTGCACTTCTATGGGGATTAGTAGCCACTCCTAGGCCTCGAAGCGTTTGAGTGGCTTGTTGTAATGGCCAATGTTTTGGCCATTCTTGATGAGAGATGATGCTAAGGTCTGCACCTGTATCCAGTAGCCCATTAAATTCATGTCCTTGAATATTTAGTTTTAGCATGGGGCGAGAATCTAAATTTAAAGAAAGCATAGCCTAATCTACTCCTGTGGAGCCTAATCCCTTGGAACCTCTTTCTACAGCACGACTGGAAAAGTTATCATGTAGGCTGGGTATTCTTAGTAACTGTGCTATTCTATCTCCTGGTGAAATTACTGATATACCCTTTGGAGAACTGGCTATAATTTTTATTTCACCTTCATAATTGGGATCAATTACCCCAGGACTTATCATAAGTCCTTTTAGAGTAGAAGAGCTGTGTCCCAATAATAAGCCTACTGTTCCTTTGGGAAGAGGTCCTTTTACCCCTGTGGGAATGATTTGAACTCCCATCTCTGGAGTTAGTACTGCTCTGGCGGAGGCGCAGATGTCCAACCCTGTGCTCCCTCGGTTTGTCTGATGAGGGATCTGATGGACAATGTGTCCTGGGCACTACCCTGATGGGGTTGCTGGGTTCCTCCAGTGCTCCGTATATATGTGGTTTTGGGCCCCGAAGCATTGGGCCCCCCTGTCCATTTTTTGGCAATGGAGCCCGATGCTTTTCTCTATGATATCGTGGATAAACACCTGGTCCTTGTTCGTTTTTTGATAATGTAGTACCCTCTCTGGTGGTTTGAGAACAGCATTCATTAGCCCAATGTCTCCCTCTATGGCATTGTGGGCAAATACCTGGTATTCTACTCCTTTGATACCTAGTTTTGTTAAACCCTCCTCCTATGGGGCAATTCCTTTTAAAATGTCCTGTTTGTTCACAATTGTAGCATGTTCTTGGCCTGGCATCTAAAGCCTGTTTTACTGCAGCTGCCACAATTTGCCCTTGTTCATTAATGTCTCTGGCATCTAAAGCCTGTTTTACTGCAGCTGCCATGACTTGCTCTTGTTCATTAATGTCTCTACATAATTTAATATATGTGTTTAAATCTTCATGTTTCCATGGTCTAATGATTTCTCTGCACCAATGATTTGCTTGGTCATAAGCCAGTTGTTTTATTAATGGCATTGCTTGTTCTGTATTCCCAAAAACTCTGGTAGGTGTTTGAATAAGCCTAGCTACAAATTCAGCATAAGATTCATTAGCTCCTTGTATTACCTTAGATAATTGACCTTGTAAACCTCCATGTCCTTGTAAAGTCTTCCATGCCCTAACCACTTCTGCAGCAATTTGTGCGTATACACCAGGATCATATGCAATTTGTTGCTGCTGATCCTCATAAGGTCCCTTTCCTAACAACATATCTAGATTTCTCTGAGGATAACCAGCTGCTGCATTTTGCCTAGCCATCTCCTTGAAAAATTCCTCATTGGCAACCTTCCATAACAGGTATTGTCCTCCATTTAGCACAGCTTTACACATATTAGCCCAATCTGCTGGTGTCATGTTCAAGTTGTTAATGGATTCGACCAAGCTTACAGTGAAGGGTGCTTGAGGACCATAGGTTGTTACAGCCTCTTTTAGCTGCTTCACTGTTTTGAAATTTAAAGCATGGTGAATTCGCTGCCCTCCTGCCTCAAATACAGGGCATGTTAATATTTGAGATCCTGTAAATGGACTCAGACTGCCAGCTGATGACCACAAATATTTATTGAGTACCATTATGTGTCAATTTACCTCATACTAGGTACATATGTGGGCAAGACATGTAGTGTCCTTGACCTCGTGGCACTTGAAAGGATAGTGGTGGGACCTGTCAAACCAAAGTGTGGGTATACACGCATATATATATATATATATATATATATATATATATATATATATGTACAATATGAATTATAATAAATATTGTGAATAAAAAGAAAAAGATCCTCAGAGAGGCACCGAAGAAGTTTTTCGATTTTGTTTCCTATGGGTGGACTAGCTCGATGGTTAAGTTCATTGACTCTGGGACCAGAATGCCTAGATTTAAATCCTAGCAATGCCATTTATTAGCTGTGTGATATTGAGCTGTGTGATCTTGTGCCTCCCCTTCTTCACCTGTAAAATAAGGAAAATATTAATAAGTACTTTATAGAGTTGTTGTGAGGATTGGGTGAATTAATATATGCAAGATGATTCAAATAGAGCTGAGAACAGAGTAAACCTTTAACTAGTGGCACCCAGGGGGTGAGGGACAGTTTCACTGAGGACATGATGGTGGAGGATGATTAGGAGAAAGCCCCGTGAATAGGGCTGGGGGTGGGCAGGTTACGCTGAGATTGGAAGAGGATTTGAAGCACTTGGATTTTATTCTCATGGGCAGTGGGAAGTCAGACATGTTTTAAACTGGAAATCGCCATGATATGTGCTTTAAGAAGATCACTCTGGTGGAGGTTGAATGGGAGTGCTGGGGTGGGAAAACCACTCAGGGGTGTCATATTGGGTTCTCCACAAAACAGGATGTGTGTGTGTGTGTGTGTGTGTGTGTGTGTGTGTTTGTTTAGAGAGGGAGAGGGAGAAAGCATGCTCACATACGATAGTTTGATTGACTGGCTGATTTTAAGGAATTGATTGGCTCACTTGACCATGGGGCTGGCGAGTCTGAAATCTGTAGGGCTGCCCACCAGGCTGGAAACTCCAGCAAGAGTTGATGTTGCAGTCTTAAGTCCACAGCAGTCTGGGAGTCGAATTCCTTCCTCTTTGGGGGACCTCAGTCTTTTCTCTAAGGGCCTTTGAATAATTGAACAAGGCCTCACACATTATGGAGGGTGATCTGCTTTACTCACTATTTACTAATTTAAACGTTAATCCCATCTCAAGAAATATCTTTGCAGCAAACATCCAGGATGGTGTTGACCAGACAGTTTGATACCACAGCCTAGCCAGGTTACACCTGGAGTTGACCATCACAGGGCCTTCCCTGGGCATCCAGGAGGAAGATGATGGTAGATGAGGATGAAGATGGGGGATGGAGAAAGTGGTTGGACTTGAGAAAAGAATGAGCAGAACTTGTGTTGTCTGATGGTGGGGTGAATGTGGATAGGAATATGAAGCAGGAGCAAGAACATCCCGTGGGTGTCTGGTGTAAGCAAAGGGCAGCCCTGTCTTCTCCAGCGACTCACATGCATTAGGGGGCGGAGCAGAGAGAAGGGACTGGAGGTGAGAGGAGAGAGAGGGGGTGAAGCAGGAAGAGAGAGCACATGCCTGTGGATGTCCTTCTGGTGCAGGGTCCTGCTGGGGGTGGGAGGGAGCTCAGTGCTTGGCACTAGTGTTGAGAAGCTTGTGTCTTGGCTGAGGGCTGCCATGGCAGAGTGATCACAGTTCATGACTTGCCCCTGCCCCAGGAGAGACCCTGAGGAACAGCATCCTCATTCCTGCTAACCACAGCCCAAAGGAGGTCAGGAACTCTGGGAAAGAACTGGCTCATTCTGCTGTGAACCAAAGAAGAGCATCTAGAGAGAAGCCTCTCTTTCTACCAAGCTTGGGGGAAATCGTTTCCAAAAGGAGACGGTCTTTTTTAGTTATGTCAGGCGAAGCTGGGAGACCTAGGACTAAAAAGTACACGTTCAGTTTGATAATGTGGCAGCTCTGGAAACCTTAAGAAGAGTGGTTCCTCTGGTGGCTGTATGTTGCAGATGAACAAATTGAGTTTAGAAAGAAAGTTAAACTATTTCTCTTGCAAGCTCACAGCTCAGTGTATGTGCCATGGATGACCCTGATGTTTCCTCCTCCTGAGAAGGTGCACAGGGTCGCAGCTTGCTGCCTCCTCCCTGACGCTTCATTCTCCTTTCCGTTGTGGGTGGTGGAGAGCTGGCGCTCTGACCCTGGAGTGTAGCACAGATAAAGAACTAGGCCTTCTGAGAACATCACCAGTCTCTCATATTTAAGAATCTTTAACCAAACTCAAAGTTTTCATGGTGTAAATTATCAACATCTGGCACCAAGTCTTTAAAAATCCTTCTTGGTTAGGAGACCTAGGCAATTAAAGCAAATTTATTGAAACAGATTTTATACTTAGTCTGGTAGCAAAATTTCACCCTGAACTAAGAACAACCACTTAACCATATTGAAGAGCTAATTTAGTTTCAGCCCCAGCAATTTTGAAATAAGCATTTATATAATAAAATTTAAATTATAGTAGTTCTTCTCTAGAAGTTACTGTGTATATATTTATAACTTCATAATACATGCTATTATGGTTGATTTAATATTCTTTTTTTCCCCAATTCACATTAAACTTCTGTTTATTTGACTTCTGGGTTCCTATCATGAATCTGTGCTCATGTTTCATGGTCTTTCTTTTATATATTGGGGGCAAGGGGACCGATTGCCTTGGTTTGGCTAATTTGTAGTTGTGGTAATTGTGTCTTTTTAACTCCCCAGAATGTATTTAGAAAAATGCACATGTAAATCATAGTCATATCTGAGGAATAAAATCAAAAGAATAAAGGAAGCACAAATTAACCCCACCTCCATGAGACTGACAGATGGACATGGCCCTGCTTGGACAGACCCAGGGTGAGATAGCCCGTCAGAGATTTCTTTATTAGTATTTGCTGTAGTTGGAATCTGGAATGTGTCCCCAAGGCTCATGTGTTGAAGGTTTGGTCCCAGCTCATGGCACTGTTAGATGAGGGTGAAGACTTTCAGGGGAGGAGGGCAGTGAGAGATTTTTGTTCACTGGGGGAGTGCTTTTGAAGGAGACTGTGGGACCATGGTCTCTTCTTTCTCTTTCACTTCCCAGCCATGAGGTGAATTGTTTTGCTTTGCCATCTGCTTCTGTTATGATATGTTGCTTCACCATAGGCCCCAAAGTACTGGGGCCAACTGGTCATGGACCAAAACCTCCCAAACTGTGAGCTAAAATAAACCTTTCCTTTTTATAAGTTTATCAGCTCAGGTATTTTGTGATGGTAACAGAAAACTGACTAGCCCAGTATTTCTATAGAAATCACAATCAGATGGTCTGACTCATCTTTAGCTTAATCTTAAAAAGAGTCAGTTTTATATGTTACCTTCTGCACCTTACCTTTGTGTGCTTTTTTCCTTTTCAAAGTGGCATTTTTTTTGAAAAGAAAAATTCAGTTAACAGTTTATTTCTAACTTAGACTTTTGAACTTATTTTTTCTTTATAACTGCCAGTTTAGGATAGAATTTTCTTAGTTTGATGAAAATCTTATATATGAGGATGAAGTTAACACTTCTTCCACATGCAGAAATTTGACACAGGATTGCATTTTATCTACCTGTCACACCTGGGCTCACTGAGCACAAGGGCTTCACTTTTGATTGCAGGATAGAAGATTCCTAATTTTTGTATTATAGTGGAGCCATAGCAGAGTTTTTGTCTGGCATGAAAGGTTGGGCACCAGAAGAGCCTGTTCCATTACCTCCTGCACCCTCTTCATATGTAGGACCCTCCTTTCCCATTAGCCCATTGCTGTGACCAAAATGCTTGAAAAGAACAATTTTTAGGAGGGAAAGTTTATTTGGGATCACGTTTGCAGGCGTTCAGTCCATGGTTGGCTGACTCCATTGCTGTGGGCTCCAAGGTAAGGCAGCAGCACATCATGGCAGGAAGGTGTGGTAGAGAAAGGTTTCTCAGGTCATGGCAGGCAGGAAGAAGAGAGAGAGTACAAGGAGCCAGGGATAAAATATAAACCCAACAGGCATCTCCCCAGTGACCTAACTTCCTCCTGTCCCACCCCACTTGCCTATAGTTACTGCTAAGTAGTCTATTCAGATTAATTCTTCAAATATATCCATCCACAAGTTAGATTAGAGCTCTCTTAATCTAAGCATTTCACTTCTGAACATTCCTGCATTGCCAACACATGAAAGTTTAAAGGGCCATTAAAGATCCAAACCATTACAAGCTTTCTGGAGGAACTCATGGTTTCCTTATGCATTTGATTTGATCCTTAAAGACTCATATCCTGATATAATAGATTTATCTATTCATATTTAAATAGATTGTACTTATGATATTTCATAAGTACAATTAATTGGACTTATGATGTTTCCCCATTTCATGACTGAAACTGATACATTTGTTATATGGCCTTCAATGAACCCCATTACCAATGAAGGCATTATTCCCATGTAACTCTACCTAATTTACATGTTCCAAGAAACGCCCTCCAATATTTGTTTCTCCTTGTTCTTTTGGGCAGTTTCATGAGTGTAGCAATCAGGGTGCAGTCAGGAGACAGAAACCACACCACTTGTTTTATTTCAACAGAGAGAATTTAATGTAAAGAGTGGTTAAGGAAGCAGATCAAAGGCAAAAGTAAGCTGTTGTGGAGGTAGCAACTGCAGGAAGCAGCTACCACTGTGGAGCTGGGGAACAAAGAGAAGGAGTCGAATTACTAAAACTCAGAAACATGGAAGAGACATTTCATGGAGCTGAAACCTAGAATTCTGAGAAGGAGCCACTACATATCTGGTACTGGTGTCTCTGAGCTTAGAGGAGTGGTCCTGATGGCTAAGGCAGGGATCCTGGCAGACACGTAACTTTGAGGGGGTGTGATGGTACTGGACAAGGATAAATGCATGCTGTCTTGAACTGCTGCTCTGGGAAGAAGCTACAGCTGCTAGGGTAGAGAATCAGCAGACAAAATTGGAAGTGAACCGGAAGGAGCCAATCTCTAGCTTGGCAATCCCTAGTTGGTTCCTCTATTGCTAGAACCTAATAAGGAAGAGCTGGCCATGGAGAATTGTGGCTGCAGAATCTCAGCCCCAGGAGCACACAGCAGAGTATGAAGTGTGTATTCTGAGCTGAGAGGTGAGTGGCTGATATCTGGCACGTTGAGCTATCTTTGTACAAATGCTAACATCTATAAAAAACTCTCATTCACCTTCTGCAGTTTTGAAGCAATAAGCATGCCAACCTATGAAAAATGAGTGTGACCAAGGTACTTCATCACTTTTGAGGCATGCTGGCAACCTGCTCAACAAGTGTGTACACGTGTGTGTTTAAAAGTGAGACTATTTTACTGAACACAGCAGTTCCATTGGGGGGCTATTGATGTCAGGATCCTGTGTGGTGGTTTTAAAACACGTCCAAGAGTTCTTCATCGTTCCTCCCTTCAAAACATTGTGCCTTATTGCTCTCCCCCTCTCATTTCCCTTCCTTGCCTGTGGGTGGACTTAGTGATTGGTTTGTAACAAATGGAATGTACCAGAAGTGACTGGGATGTGACTTCTGGGGTTGGGTCATAACAGGAGCTGCCTTTCTACCCCATCCTCTTGGATTGCTATCTTTATGGATTAGCCCATGGCCATGGTGGGGCCATTCAAGCTGTCTGAGGAAAGGCTTATGTGGGGAGAACCGAGACTTCCCGTTCACCACCAGTACTCACTTGTCACTGGGAGGGAGGGACCCAGATGGAAGCAGAAAGCAGAGCCAGCTGTCATTTCCATTGTGGCTTGTGAGAGACCTTGAGCCAGAGCCAATAGGCTAAGCTGCTTCTAAGTTCCTAAAGTAGAAGGAATACATTTTATTCCTTAAAACCACTAAGTTATGAGGTAATTTGTCATGTAGTTATGAATGACTAATACATCTTGACTTTTGGAACCAGGGGGAGTGATCAATGTTTTGAAAAGATTTACTTTCTTCATTCAGGTAGTCAGGATCATTTTTTAACGGAGTCTGCTTCCGAGGACCTAAGCTTTTCCAGGGCAGTGCCTGTAGACACAGCACTGTTGTGAGTGTTTAAAAGAAAGCGAGTGGGTTCTGTATCTTTCAGTAGAATATCTGACATCCAGCAGTTAGCATAAGACAAAAAGCAGTATTTCTCAAACAAAGCTATCATGTTATTGCTATAATCATCACCGTCAACACCACTGAACAGCCGGCTGCAGATAATACCGGGATAATAAATATCCTTTTGAAGTGGAGAAATCAACCAAAGGCCACAAAAGGCAATTACATGGATATTTATTTTTCCTAGTAAATACTTAAAAGGATACTTTATTTTAAATGTAGATAGTATTCTAATTCTTCAAAATAATTTCTAATAGTTAATTGCTTGTGAAATTTTGTCTCACAAATGATACCTTCTGAACTTAAAATAGGTGGATGAAATAAATTTTTAAAAAATTCTGTTTAGAACATATTAAACAGATGATAATAGAGGTAAAAGAATCTTCTATGGAGTCTTCTACAAAAGAAAATTTTGACAAGTTCCCAATCAGATTAAAAAAAAAAGACTATTATTGAAGGAGGTTAAAAAGAAGCATAAATAAATTTGAATATAAGTATTCATTTTCTGGATTTTGCCCTTCTCTACTAACTTGACTTTGTCAGAGTTAAAATTATATTCTGGTTTCCTCTCTATGAGTAAGAAATTTCTTAACAGCAGCTCAGAGGTGACCTTAATGTCTTAATGAAACATAGTTGTTTGGCTATGGGGGATCACTTGGTGTTCCCATTGATATGCTCGAGTTCAGGACCCCCAAAAGACCACCAGAGACCAAGATGGATTGAAAAACCAGCCTCTGTCTCAGAGCAAAGCCTGTCCAAGGAAGGGACATCACCTTTGTCCTTGGAAAAACCCACAAAGCACTCCTAAGCACATTCCCACCCTGCTAAGTTGTTTAATCTACAAATAACAGGAGAGATCTGCTTCGCCAGGTGTCCCTGACTCAGTCAGGCTAAGTGGAGATCTATAGCAACCCCCTAGCAGCCACCAATCAGCATGAGACAGGGAAATACCTGGGATGCCAGATGACCCTTCCAGTTTATGGTGGTTGATAACATGTTGGAAACCATGTAGTTCAGCAAGTACACCCCTCTTGGCTTAAACCAATCAGTTCAAATGAATACCCCTTTTGTACTGACCAATCACCCCTACCCAACTTGTTCCCTCCAGTGAATGTGCTAATCATGTTTTAGAGTTGTTATTTGATTTTCCCGCGGTGTGTGATGATTTGCTAAGGGATGCTATGATGTATGTGAAGTCCCTGCCTTCTCCAAAGAATGTATAAAACTGCTTCAAACCCTGGGCTCGGGGCCTCTCAGCATCACCAGTTGCTGTGTGTGCATGCAGAGGACCGAGCTAGCTCGCAATAAACACCTCTTTGCTGCTTACATCGATCTTGGGTCTCTGGTGGTCTTTGGGGGTCCCGAATTCGAGCATAACAGCATATAAACAGCAAAGAGGCTTTTACTGCGAGCTAGCTTGGTCCTCTGCGCACACAGCAACTGGTGACACTGAGAGGCCCTAAGCCCAGGGTTTGCAGCAGTTTTATAGACTCTTTGGGGAAGGCAGGGACCCCCACATACATCATAGCATCTTTTAGCAAATCATCACACAACTCGGGAAAATCATAAAACAACTCTAAAACATGATTAGCACGTTCACTGGCGGGAACAAGTTGGGTAGGGGTGATTGGTTAGTACAAGAGGGGGATTCCTTTGAACTGATTGGTTTAGGCCACGAGGGGTGTACGTGCTGAATTCGTGGTTTCCCAACGTGTTATCAACCACCATAAACTACGGGGAGGGTCATCTGGAATCCCAGGTATTTTCCCTGTCTCAGGCTGATTGGTGGTTGCTAGGAGGTTGCTATGGGTCCTCACCTAGCCTAACTGAGTCAGGAACACCTGGAGCTGCAGATCTCTCCTGTTATTTGCAGACAAACAACTCAGCAGGGTGGGTATGTGCCTAGAAGTGCTCTGTGGGTTTTTCCAAGGACAAGGGCCACGCCCCCTTCCTTGGACAGGCTTTCCTCTGAGGTAGAGGCTGGTTTCTCAAAAATGGAGTCACATCAGTTTCTCACCATCATCTCTGCTGACTGTCCCACACATCTCTCTCCACAGCGGGAGAGGGAGATGTCCTTCCTAAGATGGCTCTACTCCGTTGGGGAATTAGCTCAGGGCTTTCCTTTTAAAGCACCACACTTTAGAGAGGAGGCAAAGCATGATGAGTCATCACTTCAGCCACCAAGTCCTCCTTACCTTCCAAGGGCCATGTTTGTGAGGAGGGGCCATCACAGATTGCCATAGCGACAGAGTCTTTCTGACCTAGTGCATCCCCCACTTTTAGGCACTGTCAAATGGACACCTGGTAGAGCTGATTATCCTCCCTCTAAATCATCATTTTTCTCCTGCCTTAAAATACCTAATATTTATAAGCTAGATGATGCTGGTGTTTGTATGACATGCCCAGCATTCCATGGGGACAGACACCTCCTACCAAAGCAGCATCACCTTCTATGTCAGCAGTCCGCTGAAAATACTCCCCATCAACTCAGCCATTAGCTTCATTTTGCAAATTGATTCCTTTTGCTGTTACCCATATCTGATGACAGAAGAAAGGGAAAAAATAGAAGGAAGAAGTACCGCCTGCTGAGATAATTGCACTCTTCCCTCTCTGCAGGAAATAAAAAATCTCCTTTATCTTTTCATTCCTCCAAGTATGCCACTTCAAAGTGCAGTTCAGCAAAGAACTCAAATGTTAAAAAGCTCTGATGACATTTCCGGAGCAATACATTATCTGACTTTTGAGCTAGGGACAGACAAGGTGACTAATGGCTAGTGAATTGGTTCTATGGCCCAGAGAAGTGTAGTAGTCACAATTTCCAGTGATTCCTCTTGAGGAGCCAGCAGCAGGGGTTTGAAGTCAGTGATTTGTTTGCTACAGAATAAACCAACCGTGGTGCCTTCATGCATCACTTGCATTCTGTGCAGCTAGAGGTGAAGCAAGGATGTTTCCTTCTTTTCATCCTCCAGTGTAAGTGAAGCTTGATTGGCTACTTACGCTAGGAATCTTAGCCTTCCTTCCATATGTGGATGTCAGGAGATAAATTATACTTTCCCCAACTCTGTGTTACAAAGGACACCTGACACTGTGCGATGTAGCTCCTCCTTTTGATTACAGGGCTTTGGGAGGAAGGTCAAATGGACAGTTATTTTCAGTTTAATACAATACAGAGGGAGGAGAGTGATCACTGGAGAGGAAAAGGAGACAAAGAGGAAAGGCAGAGTGAGAGATTTGGAATTGCAAATCTGAGGTTAAAGGGACAGTTTTGGAGGAACCAATTTCTGGGTATTTTCAAGAATCAAGCAGTGAGCGGGGTCCTGCAGTACCTCGTCCACCACTCTGCATACCAATGTTTTAGACCCTTCTCCTGAGGGTGCCTCTGCACCCCCAATTCTACAACCCAGTCTTCCTCCTTTCCCTCCATGTGGAGAAAACTGGACAGAAAGAATCTGATTATATGTCCAAACTAATGTGAAAATAGGGCATGTCTCCTTAACAGAATTTTAAAAATAAATTAAAAAAAATAAAAGAAACCATCCTTGATGGTTAGTCAGGAATCCCCCCTCAAGACAAGTCACTCTGTTTCAGTGGTAACTCAGTTGCTTCTGATCCAAAAGTCCTCAAAACTTGAATGCATGGTAAGAGGTTGGGGATTCAGGGCATCCTTAGAAAAATGGGAAGTGCCAAATATTTTAAATCTCTATTGTAACATGTGAAAGTAGATGAATGTTGTGCTTAAAAATGCTTTGCTCCAAGAGACCTTGGATATTGAAAGTGAAATTTCTATGAGTTTGCATAAGTCAGAAAAGATGTCCAAGACAGATTGGCTGGGAGCTACTAGGGAAGGACTTTAATTTACATTAGGATAATTTCAAAAGGTTGGAGGCTAAATTAGAAGGAAGAGGAGTTGTCATTCCTGATTACTATGGGATGTAAGGAAATGAGTGTTTCACATGTCTGGATGTATTGGTTTAGTTAACATTTTAAAAACATTCACTTAGGAAATGAAGACTTTGTATTTCAAAGAGTTTGTCTTATATCCAGGACAATCAGTTAGTCTTTAATGATGGCTCTTACATAAGTTCTAGGAAGATTTTTGAAGTATGGGCTTGTCCTAATTTGTAAGGTATTTCCTGGCAATTGTTCTAAGCAGCACCCTGCATCCTGAGGCATTTCAGCCTTAGATCATGCTTCCTTTTTCACCAGCCAGGTGTGTTTGGTGCAGGGCTATCATGGTTGCCAAGGTTCTAGCCTCTTTAGCCTCTTTCTCTCTCTTCAGGCGACTGGTAACTTGTGGAAGTCTTTATAGCTATTCTAATTTCTTTAGGGTTAAGATATTATAATGAGCTTCTAGGATTTCCTCCCAGGTGCTAGAATTAACTTCATTTCAGAATTTTTTTTTAATAATTTCTTATTAAAGTGGAATGCATGTTATCATAGACATTGAAGGGCTTAGAGTAAGCTTTGGATAACAAATGTATATGTTCTTGAATTTAGTATCTTGGGCTTCCAGTATATTGTGGAAAACAATTTCAGGCAGACACTTGTAATTTCTCCCCAATTCAGTTCTCTTTCTGGACACATA
The DNA here is from genome assembly GCF_047511675.1 of Marmota flaviventris. Lineage (NCBI taxonomy): Eukaryota > Metazoa > Chordata > Mammalia > Rodentia > Sciuridae > Marmota > Marmota flaviventris. The sequence continues at coordinate 127,849,805 of NC_092501.1, read as the reverse complement.
AGAGGGTCATACTTTCCTGCTGCTTTGCAGTTAGGCAATCAGTTGGTGCTGGTGGGTTGTGAGCAGAAGACCTGAGCCACTTGTGAGATAGAGCACAATGAACAAGGGTTTCAATTTCTACATGCTTGCTATGTTCTGTATTTTAAAACATAATAGCCCTCCTAATAGGTGTGAGTGGTATCCCACCGTGGTGGTTTTGGTTTGCGTTGATCTAATGATTAGCTTGGACATCTTTTCACGTATTTACTTGTCATTTTATTTCTTCTTTTGAGAAGTGCTTATTCAAGAATTTTGCATTTTTAAAAAATTTTAATGTTTTCTTAGTGCATTATTACTATACATAATAGTGGGGTTCATTTTGATATAATCACACATGCATGGAATATAATTTGTTCCATTTTAGTCCCCAGGACCTCCTCTCTCCCTCCCTTTCCTTTGTCCCCCCATCCCCCTCCTGTACTCTGTTGGCCTTCTCCCCATGTATTTATTGTTTTTATAACTTGGTACCTAATAGGTATACATAAAGATGGAATTCACTCTGGCATCCACACACACGCACAGCATAATTAGGGCCACCTCATTCCTCTGTTCCTCCCCTTTTCTGTCCCACCCCCTCTCATCACCACCTCCCTTTTCCATTCCACTGATGTCTCTTCAATTTTCATGGTGCCTCTTCCTTTGCCCCTCTTATTTTGTTCCAGTTTCTGCATATGAGAGAAAATATCCAAACCTTGACTTTCTGAGTCTGGTTTATTTCACTTAGCATGACATTCTTTAGTCCCAGGTATTTACTGGCAAGTGCCATAGGTCATTCTTTTTTACCGCTGAGTGAAATTCCATTGTGTATACATACTACATTTTCTTTGTCCATTTATCTGTCGACAGGTGTCTGGGGTGATTTCATGACTTGGCTATTGTGAATTGTGCTGCTGTAAACATTGATGTGCCTGTATCACTATAGGAAGTTGATTTTAGTTCTTTTGGATAAATACCAGGGAGGGGAATAGCTGGGTCATATGGTGGGTCTACTCCTAGTCTTTTGAGGAATCTCCACACTGCTATCCAAAGTGGTTGTGCTAATTTATAGTCCCACTAACAATGTTTGAGTACACCCTTTCCCCCACATCTTTGCCAGATTTTAGTATTATTTGTATTTATGATGGTTGCCTTTCTAACTGGAGCCAGATGAAATCTCAGTGTAGTTTGGATTTGCATTTCCCTGGTTGCTATAGAGGTGGAACACTTTTTCATGTATTTGTTCACCATTTCTATTTCTTTTTTAAAGAAGTGTCTGTTTAGTTCTTTCACCCATTTATGGATTGGGTTATTTATGTTTTGGGTATTAAGTTTCTTGAGTTCATTATCTATTCTGGATATTAATTATCTGTTGGAAGAGTAACTGGTAAAGATTTTCTCCCCTTCTGTAGGTTTGCTTTCTGTGCTCTTAAATGTTTCCTTTGCTGTGCAGAAGCTTTTTAATTTGGTGCCACCCCACTTATTGATTCTTGGATTTATTTCTTGGGCTTTAGGGGTCTTTTTAAAGAAGTCAGTGATTGTGCCAATATGGTGGAGTGTTGACCCTGTGTTTTCTCCTAGCAGTGGCAGTTTCTGGTCTAATCCAGAGATCTTTGATCCACATTGAGTAGACTTTTGTGCAGTGTGAGAGGTAGGGATCTAGTCTTATTTTTCTACATATGGATATCCACCTTTCTAAGTACTATTTATTATAAAGGCTATCTTTTCTTCAGTATTTATGTTTTTGGCACCTTTGCTGAGTTTCAGATGACTGTATCTATGTAGATTTGTCTGTGTTTTCTATTCCATTGATATTCATGTCTGTTTTGATGCTAACACCATGCTGTTTTTGTTACTATAGCTCTGTAGTATAATTTGAGATCAGGTATTGTGATGCCTCCAATAGTACACTCTTCTTGCTCAGGATTTATTTGGCTATTATGGGTCTTTTATTCTTTTAAATGAATTTTAGGGCTGTTATTTCTAGTTCTATGAAGAATGTCATGGTTATTTTGATGAGCATTGCATTGAATCTGTAATAGTTATAATCTATTTTGGTAGTATGAACATATTGACAATATTAATTTTGCCTCAGATAAGACCATGAGAGACTTTTTCCTCCTTTAAAATCTTCTTCAATTTCATTCTTCAGTGTTCTGTAGTTTTCATTATAGAGGTCTTTCACCTCCTTGGTTAGATTTTTCCTAAGGGTTTTTTTTTTTTTTTGAGATTACTGTGAACAGGATAGTTTTCCTGATTTCTTTCTCAACAGGCTCATTACTGGAATACAGGAAAGCTTATGATTTTTTTGTATGATCATCTTGTATTCAGCTTACAAAATTAGTTTATCAGTTCTAGAAGTCTTCTGGTGGAGTTTTTTTTTTTGGGTTTTCTAGACATAGAATCATGTCATCTGCAAACAGAGCTAATTTGACTTCTTTTCGTATTAGTATCCCTTTAATTTCCTTTGCTTGTCTGATTGCTCTGGCTCAAGTTTCAAGAACTATATTGAATAAGAGTGGGAGAGTGGGCATCCTTGCCTTGTTCCTGATTTTAGAGAAATGTTTTCAATTTTTGTCCATTCAGTATGATGGGTGAGAGTTTGTTATAAATAGACTTTATAGTATTGTGGTAAGTTCTTTGTATCCCTAGTTTTTAACATATTCAGTGTTTTAAACATGAATGGGTATTGAATTTTTATCAAAGATCTTTTCTGCATCTATTGAGATGATCATATAGTTTTTGTTCCTAATTATATTTATGTGATAAATTACATTTATTGATTTGTGTATGTTGAACTATTTTTGTATCCCTGGGTGGAAACCCACTTGATTCTGGTATATTTTCTTCTTGATGTGTTTCTGAATGTGGTTTGCTAATATTTTATTAAGGATTTTTGCATCTATGTTCATCATGGATATTGGTCTGTAGTTTTCTTTCCTTGATGTGTCTTCGTCAGTTTTTGGTATTAGAGTGATACTGGCTTCATAGAATGAATTTGGGAGTGCTCCTTCCTTTTCTATTTCATGGAATAATTTTGAGTAAGATTGATATTAGTTCTTCTTCTTCTTCTTCTTCTTCTTCTTCTTCTTCTTCTTCTTCTTCTTCTTCTTCTTTTTGGTGGTGCTGGGGATTGAACTCAGGGCCTCACCCATGCAAGGCAAGCACTTTACCACTGAGCCACATCCTGGGCTTGCATAAGTCCTTCTTTAAAAGTTGGTAGACTTCAGCTCAGAATCCATTTGTTCTGGGATTTTCTTTATTGGAAGGCTTTTAATAGTTGCTTCAATCTCTGCTGGATACTGGTCTGTTTAGGTTCAGTTTGGATAGGCCATATGTTTCTAGAAATTTGTCAATATCTTCTAGACTTTCTTGTTTATTAGAGTATAGCTTCTAATGATCCTCTGGATTTCAGAATTGTCTATGGTGATAATTTCCTTTTCATTCTTAATTTTGTTGATTTGGGTCTTCTCTCTCTTTTAGTTAGATTGCCTAAGAGTCTATCAATGGTATTAGAGTATCTTTTCAAAGAACCAATACTTTGTTGCATAGATCTTTGTATTTTTTCTCAATTTTGTTAATTTAGGCTCTGATATTATTTCCTGTCTTCTACTGATTTTAGGATTAGCTTGTTTTTTCTTTTCTAGGGTCTTGAAGTGTAGCATTAGACTATTTATCTGGAATTTTTCTATTTTTTTACTATAGGCACTCATTACTATAAAATTTCCTCTTAGAACTGCCTTCATATGTCTCAGAAATTTTCTCTGTTTTCATTTGTTTCTAAAATTTTTTAAATTTCTCCCCTGATTTCTTCTATGACTCATTCCTCATTCAAAAGTGTATTATTTAATCTCCAGGTGTCAAAGTGATTTCTATTTTTTATTTTGTAATTGATTTTTAATTTCATTCCACTGTGATCTGATTATGACCAGATAGGTGAATGAAATTCCTTGTCTCTCCTCCCTGCCCCCATTTGCTAAGACTTCTTTGTGCCCTAAAATATGGTCTATTTTAGAAAATGGTCCATGTGCAAACGAGAAGAAAGTGAATTCAGTTGTCAATGGGATGAAATATTCTACAGATGTTTGTTAGGTTCATTTGTTTAATAGTATTTTTTTTGAAGAGAAGAGAATCTCAAAGAAGTTAACAAAGGAATTTAGCCAGTATCTAATAAAATTTGCTTTCCAATACTATTTCTTTTTAGAAGAATGATAACTCCCCTAGTAGTACTCTATGTAAAATATTTTTATTTATTCTTTCTTTTTAATTAATACATGTCATTGAAATAAAAATGTGATAAATAAAAGAGGTTATTCTTTAGTTCCAAAGGTCTTAGTTTAGTTTCTCTGACTGGCCTATCTATTGGTGAGAGAGGTGTGTTGAAATAACTCAGTATTATTGTATTGGGGTCTATTTGATTCTTTATATTAAGTAGGTTTTTTTATTATTTTTAATTTTTTTTTTAAATTTATATGTCGGTGTACTGATGTTAGGGCACAAAATTTTCAATCATTATATCTTGTTGAATGATTCCCTTAGCCAGTATGAAATGACCTCTTTTGTCTCTTCTGATTAATTTTGACTTGAAGTAATCTACTTTGTCAGGTAGGAAAACTGGTATCTCTGCTTGCTTTTGGTTTCCATTTGTATGGTAATATCTTTTTCTGTATTTTCATTTTCAGCCTGGATGTCCTTGCCTATAAGACAAGTCTCTTATAAACAACATATGGTTGGGTCTTGTTTTTGATCTGTTCTGCCATTCTATATCTTTTGATTGACCATCTATTTCAGTGTTATTATAAAGAGTTGATTTTTATTTCTGGACATTTTGATTTATTTCTGATGCTTCATCCAGGCTTGATTCTTCTTTAATTGGCTAGTCTAGTGATATTCATCCATATGCTGGCTTTAATATTTATTTTTCATATCTTCTGTGTGCAATATCTCATGGAGTATGTTTTGTAGCGCTGGATTAGTAGATACGAATTCTTTTAGTGTCTGCTTATCATGGAAAGTATTTTATCTTCAATTCTGAAGCACAGTTTTGCTGGATACAGTGACCTTGGTTAGAACTCATTATTTTCCAGTGATTGGTACATATTATATCAAGCCCTTCTAGCTTTTAGGATCTGGACTGAGAAATCAGTACAAATTTGAATTGGCTTACCTCTAACTTTGATTTGCCATTTTTCTCTGTGGTTTTTAGAATTTTATCCTTACTCTATATAGTAGGCATTTTAATGATAATGTGTCTTAGAATATTTTTTGATCTTGCCTATTTGGAGTTCAAAATGTCTCTTGTATTTGGATTTCCATCTCCTTTCTAAGGTTTGGAAAATTTTCTGATATTATTTTGTTGAAAACGTGGCATATTCCTTTAATTTGTATTCCAGTTCCATCATGTATGCCAATGATTCTTAGATGTGGTCTTGTAATGTTATTCCAGATTTCTTGAAAATTCTGATCAAGGTCTCTGAACATCTTTTCTTTATTGGTGGCCTCATTTTCAAGTTAACAAAGGAATTTAGCCAGTATCTAATAAGGTTATGTATTTTGTCAATGTTATGTATTTTGTCAAGGTTATGTATTTTGTCAATGTTATGTATTTTGTCAAGGTTATGTATTTTGTCTTTTGAGGCCTGAGAATCTGTCTTCAAAGTGGTCTAATCTATTGGTGATGCTTTCAATTGAATTTTAAATTTGATTTATTGAGGCTTTTATTTCCAGGATTTCTGTTTTGTTCTTTTTTAAAATCTAACTCTTTATTGAGTTGTTCTTTAACTTCCTATATACTCTCCCCTGGTTCATTCCTTAGATCTTCTTTTAGTTCATTGAATATTTTAATTATTGACTTTAAAATTCTTTTTTTCAGGTATTTCTTATACTATGGGTCCAATAGTTATTTGGAGTAGGTTTTTAATATTGTTAGTATTTCTATCCATCTTTGAGGATGATTCTCTCTTCTGCTTTTACATAAGGGATTTTTTGGGGGAGTTACTTTCTCTTTACTGTGTGTCCTGGGTTGGGCAAATGTCTTGGTGTCTGTATTTTCACTCAGTTTGAACTTGCTGCTATTTCCAGTCTCTAACATCACATTGAAAAGAGATATTAGTCCCCAGTAATTACAGCCATTTCAGAACAGTGTCTTATACTAAGAAATGTTAACAACAACAACAACAACAATATATCAACAATGTTCTTCAGCAGTCCACTTATCTATTGTTTGGGGTCATGTTTTTTAAGTAGGTTGTTTTCTTTCTGGGGTTTCAATTATTGTGCAGTTTGTTTATTCTAGGCTCTGACCCAATGTGGTCAAACTCCTTAGGGGAGCCTGTAGGTTTCACTGCAGCATTTCTCTTGCTTCTTGGCTGGACAGCTCTGATGTCCCCCCTCTCCCTGGGAGTCTCAGACCATGTGCTGGGGTGAGGAGAGCAGAATGTATCAGCCTATCCCCAGCTCCTCCAGCCCTTTTGGGGCTTGGAAGAGATGACTCAGGGCTCACCATATTTGGTCTGAATTTAATTGGTTTCAGTCCCACTACCCTACCAGTATCTACCCGGCTCCTAATCCCAGAGCTCAAATAACCTGTTCCAAGTGAAAGAGTTCTTCACTCTTCTCAGATTTGTAGACTCAATTTGCCAGTGCTGAGTTGCTGTTTTCGTTTACTCTTGGGAAGCTGCTATGACAGTGTGGCTTCCTCCCAACCACCTTATTCCATTCCTTAGAGTAGGATAGCCTTCTTATGAAGCCATATTTATGTCATTAAAATTATTTTTTCTTAAATTAAATTATTTATTCATTCTAATTTGTTATACATGATGGCAGAATGCAATTCACTTCATATTACATATATAGAGCACAATTTTTCAAGTCACTGATTATACACACAATATTTCACACCATTCATGTCTTTATACATGTACTTAGGGTAATGATGTCTAACTCATTCCACCATCATTCCTACCCCTTTGCCCCCTCCTTTCCCCTTCTTCCCCTTTGCCTTATCTAAAGTTCCTCCATTTCTTTCGTGCTCCCCCCCCATCGTCATTATGTGTCAGCATCTCTGTCCAAACCCCCCCCCCAAAAAAACATTCAGCTTTGTCATTAAAATTCTAAACAGCAGAGCAAGTGGGAAGTGCCTCCTTCCTCCACTCTGCCATCTTGCCAAACTCCCTTGCCCATTTTTGAATTGAGCTGTTTGTTGTTGTTGAGTTGTTGCTGTTTTTATAGATAAAGTTTTATTGGAACACAACTATGCCTGCTTACTTACTTTTTAAAATGGCTGCTAGAGAATACAACAGAAGAATTGAGTACTGGTGATTGAAACTGAATAGCCTGAACAGCCTAAGACATTTGCTCTCTGGCCTTATACAAAAAAAAAAAAAAAAAAAAAATTGCCAACACCTGTTCTAAACCATTCTGTTTCTTTTTACTCTTTTTATTTCCACTTCCTCAAGAAAATTTTGTAAGTTATTCTCTTCCTGTTTCTTCTCCTTTTTCCTCTTCCTCAACCTCATCCCCAAGATGTGAGACTTAGCCCATTGGTCAAGGCTGGGAAGAAAGAAAGAATTGGGTGGCTCAGAAAAAAGAGAATGGATATTATAGAAATGATAATATTTCAAGTTTGTGAGGTAAAAGCATGAAACTCTGAGTCCACAGTGTTGATTTTTTTAATCAGTATTTATTTAGTGCTTTTAACATGCCACGTACTGCAAGGTAATTTCTATGCATAATAACATTTAGTCATCAGAGCAATTCTCTGAGTCACCTTTTATTATTAACCCCATTTAAAAATGAGGGCACTGAGGCTATTTGCCCAAAATTATATGATAAACAACTGACTAAACATTTGGACTCAGGTCAGTCTAACCTCAGAATCTAAGGTTAACTACTCAATCACCATGGTGAACGGAAACCAGTTACATTTAGAAACAGGGGCAGTCCAACTAGTTGTAGGAAGGACTGAAGATAAATTTCATATGGCCTTGAATGCCAAGTTATGGATTTAAGACTTGGAATTTGTTTGTTTCTTGTTGCTGTAATGAAATACCTGAGTCTGTGTCACTTTAAAAGGAAAGAGGTTTGTTTAGCTAATACTTTGAGACATTAAAGGGCATGGCACTAGCATCGCCTGGGCTTTGGTGAGGTCCTCACATAGGATAATATCACAGTGGTGGGAAAATTTGCAAGAGGGGAGATACAGAAGCCTAAGAGGCTGGAAAGTGGCTAGGCTTATCCTATTATAGACATTGTCTTCTAAGAACAAGCTCAGGGGTTCCATAAAGAATGCCTGATCCCTTCTGAGGAAAGTACCTCTGATGACCTAAGGGCCACTAGTCCCCACCTCTTAAATGCCCCACCTTTCAACATGGCTACACCTAGGACCAAGCTGCTAGTACATGAATCTTTGGGGGATATACCATATCCAAACCACAAGAGATTGATCCTAAAAATTGTGAAGAAATTGAATGATAAAAATAAATAGGGAGTTCTGAAGAATTGGAGAGTATGGGAAGAGTCAAGCCAAGGAAGAAGATTTGGCAGGATGTTGTAGTAATCGAGAACCATGATAAAGGTTCAAACTAAGATGCTATAAATTTTAAGGTGCATAATAAAAAATCATAAATCTTTTTTCTCCAAGTAATGACCTCTAAAGATATTTCTAGGTTAATTTTAGTGGAGAATGTAGGTTGTCCCTCTCCTTTACTTCTGTTTCCCTGGCTGAATTTTTCATCTTCCAATATCCAGAAGATACTGGGCAATGTGCCATAATAAAAATGGGAAATAGGACACATCATTCCTTGAAGTTCCTGTGACTATGGCAGCAGTTATTTGTGCTTTGCTTTAGTCTTGCCAGGGCTCTTTTAATGTATGTAAAGACTGAGAACTTTAGCTTAATCTCCTTCCAGTTACTAATACATTGCAATCTTCCTTCATTGTTTATGACCAAAGGACTTTTTCTTTATAATACTTCTGTGGGTTTTGCCAGATAAGCAGAAAAGAAAGGAACTTATTTATTTAGGAGCTTTTTAGAGCTGGGAGAAAGTCAAGCCATTGTTGCTATAGTCATTCACAGGCTCTTCATGTTTCAGAGTTAGAGACCTGTCTATGACCAGGAAGGCTGTTATTAATAGGAAGGCCCAGGAATGAGGCAGACATTTCGGTATTTTTAATGAGGAACATATAACAATTGTACCTAGTTATTTGTATTTATCCAAACTTGATTTAAATCATGACATATTCATAATTCAGTTGATTCACATGATTTGTAGTAGTCAGGCTTTATATATGAAGTCTTTGTAAAATACCAAATTAGTAAACACTGAACTATCTCTCCTAGGAGACATGCAGGATTAGCCTGGGAGCCTCTGGTCTCAACGTTTTCATCAACTGATCAATACATAACCATGTTTCATGTGTGCCTCTGCTTAAAAACATCTTATTTAACACACAGGGTTGACTCATTGCACTCATGGCCAATAGCACTGGGCCTTATGACTGAATGAAGCTCATCCAACATGTGTCTTTTCTCCATTTAGACAGTCTTTTGGGGATTAGGAACACCACATGGCATTTCAGTACTAGGCTTAAGGATCATTTTAAATAGCAAAATTACAATAAAAAGAACAAAAAAATGCAAAAAATGTGTCACTAAATAGACACTTGCTTACAGTCTGAGAGCCAAAACAATTTTGGCAGGATGTTTTCTTGTTTGACCTGTGCACATCAGGGTACTCAAAATTTTGATGCTCTTTATATGTCCACTAAAAACCATGAAAACACCATGAATATTGATTTTGTTTCAAATACAATTTAGTCAGAGGGCAATACATTTCAGTCAGAGGGCAAATTTGTAAATACAGAATCCATGAATAAAAAGGATTTTTGGCTATACATGATTATGAATGACATTATTTTTGTTAATTCGGTTAACTATGTGCTAGCTCATGCTTAAGTACCCCCACTCATGCTTAAGTACTGGGGATTGAACTCAGGTACACTTAATCACTGAGACACATTCCCAGCCCTATTTAGAGACAGGGCCTCACTGAGTTGCTGAGGCTGTGATCTTCCTGTCTCAGCCTTCCAAGCCACTAGGATTACAGGTGTGCACCACCGCACCCAGCTAGTTAACCCCCTTTTGATGGAGTACTGACCCCATGTAGCTCTGTTGTGATTTTCAGGGAGTTCCTGGGCCTAGTGCTTACATTGTAAATCTAAAATCCTGAAAACAGCCAAGGCCCTTTCTCTAGTCCTGGTATCAACATCAGCCTGACACTGACAGCTACTAACTACCCTACTGAAGAGAACTCACACAGCCTTTACCTACATTTGCTCTCCCTGCATCACTTACTAGAGTTAGGGCATGTAAAGCAGGGGAGGGTTTTAATTTTGATAGGACTTCCATTCCAAGACAGTCATGAACATAGGAAATTTACAAAATCTAACCTGCATATCTCCCAAGATGGGACCACCCATTAACCTGCAAAGGAGGATGCAGTTTGATGCACCCCAAGGAATTAGATAGAGTCACGGCCAGAATATCTAACCTGTGTTTTGCTTAAAACAACTGGTTATTAAATGTTGGCAAATTAAATTTCCATAGACTCAGCTGGTTAATTACAAAATGTGATGTAATTTTGAAAGCTACCAAAAGCCCCATCATTATATATTATTGGTCCTTTTGAATCATGAGAACACATGAGGTCATTTCAGACTTTGAAAGCAATTGCCAAACATGGAGACTGGGAAGTCCATAATACAATGATTATGTCCCAGGGCTAGTTCTCAGTCCTATCTAGCAGAGTGGAGACCATGCCAGGTCCCTCTTGGGTATCATCTCTTGCCTCCTCCAGTACTCAAAGGCTTCCACGTTGCTGATCCCTATGGACCTGCCCTCTTTGCAGGGTCCCATGCCTCCAAACACCTGTCCCTCCCTGCTCTGCCAAAATAACTAGTTTTAGTTCACTTTGTGTTGTTGTAATTGAATGTCACACACTGGGACATTTATGAAGAGTGGAGGTGTTATGGTTTGGATGTAAGGTGTCCCCCAAAAGCTCAAGTGTGAGACAATGAAAGAAGGTTCAGAAGAGAGATGACTGGGTTGTGAGAGTCTTAACCCAATCAGCGAATTAATCCCGTGATAGGGATTAACTGAGTGATAACTGAAGTGGTAGGGTATAGCTGAAGGAAGTGGAGATTTGGGGTGTAGCTTTGGGGTATATATTTGGATCTGGCCAGTGGAGATCTCTCTGTATCTGCTTTCTGATCATCGTGTGAGCTGATTTCCTTTGCCACACTCTTCTGCCATGATGTTCTGCCTCCCTTTGAGCCCCAAGGAATGGAGCTGACCTTCTGTGGATGGAGACCTCTGAAACTGTGAGCCCCTAAATAAACCTTTCCCCCTTTATAGTTGTTCTGGTCAGGTCCTTTAGTCACAGCATCAAGAAAGCTTACTATAAAAGAAGGTTTATATAGCTCACAGTTCTGGAGGCTGGGAAGGTCCTGAGCATGGTGCTGGCATCTGGTCAGCATCAGATGAGGGCATTTTTGTTGCGTCATAACATAGTGCAGGGCATCTTGTGGTGAGATAGGGTAAGCATACCAGAGAGAACAAATTTTTATAACAAAGTGACCTCCATGATGAGCCGTTGATACTCTAATCCATGAGAGTAGGGCCTTGATGAGTGAATCACCTCCAAAGGCCTTATTTCACAGTACTGCTTATTTGGGACCAAGTTTCCAATACATGAAATTTTGGAGGACATATTCAAATCACAGCAATAGTCAGAGTATGACCTATGTTAGCCCAATTTTAGCTTTTTAGAATAAACCAGCTGTCTGAAGCTCCTCCAGCCTTCTCCAGAATCACTGAAGGATTAGAATTTGGGGAATTCTTGGCCTGCAGAAAGAAAAATGTTTGGACACTTCTGATCTGCCTCTGGCATCCTTCCTTACTGCCATGTACATTTAGAGAAGCTGGGGGCTCCTCCTGATTCTTTAGTGCTGCTCTAAATTATTACTGAAGTTTATAGCAGCAGAAAACCAAGATAACTCTAAGGGAGAAGGTACTTTCTTAAGGGACTGCAGATTTTTTTTTTTTAATATATAGTATAGACTATCCACAGCAGGTTGCATAAGATGGGGGCAGTCAGCTTTGGAGCAGAGTTTTGGAGTCTCTGGAGGCACCAGGGTGTTTACGCATAGTGCAATAATCAATGCCTTTAGTGGCAGCTCTGTAATTCAGTAAATGTTACACTACGTTGAGACATATTGCCAAGTAAGGCATGAGCACTTCTGGGGAACATTTATCTGCAAAATTAAGTTATGTTTGACACTTTATTTCTGAATGATGCCAGGTTAACAAGACTTAATCAATTGCAGGTGATTCCTCAGCTAACAGCCTTCCCAGTTTCTGCGTGTTTCTCTTCTAGGTAGGAGCAATGACCCTAAAGTGTTTTAAATTAGAGAACCTGTATGAGGGACTGGAAGACACTTGGTTATCTTCTTGTTAAGAGTTAAGTGGGTCCCCTATATTCCTATGTTGAAGCCTTAACCCCCAATGTGATGGTATTGGGGGGGAGGGTCTTTAGGAGGTTAATTAGGTTTAGACGAGTGCTTGAGCATAAGACCCTGGTGATGGGATTACTGCACTTACATGAAGAGAGGAGAGAGTGATCTCATGCCAAGGAAAGACCATGGGAGCACACTGGTAGAAGCCAGGAAGAGAGCTCTTCCCAAGAATTCAATCAGCTGTCACACTGATCTTGGGCTTTCCAGATTCCAGAACTGTGAGAAATAAATGTGTTTATCACCAGTCAGTGGTATTGTGTCATGGGAACTTGAGCTGACAATAGCCATTCCCTTCCCTGTTTTCCATGATGGCTCTGTGGGAACCGCCCACCCCAAAAATACCAGATATTTTTACAGTTTCCTTTGCAGTTAGAGGTGGGCATGTGGTTGATGTTCATCTAATGAGATGCATGGGAAAGTAAGCTGGGAAGCTTCTGGGAAGAACTTTACCCTTGGTTTAAAAAAAAATTGGACAAAACAGAGACACATTAGGAAAGTTTTCTCACTGTCCTTGTCCCCATCCGCTTTTTCCTGCCTTTGCATTGGGTTGTGATTAAAGTCCAGTCATAAGGGACATATCACTCATGCATCACAAATGGCAGAGGAGAGAGACGAAGTCCTGAGTACTAGATGACAGAGTTGAGTCCCTGAACCAAACTTGCTACCATCATTATTCATTGTGTGAGAGATTCAAACAACCAAAGGGTCATCCTTGATATTCTGATATTTGTACCTATAAACTTCCCAAGTAATGTAGTAGTAATTGGGGGTGCTAGTTTTAAAGGTCTGTGTGCTGGATTTGCTCCTTGGTAAACGTCTATTTTAAAAACAAAGGAAGAAGCCGAGTGAACAAGTGATGGAGAAAATCATTTACGTTGACTGTTGGGCTAGAGCAAACTGCTAATAAGGCCGGTTCTGGGAGTGAATTTTGGCTAGTGTTTCTATTTCATGGCTACCAGTTAAGCCCTTGATACTAACACAAAAATGAATAATAGCTAACATTTTACTTAATTATGAAATGCTAAATCCTGTTGTAAGAACTTTATGTGCATTAACTTATAATTCTCCTGAAAATCCTATCAGGTAGTGGGGAGCATTCTCCATGGTAGCGTCCAGGGATCCCCATCTCCAAGTATGCACATCATTGTTCAGTCACTTCCAACATTGTATTGGAGTTGATCTGGGACCAATAACAGAGGGCAGAAAGGATGGTATGTCACTCCCAAGACTAAGCTATAGAAGATTGCATCTACCTTCTTGAGAGGAATTGGGGACTCCAGCCCACACTCAGGGAACTAAGACTTGCACACAATGCATGAGCCAGTTTGGAAGCAGATTTTCCATCCCAGATGTCTATACCCTCCTGAGAGACTGAGACAGGTCCACCCAGCTAAGCCTCTGCTGATTCCTGACCCTCAGAGACTTGGTTTATGCTGCTAAGTTTTGGGGATAAATAGTTAACATGATAGTAGTTAACTAATATAAGTAGATACCACTATTTCTTCATTTTACCGAAGAACAGAATAAGCATCTCACTTTCCCAAGTTTACACAACTTTTAGGTAGTGGAATTGGGGTGAAAACTGTGGTCTGTGCCTACAGCTCATAACCATTGCTTCTACACACCAACTCCTGGTATTTTTGTAGATGTGTTGTGTAATAACTCGAGGTGCTCCTCGGTGTGGAGGAAGTGGTGTAAAACCATCAGCACTGTGGGAAGAATAAGCTCCCTGCTCATGAGAGTCGTGATGTCAATTTCTCTATCAAAGACATGGGACTCTCAGCCCACTCAGAATCACTCTGTATGTCAACTGGTGATGTCAGGGGCTCATGTGGACTTAGAGCCTCAGCTCAGCAGACCTCTAGCACCAAATATTTGGTACCTTTTAAGGATCTGGAATTATGTAGAGGATGAAGAGAATTTATTGAAAATATAGGGTACACCTCTGGGAGGGGTGTGCTTTGTCACAGACTTATTCCTGCTCCAGGCAGTGGGTACACTGTGAGTTCATATTCCTTTCAGATTTGTGTAAACTCCTCCTCCCAGTGTCCTCTGGGTGTGTCATTGGCAGGTCAAGATCCTGGAGGAGATGTCACACCTTTAGAAGTATTGGAGAATATTCCTTTCAGAGACAATGTACACCCAGGCTCTTCTCCTTCAGCTTACGAAGCTGAAGTGTGACAAAATAAAAATCACCTTTGTAATAAAAATATCATGTCATTTCACAACTGACCTAGCTCTTTTAACTTTTCAGAATGCCTCTGCTTACATTGTTTCTTTTTATCCTTAGCATATACTTATTCTGTCACTATTGAGGGAATGCCCCCCAGAGAGGCCAACTGATTGATCAAGGTTTTATAATAGAAGCCTATTTTTAATGTTTACTGTTTCTAGTTACCATTTTAAGTACTTTACACAGATGAACTCATTAATCCTAAATACTCTACGAGGTAGATTCCATTACAGCCTCATATTTTGCAGATAAGCTAAGACCCACAAAGGTTATTAACATAACCAAGATCTCACAGCTATGAAGCAACTGGGTTAGGATTTGAATTCACATAGTCTGATTCATGAAGGCCGCTGGCCTCCAAACCCTTGCACATAACCAGGCCAGGCTAGGTTTTACTAGCTATTAGGTTTTATTGTAATTAATTAGCAATAAAGCTTGAGATTTGAATTCTTTTTTTTTTTTTTTTTTTTTAATTTTTTTTTTTTATTGGTTGTTCAAAACATTACACAGCTCATGACATATCATCTTCCATACATTTGATTCAAGTGGGTTATGAACTCCCATTTTTTACCCCAAATACAAGTTGCAGAATCACATCGGTTACACATCCACATTTTTACATAATACCATATTAGTGACTGTTGTATTCTGCTACCTTTCCTATCCCCTACTATCCCCCCTCCCCTTCCCTCTCATCTTCCCTCTCTACCCCATCTGCTGTTGTTTAATTCTCTCCCTTGTTTTTTTTTTTCCCCCTTTCCCCTCACAAACTCTTATATGTAATTTTGTGTAACAATGAGGGTCTCCTTCCATTTCCATAGTTTCCCTTCTCTCTCCCTTTCTCTCCCCCCACTCGTCTCTGTTTAATGTTAATCTTTTCCTCATGCTCTTCTTCCCTGTTCTGATCTTAGTTGCTCTCTTTATATTAAGGAAGACATTTGGCATTTGTTTTTTAAGGATTGGCTAGCTTCACTTAGCATAATCTGCTCTAATGCCATCCATTTCCCTGCAAAATCCATGATTTTGTCATTTTTTAGTGCTGCGTAATACTCCATTGTGTATAAATGCCACAGTTTTTTAATCCATTCATCTATTGAGGGGCATCTGGGTTGATTCCAAAGTCTAGTTATTGTGAATTGTGCTGCCATGATCATTGATGTGGCAGTATCCCTATAGTATGCTCTTTTAAGGTCCTCAGGGAATAGACCGAGAAGGGCGATAGCTGGGTCAAATGGTGGTTCCATTCCCAGCTTTCCTAGGAATCTCCATACTGCTTTCCATATTGGCCGCACCAGTTTGCAGAGATTTGAATTCTATTTCATGTTTTCAATTTTAATGTTGACTTCTGTTCTCAAGCTGGTTGACATTTTGTTGTTCTACCAAATAAAATATCATCAGATGTCCATTCATTTTTTTAAGAGAGAGAAAGAGAGAGAGAGAGAGAGAGAGGAGAATGAGAATTTTTTTAATATTTATTTTTTAGTTTTCGGTGGACACAACATCTTTATTTTATTTTTATGTGGTGCTGAGGATCGAACCCCACACCCTGCACATACTAGATGAGCACGCTACTGCTTGAGCCACATCCCCAGCCCAGATGTCCATTCATTTTTAAGTGGAAATTTTGCTTAAGAAAACTTGATTATTTATTTGTAAATACAGTGTTCCTTTTCTGCTAAGCTACCTGCCATGTGGGCCAGAAAGACCTTCTTTTGACAACATTGGGAATCATCACATACACTTAAAAAAAATTCAGCCACCTGACTGTATTGCTGATTTCTGAGGGTGTCGTGGAGACCACAGAGCAATCCTGAAGTTGTCAAGTCCCATGTCATTGCTACCTAGGGAGTTGGCTTTAGATTGCATGTGGGCTCCTGTGCTGAGGAGGGTAGGAGCTGGGAAGGGAATGTTTTCCTCCCTAACCTAGGACCTAAATGGGAATCAAGTTCAAATCCTGTTGTGTTGCTTTTCCTGGCCCCAACTGGAACTTGACTCTTATTCCTTTGAGCGTGAGAACTGAGGCCTGGGCTATCTGCTCATGGCCTTCAACACTTGTTATCTTCTACAAGCCTGATCACCCCAGGATTCAGGAGGTAGTGTGGTGTAGGGTGGGGAGTATGGGCTTAGGGTCAGCTGGCCTGGGTTTCTTTGCAACACCCTCTCCTACAATTTCTTTTCTCCTCTGACCTGTGTAGAAGCATTTAACATGGCTTGAACCTATGTCTCTCACCAGATATCAAAGGCTGTATCTCACTTCTCTTTGTACCTTCTAACATAGGTGGCCACCAGCAGTCCCCACCTTGGTGGGAGGAGGCTGGTGAGGGAGGTGACTGGGAAATATTTGCACCTAAGCAGAAGTACCTTTACTTCCGGTGCACACAGCACTCTCATGCTTATTTTAAAGAACCTTCCCAGGTATTGTTACTTTGAATTCCCACATTGCCATCCATCCCAACTAAGACACTTGTTCTTGTTTCAAGAGATCTTACAGAGGTTTCAAGATGAGCCCAAAGGTAAGAGAAGGACTCAAATTCAGATCTTCTGCTCTTCTCCTTATGCCACACTGCTTCGCTCATTACCAGGCTCTTTTGAGAAATAGCCAGGATGTTATGAAGGAGTCTGTAACAACAACAAGATCCATTAGTAGTTACCGAATGTTTACTACACTATGCCAGGCACTGTGCTGAGAACTTTATGTGCATTATGTCACTTAACTCTTAAAACCCAGAGAATCTTTGTTCTTTAAAATGTGGTCTGCAGTTCAGCAGGAGCATCATCTGGGGGCTTGTTAGAAATGCAGAATCTCAGTTCCTTCCAGATTCCTTAGTCAGAGCCTGTATTTGAACAAGACTCCAGATGATGTGTAGAAACACTGAATTTTGAGATGCTCTGTTGTACAGAACTGTTTAAGCCCATTTCACAGGGGAGGAAAGTAAGGCTTAGAGAGGTATCAGTAACTGGGATGTCCATTTAGCTAGTGGAGTTAAGCCAGCCAGTCACCTGCCTCCAAAGCCCTGCACATCACTACAGTTACCTTCCTTCTTTGAGCCTCTGCATGCTTGCCTGACTCACAGAAATAATTGTACCTCAGGGTTTTGGTGTCATTGCATGAAATGCGAGATAATCATGCAAAGTGGCAGGCTCGGCACCTGGAGTGAAAGGACAGTTTATTTTCTGTAAAATGTTGTTAATGTTACTCACTTGGCAGCATTCTGAGACTTCACCATAATCCCTAAAGGATTTAGCTGAGGTTCAACAAATGGTGCTTCAACTCATAGATCAGGACTAGATTCCCAGCAAGGATTTCTGATTATTTACAAGGGCAGGAACCCTTCTGCAGACACACACACACACACACACACACACACACTCTTCCCACATTCCTGGAACAAGAAACCTGAAAGGGAGAGGCAGGAACACAAACATCTCTACCAGAGGACACAGACTTCTCCTGAAGTCATTTGTTTAATAGGTTGAGCAAGCTGGACCATGACCAAACGCTAATTTCTGTATTTTCAGGCAACATCTCCTTATGATGGATGTGACTCTGGAAGGGTTTTGGCTTGCATGAGGGGATGCCACTTTTTTCATTTAGGAATAAAATATAACCAGTTTGAAATATGTAATATGCATATTATTAATTGCCCCTATTTTGTTCCCAAATCTTCTTATGTCACAGGTTCCCTTTCTTTCTCACCAGGGAGGACCTCTGGGGTGGCCCACACATACACATTCAGACCCTTCTTGGTGTCATAGGTGTGAGCCTGACCTCTGGCTAACCTCCCCACCTTACTGCTAGTTCCCTTTGGCAGCCTCCTCATGAGTCACAGTAGGGTACCTTTCCTGAGGTGGCCATTGTCATTGCTCTTCCTCGAATGCTTTGCAGCCTGCAGCTTCTCAACCTGGGTCTTCTGTTTTGATTGTTTCCCACAATTTGATTGAGACCACACAACAGTGGTGGAAGCACCCTCATCTCTGATGGTAGCTTCCCAAGTTCAAATCTGGTTCTGCAGTTTACTTCAACTCTTTGTGCCTCATTTCCCTGGTAAAAATATAATAATATAGATACCTGGGGCTGGGGATGTGGCTCAAGCGGTAGTAACGTGCTCGCCTGGCATGCGCGGGGTGCTGGGTTCGATCCTCAGCACCACATTAAAATAAAGATGTTGTGTCCACTGAAAACTGAAAAATAAATATTAAAAAATTCTCTCTCTCTCTCTCTCTGTCTTAAAAAAATACCTGCCTGCTTCATAGGACTGTAAGAATGTAGGCTCAGGACACAGTTCATACACAGTAAGTATTTGTAATAGCTTTTGGTTTGTTTGTGCTTCTTAGAGAATCTGTGTTCCAGTCAGGACATATTTATTTTTTTCTTTAACAGATAAATATACTGTGGTCACCTGAGGATAAGGGTTCATAATCTCTTATGCCAAAAAGCACTGGAAACAAAAGACTTTTTTTTTAAAAAGCAATTTATTTCATCAGAATACTTGACCAGATGGATATGATGGAACCTGTGATCTTT
Source organism: Marmota flaviventris (assembly GCF_047511675.1). NCBI lineage: Eukaryota > Metazoa > Chordata > Mammalia > Rodentia > Sciuridae > Marmota > Marmota flaviventris. The sequence goes on along the minus strand of NC_092501.1, from coordinate 127,830,459 downwards.
ATTTGTCCTACTTTAGCTATGACTTATGGAACGGATTTCATAGAGCCTTTCCAGGATGGGACATTTAATGAGCCTCTTGTGAAAATGATTAAGATGAATGAAATTCTAGTTCTCAATCCCATATGATTCCAGGCATGTAGGAAAAAAAGCTGAACTCTGTCCTGTGCCTCAGTGTCTTCCTGGATCCAAGGGTCAGAGAGGGTATGTTGCTATTAGGAGACAGGAAGGACAGATGTCCACCTCTGAGCCAGGTTAGACCGCACTGCTCACCTACACCTGCTCTGGACCCCACCTCACAGATGCAAGTGTCAGGCCTTACAGTGTGGCCTGCAGCTGTCACCTTCAAGTCCCCAGGCTCTGGCCCTGCCTCTTTCCCTTACCTTTCCCTCCTGTTAGGTTCCAGATGCTTGGGGGTTTCCTTCCATTTCATGACTCACTCCAGCTCTGTGCCTTGATATCTGTGGTTCCCTCTGCCTAGAACATTTGCATGACAGACAAAACATTCAGCCTTTGGTTATTTGGGATTGGCTTATTTCACTAAGCATGATAGTGTTCAGTTCCATCCATTTGCCAGCAAATGCCACAATTTCATTCTTATTTATGGTGGAGTAATATTCCATCCTGTATATATACCACCTTTTCTTTATCCATTCATCTGTTGAAGGGCACAAAGGTTGGTTCCATAGCTTGATTATTGTGAATTGAGCTAATATAAACGTTGATGTGTCTGTGTCCAAATAATTCAGATATAAGGAAAAGGGTGTGAGGCACAACATAGTGTCCTATGGGGCAGTTTCCTCTAGCTGGGGGGGTGCAGAGGTGAGTTGGGATTTTAAAGGGCACAGGGTTGGAGTGGTGAGATTGTGGGGATTCGATGATATTTTACAAATTACATTGTTACATCTTCAGAACAAAAATATCAAGCATGTAGTAGAGTGTTTAGGGGGAGCGTATTGATATTTAGTATATGATTCTTCATAGTTTTCTCATTGTTTGAAATATTTTATAATAAAACATACTAAAAAAATTGACAAAAAGCCAGGAGAGAAAACTCCTCCCTATGGAGAAGGGTGGTTTTACTCAGAGGCAGATGGAATTTACTTGCAAAAAAAAGGTGACTGCGGGAGAAAGATCAGCAGGAGAAAGATCAGCAGGAGGCTCAGGGCAGGGCAACCAGGTCAGAATCTGGGGAGTATCTATGGACCATCCTCTTATGAAAGGTTGATTTCTTTGGAGAGTTTCCCGCTGGTCTCTGGAAACAGTTCATGAAAACCTAACCCCTCTCTCTCTTCTTGTTATTCCCATTCAAAATTTGTCCAAAATCTTTAGTGAAGAGATTTGTGCAGGCTCAGCCTCTTATGACAGTCTGGGGGAGGTGGAAAGCTCACACCTCCTCCTGTTGAGCTCGCATGGTCAGGTCAGGATGTCCTCCTGTAGCCATTAGTGCTACAACAAGTTGCTCATGTGGGCGTTGGGCAGGGTGGAAAACAGTCCCTGATGCTAAGGACTGGTCCTCAGCAGCCACTTAGGGCTGTAAAAAGCCTTGTGTGTGTGTGTGTGTGTGTGTCTCTTTTTGTTAGAATGTGAGACTCTAAGCAAGAAAGGAAAAGGAATATCTGGACTTTTCATGTGAGATGGATATATCTTAGAAGATCAACGGAGGATCAGTCTCAAGATGGGGTCAAAGTCCCCAGCCTTAGAATAAATAGGGGATATGTAGCCTCACATTGGAAAAACAAGTAGTCAGTCCATCCAAGCCAGTCTTGGCAAGTCAAATGACAAATATGATCTACAAATAGGGATCCTTCACCACCCAATGACAATTTATAAAAAAGAAAAGAAATATGAAATAGTGATATTGGAAGGAACCCATGTGAACAGAAAGTTCTATGACTTTTTTCCATGGTGCTCCCAACAGGTCTTTCTCATCCCCAGCAAGTGAAGCCTCTCAAGGCCCCCCCCCCCCCCCCCCCTAGAGATGGCAGTGCTATTGAAGGGGGTGACTGGTTACCTAGTCCCTGTCATTGGGACAGAGCAGGGAGAGAGTGGTGCTGGTTTTCCCCAGAAGTGAACATTAAGACTGACCTTTGTGTCTTGCATGGAGAATTCTTTAAGTGGGAGAGTGTCAGGCTCAGACGCAGAGGGAGGGAGAGATGCAGTCAGGCCAATCTGTAGTGATGCGTGAGCTCCTGAGGACCACGCCCACCCAGCGGAAGGTCACAGATCTGCTTCAAAGACACCTTGCAAAGAAGGGAGGCGCCAGCAATTAGAAACTGGAGGTTGGATTTCTGAGGACAAGAAGTGGGGGAGATTGAAGGAGGCTGGCCAAAGAGTGATCCTGATGTTTCCATATGACTCTACTTGACGATAATACTTGAGAGTGAGTCTTAAAGCGAATGGAGGTGGTGGGAGCCATGGAGATGTGTCTGACATCGGGGATGGGCTGGTGAACAGGAAGCTTTGACCTAGTGGGCCAGCAGTGGGGAAAAAAGAAGCTGCTTCCTCGTTGCATTTTTTTGTGATCAGCTCATATGAAACCACGTCGAGCTTGGCATGGTGCCTTGTAAATGGCAAATTCTTGGTAAATGCTAAGTAAAAGGTTGTTTTGATGATCATTATTTCTGTCCTCCCTGCCGATCAAGTCAGTCAGGTCCAAGTCACCATACTGCAGACTCAGGGGGCTAAACTCACAAGAGTGAAGCAGTGCCTGATGACACTGTGAAATTCCAGGAAAATATCGAGATCAAATTATATTTCATAGCTCAGCCTCAGATCCCCATGCCTGAAAAATACCCAAGAAGGAAGTAGGAAAGATGAAATCTTTTAAGCTTGTATTGAACAAATGAGCTATGCTTCCCAGGGCAGTAGGGTGAGGCTGAGCCTTCTTGAGTGAAATTTTCTAGATGTGTTCCCTGGGAAAGTCCTTTCATAAAGCTTTTGGGGTCCTTTAGTAGTTTGAGGCAGGATATAGATCTTGGCTATGGTTTTCATATTGTCTGTAGATCGTGAGAATTACAAGGTGTGATTTCACTCCTACCCCTCTTATTTTTGGTGTGGGACTAGTATAATTATGACTTTTCCTAAGTCTATATCATGCAATTTCACCATGACTGCACTTTAAAAGTGGAGAAGAGTCTATGTTCAAGCACTCACTATGAGAAGTGTCTGGAAGTTATGACTATGCAAATGAATGCAGATTTTTTCGATATAACCTGGCCTGGGGGAAAGCATAGATAGTAGAAATTCACAAAAAATTCAAAAACTTCAGTTAATTGTTTTAATACTCACAAGCCATCTTCTCTGAGATCTCAGTTCCTTTTGTATTTCATTTTATTATGTTTTGGAGAGTACGAGGAATTGATCCCAGGGGTGTTCTTTCATCCTTTTTATTAGGAAATAGGATCTCTCTAAGTTACTAAGACTGGCCTTGAACTTGTGATCCTCCTGCCACAGCCTGCCTGGGATTACAGGTGTGTACCACAGTACTGGGCAGACTCTAAGTTCTTTTCTTTTATTTTTTTGGTACTGATGATTGAACTCAGGGGCACTTGGCCACTGAGCCCCATCCCCAGCCCTATTTTGTATTTTATTTAGAGACAGGGTCTCACTGAGTTCCTTAGCACCTTTTGCTGAGACTGGCTTTGAACTCATGATCCTCATGCCTCAGTCTCACCAGCCACTGGGATTATAGGCATGCGCCACTGCACCCGGCTGACTCTAAATTCTTAATAGACGAGTTTGAGTTTTATTTTTTAATTCTTGCCAATTTAAAACTTGGGGATGATTAAAACACTGAGTTGAAAAGAAATAGGTAAAGTAATGGGACAGGATAGTCTAATGCATAACTGGATCATCAGTCTTTGAATGCCCTGAAGTTAGCTATAAATACTGGTTTATAATTATGTGTAGGCATCTGGGTGATTTATGCTGATGGTCTGTGAAATGTGACACGGAAGATGTACCCTGCACCTGTTTTGCTTCCTCTTTGGATTTGACTCCGTTAATAATAAAGCTTGTACAACTCAAGAAAATTGCCACTGACACAGACTCACAGGAGGCACAATGCATTGGGTAGGTATAAATGTTAGACAATTGAGTCTGCATTTGAAAAAAAAGAAAAAAAAACTTTATTAGATGAGAGCATTTCCTGGAATAGCACACTATTGAAATTTGCCATGATCGATTCTGAGAATCTTGGGGTCACTTTCTCTACTGTTGTAAGAATACCCCCACCCTGTGTAAAATCAATATGGTCAAGCAGCATATCCACAGAATCCTTTAACATATCTGTCTCTCCTTAGAAAAAAGCTTATCTTTTAATCACAGCAATACCATGTTCTTTTGAGTGCTGACCTTACCTTTATTTAAGCTGACCTGAGAAAAATCATTTGACAAAATAATTTCTTCAAATACATGATGGATGTTGACTCACTAATGTGGGAGCAAACATTTAAAGAAACAATCCCTCTAAATTCAGCTACTCTATTGTTGTATCAGTGCCATGTACCTGCCTGAGCCTATCTTCATCTCTCTACCCTCACTGAGACTTCCAAATACTTTCCTGCCATATATACTTCATCCGTTTGTTATGCATCTCTCTGTTCACTTAATTTTTTTGCATATCTCATTGTTCATTTGGTTCACTGGTTATACACAACCCTGCTCATTCATTTCATATTTTCCTTTCATTTGTTACTTACCTCCTTGTTCATTTAATGCATTGTTCACATACCTCATTTTTTTTCATTTATTTGTTGTTCATCTCCTTCTTCAGGTGCACTTGTTATAAACCTCTGTCTGGTCCCATTAGTCAGTGTGCTGGGAGAAGACTGGTTCAATGGGTGTAGGGAACCATACCCATTATAGCAAAGCCTGAACAAATGTGGGAAGACCTCTAAAATCCAGGCTGATGTCACTATCCAAGGAACCAACTTGAAATCTAAAAGAGCCAAATTACCCATCTTGAACAAGATCTCAGTCTGGCCTCCTAGTGAGAAAGATTGGTATCTATTTACAATTCCCAAAGGGATTGGCAAGGACTAGGCAAATTATGTTGGGTTGCCTAGCACACTGGTTGCAACTGAGGCCCACTACTTGTCTCCTCTCTCTGGACTGGTGGTAGGTGGTTGGGGGAAGGTGAAGTTAGTAAAGAGGCTACAACTGGTTGCGGTGAAGGCAGGAAGCCCTGCCCCCTGTGGGATGGAAATAATGTAGATAAGCTGTCACCTCAGGCTTTTATTGTACTTGGGATGATCTGCTCCTAGATACTCAGATTTGAGGAAGGAGATAACTAAACATTTCCTAAGTTGGTGCTAGGCTGGACTCTATTGCCCATGGCCATTCTTCCAGATAACTGATGTTCGCCAATTTTCAGTAGCCAGAGTGGGGTGATGTTTCTTGAAGACAAGATCCTTGCTGCCCTCCCCTGTTACCTGTCTTTGCACCTCTCACTGGGCTTCAGACACAATCAATGTGTCAAGGTAGCACTTGAATACCTGAATATTTCAGATATTGAACCTGAATCTATCAACTTTGTCACTTACTTTTCTAATTTCAATGGACTTCGTGGTCAGAAAGACCTAGATTTGGATTCAGGTTTTACTAGTCCATAACTATAGATTTTGGTCAAGTTGCTCATCTCCTCAGAGCCTCCTCACCTCACCTACAAATTGTGATTAACATAGGTAAGTCTTGGCATGATCGAGAGGTTACACTAAAGTAGAAAGCAAGAGTGCTACCAAATGGATGCTGCATGTTTGTTGAATCACTTTGCTCTTCCAGACCACTGACCCTGCCTCTCCATAGTCAGTGTGCCTCTCCATGCATCTCTCCAGATTATTGTTATTACTACAAGATGTATCATCTTTATTTACTAGTGAAAAAACTGAAGGACTTCAAGTAGCTGTTCCACAGTCATAGAACTGGAATTCAGTGTACACAGGATTCCAACCCACTTCTTTCTAATTCATATGCTCACATGCTCTTTTCACTCTTTCTGTTCTCTGTCACATTAGCAAGTTTCTAGAATTTTCTGTATTCTAAAATTTTGAAAACAGGATTATTTTTGTTTTCAGTTTTGTGTTCTCACAGAATCACACATGATGGACACAGAGAACTAAACACACACTAAATTTGCTGTGGTTGTGCATTGCTGACCCACTATCCCATCCCTCAACCAGGACCAGAAATGGGTTTCCTTTGTGCCATTTGTCTTCACTTTCACATATACCCATGTGTGGTCAACTGAAAAATGCCCCCCATCAAAGATGTCTATATTAAATTCATGGGAACCATGAATGCAATTTATTTGAAAAAGGGGTCTTTGTGGATGTAATTAAGTTAAGGATCCTGAGATAAGGTAATCATCCTAGATTTTCCAGGTGGATCCTCAATCTAATGATAAGTGTCTTTATAAGAGGAAGGCAGGTGCAAACTACTCTGGAAAGCAGTATGGAGATTCCTCAGAAAACTTGTAAAGAAACCACCATTTGACCCAATTATTCCATCCCTTGTCATATACCCATTGGTGTTAAAATCAGCATACTACAGTGATGCAGCCACATCAATGATTATGGCAGCTCAATTCACAATAGCCAAGCTATGGACCAACCTATGTTCCCTTCAACATATGAATGGATAAAGAAAACATGGTATATCTACACAATGTAATATTATTTAGCCATAAAGAAGAATTAAATTATGGCATTTTCCGATAAATGGATAGAACTGGAGAATATTGTGCTAAATGAAATAAGCCAATCCCAAATAACGAAAGGCCAAATGTTCTTTATGAAATGTGGATGCTAACTCACAATAAGTGGGTGTGATGGGGAGGGGACAATAGAAGTTCATTGGATTAGACAAAGGGGAATGAAGGGAAGGGAGAGGGAATGGGAATAGGAAAGACAGTAGAGTGAATTGGACATAACCTTTCTCTGTTTTTATATGAATACATGATCAGTGAAACTCCATGTCATATACAACCACAAGGATGGGATACTAAGAAGAATAAGTTATATTCCATGTATGTATGATATGTCAAAATACAATCCACTGTCATGCATATCTAAAAAAGAACAAATAAAAAATAAATTATAAAAAGAGGAAGGCAGAAGAAACTCTGAAACAGAAGACACAGGGAGAGGAGGATGTGATCAGGGAAGTATATTTGAGTATGCAGCTTCAAGTCAAGGAATGCCTAGAGTCACCAAAAGCTGGAAAAGCAGTCTGGAGAATCCTTATTCTCCTATCTGGTAAGATACAGATCTTGTACCACATTAGCTCCTGAACAGGAATCCTTATCTCAAGTCTTTAAAATTTAATTTATTTTATTTTCCATCTTAAGTCTGCAGTTATTCATTGTGAATCACTTGCAAATAATTGTTGGTCATTTCATTCACTTCTCGATGTCAACAGATAACTCTAATTTTTACCTTAATATTTGTAAGAAAGGATTCTCCTTCAGAGCTTCTTAAAGGAGTGCAGCCTGTTGACAATGGTTTCAGACTTCCAGCTTGCAGAATTGTGAAAGAATAAGTTTTTGTTGTTTCCAGCCACCAAGTTTGAGGTAATTTGTCACTGTATGTGTTAAATATGAGGATAAAAAAATCACATTTTGTGGGCTGGGATTGTGGCTCAGTGGCAGAGCGCTTGCCTGGCACATATGAGTCACTGAGTTTGATCCTCAGCACCACATAAAAAAATAAATAAATAAAATATATTTAATAAATAAATAAAATAAATAAATAAAAGTATTGTGTCCATCTACAACTAAAAAATATTTTTTAAAAAAATCACATTGTGTGAGTACCTATGATTGCATCTCAGACATCACTTCACACTTGGAAGCAATGTTATTAGCTTAGTTTCCTATCCTAACTCTTAATGCAGTGGCTTCCTCACCTGGTGGCATAGCTAAAGGGCCTTTACTAGCCACTCTTGAATAGAAAGAGGTCAGATGACACTTTGGTTTGGAGTTTGGAGAGTTTAGAAAATTGGAGAGGTTAGAAAAAGGTCAGTTTGTGGGTTTTTTTCCTTCCCTCTTTTGGTCTTTAATCACTTGCTTAAAGAAAGAAAGGTGAGGTCAGAGTTTCCATTAAATATGGAAAATTTAATGGAAATTTTT